>NW_020955033.1:13679689-13917925 GCF_900497805.2 Vombatus ursinus
TCTTTCTTTCTTTCTTTCTTTCTTTCTTTCTTTCTTTCTTTCTTTCTTTCTTTCTTTCTTTCTTTCTTTCTTTCTTTCTGTGTCTTCCTTCCTTCCTTTCTTCTGTCTCTCTGTCTTTTTCTTTCTTTCTTTCATCTATCATGTGTAACCAGACTTATTATTCCATTGGTATAGGTAACTCCCAGTGTGAAAATTTTCTCCACTATTGCAGACAGGTACCTGCTCTACAACTTAACAATCTTCAGAGAATTATCTAGGGATCATTGAGAGGTTGTGTCTTGCCCAGGTGTTCAGTCTTAACATGTCTTTAACTTCTTGTAAAGTTCAGTAAATCAAATCTTATATTTACTTCTTGACTTTCACATAAAAAGCAGTATAAATATTTACGGGATCATTTAAACACCAAGAGCCCTTCATTGTATTTTTTTTCCATTGATAACATGTGACAAGGTTTGGGTCTGAACTATGTGATAGTTCTTGTAACATCTAGAGACATAAATGATTTATATGCTAAGTAATAATTATTACATTTTATAGCATTTAATGTTCATATAGTGCCCTATGACATAGGTAGTGCCAATATTGTTACCCCCCATTTTATAAGTGAAGAAACTGATATTTAGAGAGGACAAATGACTTATTCACACTCCCAGAGCCATGTCTTCCTCAAATATATTTCTTTTGGGCCCAAGACTCTCTAGTATACTATGTTATCTTCCCCCAAACCACTGTCATCCCCATTCTCAAATATTATCACTTTTACACATCCAGACTACCCTGTAGAATAATATATGTCTATATAATATTTATGTGTGTGTCTGTGTACACAAAGATACACATATGTATATGTCTATGTATACATATATAATTTTTCTATTCATAATCCTAACCTGCTTTGATTTGATAGAGCTTTAAGGTTGCATTGGTAGAACGAATCTTTTATGATGTTTGGGGTAGGCTGTTTTAACAACCCTAAATTATTATTGGGCTTCCAGGAATTACTGATGCCAACAGGAAAGAAGGCATCTTTTACTAGTCAGAGAAGGAGATGATGGTGCATGGTAATGCTGCTGTGGGGGCAAGAAAGACAGTCAAAAGTCAACCTGACTTTAACGATAGGGGAAGCTATGTTTTTCTACAGTGTGAATCTAGTTCTACCTTAGGATTCAGAATGGGAAAAGAGCTCTGCAGTCATTTAGGCCAATTGTGTCAAATTCAGAAACCTTGGCCACTAACCCTTACATAAGGATCCTTGCTTACTGCATATTGACTTAGAAAATCACATATTAACATTTGTCCATGTTCTTTTGTATTTTTATTTGTTTTGTTAAATATTTCCCAATTACGTTTTAAACTGGTTCGGGGACACTAGGGAGTGTTGCTGGTACCAAGCAGCCCAGGTCTTTTGACACCTCTGATCTAGTCTAAGTGCTGCATTTTTTCCCCACAGGCCTAAAGAATTTAACTTGGCCAAGATCACCCAGGTAATATGTATAACAAATCTGGGTCCTCTGACTCCAGTCCATTGTATCTTCTACCACACTACATTGCAACAGAATTTCCCAAGATTAATTCCCAATCTTGGGAATTCCCAATCTTGAGAATCCCAAGAGATTCTCAAGTTTCCAGCTTCCCAATGACTATCAAACCTGACAACCCCTTCTCTGATGACTCATGTGAATACAAGTGCTACCACCTGAAGGAGGAATCTTCTAAAAATATTGCTTGGGATTATGAACTCCTAGATAAGAAACAAGAGCTCTTAGTCAGAAGGTGGTGTTTTCATCATTGCTTCTGACTGAAAGGAACGGACTTCAGAGGTGAAGGCTGTATTGGAGATGTAAACAGCCAAGTGAAAAAATGGCATCTGAGAACAAAATTCGGATTTCTGGCTTAAAATATGGGAATGATGGATTCTTGGGCATAGGTGAAGTATGCGTAATGACAGCCAAATGAGAAAAAAATTGCTTTGAGGCCCTTGAATATAGTTAACTAGGCTTTAAACTGAGAATAAGACAGAGGGAAGAAAACTATCCATGTACATCTGCCAAACCTGACAATGAGTATTTATTAAGTACCTACTATATGGTAGGCATTGTGGTAGATACTGGGGACATAAAGACATACACAGACATATATACACATACATGTATATATATGTATGTGTGTATATATATATGTTTAACAATTCTTGGTCTTAAGGAACTTATATGAGGAGAAACAACATTTACATATATAGGTATATACAGAAAGAAAAAATTTGTAAGTAGCCCATACATACAAAAATAAATGCAAGGTGGTTAAGTACAAACTAGTGAAGTACAGAGAGCACTTATAATTGGAGGAAGACCCTGTAGAAAGTGGTGTTTAAACTTAGCCTTGAAGGAAATGAGAGTTTCATTGAAGTGACAGGAAGGAGAGAGTGCATTCCAGGCATAGGGGATGACCAATGCAAAGGCGCGGAGACAAAAAATGAAATGCAAGAAGGCCAGTTTGGCTAGAGTAGAGAGAGGGAGGTGGAGCATTGTTAGAACCTAGCCTGAAAGCTAGGTTTGGGCTAGGTGCTGAAGGGTTTTACAGGCAAAACAGAGAAGTTTATATTTTGTCCTAGAGGCAATAGGAGGGCACTAGAGTTTATTAAGGAAAGAAGTGTCCAACTGCCTCTTGGACATCTCGAACAGAATATCCTGTAGCAGACTCAACATGTCCAAAAATGAACTCATTATTTCTCCCCCAAGACTTTCTCCTCTTCTAAAGTTCTCTGTTACTGTCAACAGCACTATCATCCTTCCAGGCAACCTTAGTGTCAACTCCTCCCTCTTTCATTCCTTCCATATATAATTTGTTGCCAAGTTCTGTCCATTCTCCCTTTGCATATCTGGAATACAACCCCCTCTCTCCCTCCTCTGATTCTCCCACCACCCTGCTGCAGGCCTCTGTCACCTCACTCTTCAACCAGTTTAGTTTTTCTGCTTCTGATTATTCTTCCTGTCTCAAGTGTCTCCCCATTGCAGTCCACTGTTTACTTAGTTACCAGAGTGATCTTACTGAAGCATGAGTCTGACCATAAATCCCCCATACTTGTTAAAGTGCAGGGGATCCCTATCACTTCCAGGATCAAATATAAAATCTTGCTTGACTTTTTATGGCTTATCATAACCTAGCTCCTTCCTACCTTTTCAGTCTTCTCATATTTCCCTTCCTTTCCCATACTCTATGATCTAACGACACAGGCTTCTTTGCTTTTCCTCATACAAGACACTACATTTCCCACCTCTTAATTTTCACTAACCATTGCACATGCCTGGAATGCTTGCCCTCCTCATTTCTGCCTCCTGGCTTCCATTGTTTCCTTTAAGTCTCAGCTAAAATCCCACCATCTTTAAAAAGTCTTTTGAGGTGCCGCTTTGCTTGTGCCTTGTCTCCTAGGTTACCTCTTATGTACCTTGTATATATCTTGTTCATACATAGTTATTTGTATTTTGACATCAGGCACAACTATGCCCCCCCCCATTAGAACATGAGCTTTCTGGGGTCAAAGACTGTTTTTGCTTTTCTTCATATCCCTATTGCTTAGCACAGTGCCTATTGCCTAATAAGACCTTAATAAATGCTTATTGATTGATTGAGTGAAGTGACTTAGCTTGCAGCAAACTGAAGGATAGATTGGAGTGGGGAGAAATTTGAGCCAAGGAAACCAATTAGGAGTCCAGAGGTGATGAGGGCTGGAACTAAGGTGGTGACAGAGTCAGCAAGGAGGAGGGGATGGATATGATAGGTGTTGTAGAGGCCAAGAGTTGGCCATTGATTATTTACTTGAGAGGGAGGAGAAGTGAGGAATGAATGATAATGCTGAGGTCATGAACCTGGGAAACTAGAAGAAGAGTGGTTCCCTCAACAGAAACAGGGAAGAATGGTAGAAGGGTAAGTTTAGGGTAGGTGGGAAGATAATGATTTCAATTTGGAATATTTGAGTCTGAAATGTCTCTAAGACATCCAGTTTGAAATGTCCAGTAGGAAGTTAGTGATATAGGACTGGAACTCAGAAGAACGACTGGTGTATGATATATAAATCTGCAAGTCATATGCATAGAGATACTAATGAAAAGCATGGGAATTGATGAAGTCACCAAGAGAGAGAAGAGGTAGGGCCCCAGGACCACAGAGGTGGAGATACCATATAGACTATTCATCCTCTAAGAAGAGAGAGAGCAATAATGCCTATGACATTGGAGGCCTATGTATAAACTATGCTAATAAGTCTGCTAGAGATCTTAAATCAAATACTCAAATGGACATATGATCTCACTAGTGTGGACATTCCCCTCCAGCGCAGCAGATTACAACCCATCCATTCCTGCTGTACATTTCCTTCCATAAATTCACCACAAGGGGTCAGTCTAATTTGCTAAGAGCCATCCTTCTGGTCCTTTAACATTATAAGGATACCAGTGGAGCCTCTGGGCTCTCCATTGGTTATGCCCCACTTTCAGCCCATCTTTTTAAATTTTCAATTCAATTTGAACATTTTTCAAAATGTTAAAAAAAAAACACATTGTTGACATACTTAATGTTGCTTATCCTTCAAATCCTTTGGTAGCAATATGTCATAGCTTGCTCACACCCACCATGCATCTTCCCATTATATTTTGGGTGATCCTCAAATGGAATTCTTTAGAAACTCTAATGTTCTATGATTCACAAATCTAGAATATCATTGAAAGAATATTGATGTTTAAAAGATGGAACTTTGCTTGGGATCATTAAAAAAATCTTTGCACTTTCCCAAAGTTGGTTCAGCTTCCTCTTCTCCTCTTGTTCAATCCTGGGCCCACCTTATTCATTTGCACGGTCTGTGAAAGATATATACATATACATGTATATGTATACCTCTATCTATATGTATGTATTCTGATGGATGTGACCAATCCAATGTCTTTCCAACTACAAATCTATTGTAGGGTATATTAGGCTATGTCTGCTGCAATTCATTTTGTAATGCCTGATTTGTAGTTTTCTATAAGGATGTATTTGCTTCTTAGAAATTCATAACTGAAAGTTCCATCTTTCCTCTGGAGAATAGATATGAAATTATATTCATTGGTAGATAATATACACAAGAATGGACTCATTTATACATAGCTATATTAATAATTAAGGCCTTTCCTCCATTGTTAGGACTTTTGAGCAGTAGAGGTTTATCCTCTTCTCCTCCTATAGAATCTGTGTTAACATTCATCTGTAGAATACAAAGGAAAAAAAATTATAAGCACTTCCATCAGAGGCCTGTGACGCTTCCTTATATTATTACTGTAGTTTGTGCATAGACCATCCTTCAGTCATTAATCAGGCTATTATTTAGTTTTAATTTCATTTATTTCAATTAAAATCTATTTTCTCTCCCTCTTCCTTTCCACCTCCATTAAAAAAAGAAAAAGAAAATCCTCGTAACAAATATGCACAGTCAAGTAAAACACATTTACAATGTTGGTTCTGTACACTTTATTTGCATCAGTTCTTAAAAGTCTTCCCAGATTTCCCTGAAACTATTCTTTTCATCATTTCACAGCATAATAGAATTCCATTAAATTCATATACCGAAAGTTAAACATTTTACAACTAATGGGTATCCCTTTGATTTCAGTTCTTTCCCACTACAAAAAGAACTACTATAAATATTTTTGTACACACAGGCCCTTTTCCTCTTTCTTTGTTCATTTTCAGGCACAGGCCTAGGTGGTGGTATTGTTGATCAAAGATTATACACATTTTAGTAAATTTTGGGCCACAGTTCCAATCGCTTTCCAAATCTCTTTTGGACACATTGTTTTATAAATGGGCTTTCCACCCTAGAGCAGATATTTAGTTACATTACATAATAATTCATTTGGAGAGGACATTGCCACTAATATAACAACTCACCTAGAAAGCTCTCAACTGCAAAGAGTGATCTTAATTTAATATCATCGTCTGAACTATAGGCATTCTTCATCTACCTGGCTTTTCCCTTGTGAATAGTTAAACCAGTCTCTAAAAGATTATGAATTTCTTTTCCAGGAGTTTTTAACCTGGAGTCCATGAAGTTGTTTTTAAAATTATTTTGATAGCTATATTTCAATAGAAGTGGTTTCCTTTGTAATTCATTATTTTATTTTATGCATTTAAAAACGTTATTCTGAGAAGGGGTCCATAGGCTTCACCAGACTGACAAAGTGGTCCATGACACACAAAAAAAGATTAAGTACCCCTGCTTTAGATGATTCAGAAGCATTCTGGAGTTAGAGTCAGACAGCCAATGTCCTCTTTAATCAGGAGAATCTGGAGGACCTGACCATCTATAAGGAATCCTTCTTCAACTCATGCTCTGTAGTAAATCTCTTCCATGGAGGTGGTGAACAACTTTGGTGGGCTATATGTTTTTCTATCTTATGTCTTGCTGACATTAATAATCAGAGGATTATCAAATAAGGTTTCTGTTATATCTTTAAAGGAATCTTGTGTCATTTTTACAGATGCCTGGGAGACATCTTATTCTAGGAGACCCTTAAATGGGGCTGCCATAGAGCAATTTTTTCTACCATACCAAATGTTGTGCTTTTATGAAAAACAAAGAGTAAGAAAAAGATGTTTTAGCTTCTACATTTTTTAGTCAATTCTGTGATTGACAGTAAAGATTCAGTTTGAGGCAAGTAGGTGGCATAGTGCATAGAACACTGGGCCTAGAGTCAGGAAGACCTGAATTCAAACCCGATTGCAAACATTTACTAGCTGAGTGACTTTGGGCAAGTCACTTAACCTCTTTTGCCTCAGTTTCTTTATCTATAAAATGAAGATAATAATAGTAACCACCTCTCAGGGTTGTTGTGACGATTGAATGAAATATTTGTAGAGCCTGGCAGATAGTAGGTGCTATATAAATGCTAGCTATTATTTATTGCTATTGTTATTATTAAAAGTACTTGCAAAAAGTCTGCTTGTTTTCTTTAGTACCTTTAAGAATGTCTTCAATATATGCATAGCTTACTCTAATAAAAGTTTTATATAGATGAGAAAGTAATTCAAGAAAAGTTGACTTGAAGCTTAACATTTAAAAAAACAAAACAAAACACTGTTTCCATCACTTCTTGGCAAATAAAGAGTGGCAAATAAAGGGAAAAGAAATGAAAGCAGTGTCAGATTTAATATTCTTGGGCTCAAGATCACTGCAGACAGTGACTGCAGCTGCTATATTAAAAGATGCTTGCTTCTTGGAAAGAAAGTTATGGCAAATCTTGATAGCATACTAAAAACCAGAGACAACACCTTGCTGACAAAGGTCCATAAAGTCAAAGCTATGGTTTTTCCAGTAGCCATGTATGTTTGTGAGAGTTGGATTGTAAGGAAAGCTAAGCTATGCAGAATCAATGCTTTTGAATTATGGTGCTGGAGAAGACTTTTGAGAGTCCTTTGGACAGCGAGAAGATCAAATCATTCAATACTTAAAGAACTTAATCCAGATCATTCGTTGAAAGAACAAATACTGATGCTGAAGCTTAAATAATTTGTCCACATAATGAGAAGACAGGACTCGTTGGAAGAAACCCTGATGTTAGAAAAGATTGAAATCAAAAGGAGGACAGGAGAGGATGAGATGGATAGTGTCATAGAAGCAATGAACATGAGCTTGGATAGACTTTGGGAGATAATGTAGGATAGAAGGGCTGGTGTACTATGGTACATGGGGATCATGAAGAGTCAGACATGACTGAATGACTGAGCAACAACAAATTCAACAAGCATTTATTCAGTGCCTGCAATGCACCAGACACTGTGTTAGGATACCAGTGTTGGGCTTGGACTCAGAAAGACCAAATTTTGAATCCTACTTCAGACTCTGATTGGCCTGTTACTCTTTGTTTGTTCCTTGCTCCTCAAAGTGAGTATGTGGGGGCAGCTAGGTGGCGCGGTGGATAGAGCACCAGCCCTGAAGTCAGGAGGACCTGAGTTCCAATCCAGCCTCAGACCAAACACTTGACACTTACTAGCTGTGTGACCCTGGGGAAGTCACTTAACCCCAATTGCCTAAAAAAATAAAAAAAAAGTGTGTATGTGGGGGAAGGATTAAATGCTGTTTCCTCCTCCCTTTGATCTGCCTCTTTCCTGCTCTCTTCTCCATGATTTCATATTATAGCTAATTGAGTGCCCATTTTCCCAGGATGGACTAGGGCAAGTCTTTTTTTTTTTTTAACTTTAAACTTTATTTTTATCAATGAGCAAAAATTTGCCTTCTCTCTCTCCTACCCTAATTCTTCCCTTACCAATTGATAATGAAAGAAAAACAAAACCCCTGATACAAATGTATACAGTCAAGCAAAACAAATTGACACATTGGCCATGTCCAAAAAATATCTGCCTCATTTTACATTGAGTCCTTCAACTCTCATCAGTTGGAAGGTAGCATATTTCCTCATTAGTCCTCTGGAATTATAGTTGGTCATTACATTGATCAAAGATCTAATTTTTTTTTTTACATATGAAGTCAAGCAAAACATATTTCTGCATTAGCCATGTTCAGGGTGGGGGAGAAAAAAAAGAATGAAAAGAAAAAAGAAATCTTCATTTTATACCCTGGATCCATCAGTTCTCTATCCGTATTGATCAGTTACTAAGTCTTTCACAGTTGATTCTCTTTATAATATTGCTATTACCATGTACAACGTTCTTCTGGTTCCATTCACTTCCCTTTGCATCAGTTGATATAAGTCTTTCTAGGTTTTTTCTGAAACCATTCCCTTCACTATTTTTTGTAGCACAATAGTATTCCAAAGGAGTTTACTTTTAATAAAGAGACAAGAGCACTCATATAAGGATATACAATTTAGCTGCAAAATCAATATAAAGTCATTTGGGGGGTACTAGCAACTAGGGAGATCAGGATAGAGTAGGTAGTGTTTGAGCTGAGCTTTGAGGGACACTAAGGATTCTAATAAGTGGAGCTGGAGGCAGGAGACAGAATGCCACACTGTAATGGAGGGATGGCTAGTGCAATGGTGGTACTATGCTAAACTTTCACCTTCAAACATCTGTCAGCAATGAGATTTGAACTCACACACCTGAAGAAGACAGGATTACTGAGTTGTTTTTTCCATATAAAATATTTATTGTACTAATGTCTGGAATATAAGAACTTAAAAAAAAAGACACCTCAACTTCAATGCAACAGTGAGATAAGTCCTCCCTTAGAACCAAGCAGGAAGGGTTTCCCAGAGAGCACTGCCATGTACTGTTTCCACGCTCTGCCCCTCTCCACTGCCAGCCTCAGCTGGCAGAAGCCTGAGGAATCAGAAGCATTGAGCCCTTACCAGCTGCTATCAAGTGTCTGAGGAGAGAAGGGGTATCTGAGTGACTCATCTATGACCCAGGAACTTAGGGGCATTGGATTGGGGCCTACTGGATTCCAATTCACTTTAGGGCTGAATGTCTAGGTCAAGAAGAGGAAGAACATCAGGGGGATTTTGGAGGTTGGCTCTGAGTAGAGTTAAAAAACAGGTACATTATCCAGCATCTCCTTCTGAAGCCCACTCTTCTTGGATGACCTTTCTCCCACTTACTGGAGGTTGCTACTCACACCTTTAGCCTTGGCTTTGCCCTTGCCCTGCTTGGGCTTGGATTTATCTTCCTCATGGTCATCCACCCAGACCTCATCCTCATCCTGGAACTCCAAGGTTTGCTTCCTTGGTTGGTAACCTGAGACCCGTCCAGGTGAACATCATTAAAGCTGCTAGGATGTTTGTGCACATCAGGGCCCTCGAGCTGCTTCCAGCCTGAGAAATTAGTCCTTCCTTCTGTGTCTGGTTTGGTGGATGAGAAGCAGAGCGGGAGACCTTCAAGAAAGTGGGCCTGGCGTTTTTTTTCTGCCAATGCAGAGAAGGATAGGAATACCACTGGCCTGGTGCCAGTCTCAGACCACAGTGTTGCTTTTCAATACAGATGTAACTGTTGCTCTGGGTCACTCCAGTCTGAGAGTCCAGGAAGGGCAGGCATTATGGCACTTGGCCACATAGACAGGCATTGTAACTGTGACACTCCTTGATGGCATCTTTATAGCTCTGTTTGCTAAGGAATGCCACCATCCCTACTACTAAGTGTCTCCATGTATCCTCTCACTCAGAGTCTCAAGATCTTAATTTTTTTCAAAGTTATTTATCTTTACTGTGTTGTTGACATTGTATAAATTATTCTCCTTGTTCTGTCCACTTCATGCTGCAGTGGTTCATTATAAGTTTTCCCTTTGGATCTCTTACCATCATAATTTCTTACAGTACAATAATATTCTATCACATATATATACCATAATTTGTTCAGCCCTTTCTCAATTTATAGGACCCCCTCAGATTCTTGTTCTTTGTCACCTCAAAAAGAGCTATAAATATTTTTGTACATTGTTAGAGTTTGTTGTGCTTAGGACTAAGCCCTCCCTTAAACTACTTCCCTCTAATTCCCCCTTCTCCCCTTTCCATTCTATTTCCCATTGAGTGAAATGTCTTTCTATATCCAACTGTTTACATGTATGTATTTGTGTATGTGTGTGTATTCTTCCCTTCTATAACCAGTTCAGATGAGAGTGACTTTCAAGTGGCAGCTGCTCCTCTCTGCTCCCCACTCATGTTTGTATAGATATGTGCGTGTGTACCCTGATTACGTGATAATCATCCCACCCAGTATATTCCTCTTCTCCTCCCTTTCCATTCTTCTTTTAAGATCATCAAGACATAACAGAACCACTCCCAGACCTTTCTAATTAGATTTCTTATATGACTCCTATTAATAGGGTTCAGAGGGGACACATGTTATCTTTCCGCATTTGAATGTGGGCAATTTATTCGTGTTTAGTCCCTCATGAATGTTTATTTGTATTCAACTTTTAATGTTTCTCTTAACTCCTATTTGAATTTCAAAGTTTTTACACAGCTCTGGTCTTTTTGTCAGGAATGCTTGGAAGTCCTCTATTTCATTAAAGATCCATTTTTTTCACCTGCAGGATTATACTCAGTTTTTCTGGGTAAGTTATTCTTGACTGTAAGTCGATTCCCTTTGCCCTCTGAAATATCAAATTTCAAGCTTCTGCTCCTTTATAGAGGTGGGTGATAAATAGTGTGTGATCTTGACTGTGGCTCCTCAGCACTTGAATTCTTTCTTTCTGGATATTTGTAGTATTTTTTCTTTGACATGGAAGCTCTGGATTTTGGCTATAATGTTCCTGAGAGTTCTCCTTTTGGGATTTCTTTAGAAGGTGGGCAGTGGATTCTATTTTCTCTTTTCTCCCTGTGTCCAAGAGATCTGAGCAATTTTCTTTTAAGATTTCTTGGAATATGATATCTAGGCTCTTTTCTTTTGGTCATGGTATTCAGGTAGTCCCATGGTTCTTAATTTTTTTCTCCTTAGTCTATTTTCTAGGTCAGATGTTTTTGTGATGACATAGCTTATATATTCTTCTATTTGTTCAGTTTTTTGACTTTGTTTTAATATTTCTTGTCTCACAGAATCATTGCCTTCTACCCAAACATTATAGATTTCAGGGAATTTGCTGGAAAGCTGTTTATTTCCTTTCTCATTCTGTCTTCCATACCTTCACTTCTTTTCCAGTTTTTCTTCTGGCACACTAATTTCATCTATAAAAACATTTTAAAATTCTTTCTTTAGCATTTGATTTATTTATTCCAGGAATTCTAGTTAAATTTGTGCCAAAGCTGTGTTTTCCTTTGAGGCTTGCTTGTAGATTTTTGGAGTCATTCTCTTCTGGATTTGTCTCGAGACCAGTTACCATAGTAGTTTTATATGGTGAGATTCTTTTTTCTTGTTGGTTGTTTGCTCATTCTTCCAGACTTCTTGCTGACTCTGAAAATGATGTTAAGGTCAACCTCTGCACTCTTCTGGAGGGAAAGTCTGGGCTAATCCTTTCATTGCTTTCTTAGAATATTGAGTGCTGTGTTATTCTAGGATCTCAGAAGCAGTTCTGGCTGGAGATATGCAAACTTTCAGTGGTCTCCAAGTGTTCTGATCCAAGGCAGGGTCTTATTGCTCAGACCCAGAGCCAGAAGAGGAATTTGCAGAGATTAGACCAGGGGGCCAGCAACGATGTGTGTAATGAATATGAAACATTACTAAGTTCTGGGGATATGAAAAAAGCCAAAAAAACACAATCCCTGCCCTCACAGAATTCACATTCTAATGGGTGGAGACAGCAAACAATTCGCTGTATATAGAATTCATAATCTCAGAGGAAAGGAATAGAGGACGTAAGTGGGGTCTGAGCTGAGTCTTAGAGAAACCAGGGAAACCAAGAGGTGGAGGTGAGGAGGACATGAGGGACAGCCACTGAAAAGGCCCAGTGAATGTTAATAGACTATAACATGTTACCAACAAAAATTCCTGCTTTTTCTACTAATTAACTGTGTCAGCTTGGGCAAGTCACTTGTTTATTCTGTGGCCCCATTCTGTGGGCCTTGATTTCTTCTTCTCTGAGATATAAATTGAATGGGAAGAATGATGTAAAGGATATTATCAGAGAGATATATGACCAAACAAAGGACATGGGATGGTCATATAGCAAGATAGAGGGATGGACAATATTAATGTTCCATTGCAGTCGATGGTGAAGACCTAGAGTTCTGATTGGTTCTCTAGTTGGTTCTGGTACATTTCCTTATGTTCTGGTTGGTCTTCTCCTTCATCAATGCTTTATGTGACTGCTTCCTACCTTGCAATTGTAGTTATCACTGATATATGGATTTTTGTCTCTATAAGTAAGGCTAAGTGATAGACCATGCCTTTGGGGTAGGATCAAATCTATTTATTGCTTATTACATATTGAAGCTATCAGTGCAAACTCTATTTGTGGAGAATCCCTTCCTAATTCCTTTCCTAAAAAGCCATTTTAAAAATAGTGTATTATTATCTGTTGTACTTGTATTCTAAAAGTTAACAGTTTTCTTTGAACTGTGATCTTCCCTTTGTAAATTTTGCAAGTAACTTTACTGGATTTCAGCTCCTGTTCACTCTAAGAAAATGGAAATTTCTTCCAAGGTCATTCTTAAAATAATTGTTAGTAACTGCACTGGGCAGGCTGTCCATCCAAGGTTATTGAATATGTGTCATCCTTAGGGAAATTATGAGCACCTGACTATTACATGCCTCCTATCCCGATAATAGTCACTTTTGTCTAAGTTCACTGAGGGTATTGAATGTATATCAAAGCCAAGTTGGCCAAAAGACCTACCATAAATTCAAAAAAACTGTCCAAAATCATAGCCATGTATACGCTGGCCAATTAACCATCCCTAAAACTTCAAGGCTAGATTTAGTTGAGAATTCACTAAGTAATGCCTGAAGCAAGGATTTTTCTCCATATAAGCAAAAGTAAATCACTCTCAAATCACACTCTTTTTCCAGAGATCAAGGTTTCTGAAGGTTCACTGCTTTTTTATTTTTCCTCAAAGCTGGATCTAACAAGAAAGTATCTTTCTTCATTATTTTGGGATATGGATGGCTGGGTTATGTCCTTTAACAAATTCCATTTGGATTGGTAAGAGATGCACTGGATCTTGCTTTCATTTTTTTTTGTGTGTGTCTTGACACAAAATTTTTTTACTTATTTTAAATAAGTTTTAAGCGGTTTCAGATTGCAGAGCGGGGGGGGGAGGGTGTCAAGACACTGCTCTCCAGTTCCATTTTCTGTTTTCAACTGTTTTAGTATTAGGTTTTTCTCATGCCCTTTTAAGGGATCCTCCAGGAACACTATTTTCCTGTTCTTCATCACTATCATATTTTGTTTCCTTGCCCTAGAATTGTTTGTTGATATTCAGTCGTTTTCAGACATGTCCAATTACCCATGACCACATTTGGGGTTTTTTTGGGAAAGATAATGGAGTGGTTTGCCATTTCCTTTTCTGGCTCATTTTGTGGATTAGGAAACTAAAGCAAACAGGGTTAAGTGATTTGCCCAGAATCACACAGCTAGTAAGTGTCCGAGGCCAGGTTTGAACTCAGGAAGATGAGTCTTCCTGACTTCAGGCCTGGAGCTCTATCTACTGTGCCATCTAGCTGCCCATGAATTGTATTTTTCTTTTAATGGGTGTACCCTTATCACCTCTTCCTTTTTCTTTAAAAACTTGACCTTTTGAATTCAACTTATTTAGGGATTCCTGTGAATCCTCAATGATTTTTTTCAAAGCTTCTTTCTTTGTCTGTTCTTCTAACAATCCCCATGTTATGTCTATGGTTCTTACTTTTGTTCCATTATTTGCTGCATTAGCTTGGTCCAGTGCTTCTTTTGCCTTTTCTTTAAGTAGGATTATTCCCTCTTCTGCTCTTCTGATGAAGTCTATCCATTTTATTTCTCCATGATTAGAGAAAAGTGTACAAAAATCTTTTTTATAGGTTTGATCATCTAAATAACCAGAAATTTTTAGTAAGCATCCAATCTTTTCATCCAGGGATTTCAATTCAGCATCTCTTGCTTTTTGCTCTTGATTAGCATTTGCTTCATCTTTTACTTTTTTTTTTTTGCTTCTTGCCTTTCTTTTCTTTTTTTTTTCTTTTTGCATAATTATCTTTCTTGAAGAGTATCAGCAGCTCTATATCTTTGTATTTTTTCCAGGGGTTTTTATAAACTTCTTGGCAGATTCAACACTTATCAAATAGCAAATATTGATCCCTTAAATGTTTTATGTAACATTCTCATTTGAATATTTTGTATTTGACCTTTACCTTGTAACCATTCTTTTACGTCATCAAGCGTTGCATCTGTTGGAAAACCTTTAGCACTGATTGATCTATTTTTTTTTTTACTTCATTTTTATACTCCTCTGTTACTTCAGGGAGGGGTTTACTTGGAGATCTTCTGATTTTAGTTTTATCCCCACTAACTTCCATGAACTCTGTCTTTGATTTCTTTAGAATACTTCTTGTCACATCACACTCTTTGTCAGTTTGCTTAATCTGTTGAATTTGATCATCTATTTTGATCTGTTCCTTTAAAAATTTTGTCTCATGGGAGGTTAGAATCATCAAAATAGTATTCTTTTTGTTGGCAAATTCTGAAGTCCAGATCAATCATTTTTTCACTGTCACCCTTCCTAGCAATTGTGGGAAACTTGGAACATCATATCCATGGTTGGGAGCATAGGGGCCCCAACTACCTGGCCCCTTATTCCCACCTAGGGACTCTGATGCCCACAGATTTGCGGATCCCACCACCAGTCTTTCAGCTTCTTCCTAGGCCACAGCTGGAGAGAAGCTGGGATCGAGGGACCCAGGAAGAAGAGAGAGATCCATAGGTGAGGAGGAAAGGGGAGCTGGGCAGGCTCTTTCTGCAAGAACTCATTTTAGAAAGTTCTCTTCCCAAGGAGTAGCCAGAAGCTGCAGCACCAGGGCCCTGAAAGTGAGGAGCCCTGTGGTTCCAGTCTAGAATCTTGCATAGTGCTTCAGAGAAACATAACCAATGACCATTATATTAGCTGGTGATTTTAATGAGTTAATTTTTAAATGAACAGAGAGCTGGTGAAAACCTGTATACCTGAAGGTTAGAGAAGTTATTACTGGGGATACCATTGTTCATTTAAAGAAAATCAATTTATCAAAATCCAGTCTTCTGAAGTAGATAAATTAAAAGGTGATTATTTTACATTATAAAAGTATTCATTAGAGATCCTTAAAATAGGGGTTACATTTAAGTTTTATTTATAGAGCATTTGACAGAGAGAACTATCATTAGATTACATTAGAGCTATTATTAGGAGCTACGATCAGTGATAGACCAATCAATCAGAAATTAAGATAAACATTTTGTAAATGAGAGTGTAAAAATTGGAAATTAAATAGAATAAGTTTAAATATATAGATTTATGTTTTATTGCATCAGTGGAAAGAAGAGGACAGATGCAAGAGACATTGAAGAGGTAAAAGAAACAAGACTTGCTGGCTGATTGGCTTGGGGAGGGGGCTAAGAATGACTCCAGGATTACAAAATTGAGAGATTGAGAGAAAGGAAAGGGGAGTTTTAAAGGGTGGGCATGCTTAGCACAGTTCTTGACACATAGTAGGTGTTTAATAAATTCTAGTTGACTGTTGACTGAAATGTTGAGTTTGAGATGCTTATGGAATAACCAAGAGAACAATAGTGGAATAGTTGATAAAGTGGGAATTCAGGGGCAATTATGACTAGATGTATCAAGATAAGGAAACAATCCAGTTTTGTGGAGTGTAGCTAACTCATAATATGCTTAGATAACCTTATGTTAAAGTTCTAGAAATATAATATTAGGTACCTTTATTTTTCTTTAAACAACACTCTTTCCAGTTCACTACCTCTGTATCCCATTCTACTAAGAAGTGCTGTAATCAGCTAATAATGCTGTAAGCTGGCAACTAATTTCTACCTCTAGATGCATATATTTCAAATGCTAATGAATGGCTCAGTTTTCCATATCCTTTCCACAGCATCTGCCACACCATATAATGTAATAAAACATTTCACTGGGGAACATTATATCCATGATGGACTTAATCTCAAATGCTAAACTAAACTGCATGGTATCCAAACACCATTAACCTTGAATAGCACAATGACCTATGCTTATGGAATTGAGTTTTTACTTCTACTTTTTCAGTATTATGTAGAGTTATATAGATCCACTTCATCTCTTCTTGGCAATATTTCTTGAAATAAAGCAAAACGTAAAGAAATTCCTTCTTCTTTACTGCCTGAATTCTGATCGGTGAATAATAAGCAAGAGAATAGTAAGGGGATTTTTTTTTTTTGGTGACATTTATATATGTTTTCAGGAGCAACATAAAGGATTTAATGAGATACTGACAGGAAGGAGGTGCAAAGTCAGGAGTCAAGGAAGCTATAGCACCACTCTTTTGAATATAAATCAGGAAATAGTGGGGATTAGAATCAGGAATGTAATTGGAGAAAAAGTAAGGAGAATGGGAAGAGACAATGCTGCAGTATTTCAGAAAAAAGAAGAAAATAATGCAAATAGATTTAAACAGGGCTTAATTTTTCTAAAGTATTCTTCCTGGGTACCAGTTCATAGTGTTAGAACTCAAATCCTAAGAAATCGAGCAATTGAACAATGTTTAATAAAAACTCTCTGTAAACCTGATTATCTTTTAAAAGACTACCTCTATGGTATTTTGCACGCAGAATATTATTTATGGAGATTAGTCAGCAATGCAAGAGAAGCAACTTGGAACATTGGAAAGAGTTTTGAATTTGGAATCAAAGGACCTTGGTTCAAATTTCCTTCTGCCCCTTATTATCTGTAGTATGTAACTTTGGACAAATCATTTAATCTCTTTGGTTCTCTATTTGTTCATCTGTAAAAAAGAAAGAGTTGGACTAGATGACATTTAAGATTCCTTCAGATTCTAAATCCTATGATTCCCTAACCCATAAAGAAACTCCCCCCACCAAAAGATATTCAGAAAGGAGATAAAAATATTTTGAAAGTCATAAAGAAGAGAGAGCGCTGGTCTTGGAATCAGGAAGATCTGGTTTCAGTTCCCTTTTCAGAAATTTACTAGCTGGGTGACCATGGGCAAGATTTTAAACTTTTATAAGTCTCAGTTTCCTTATTAGTAAAAAGGGGGATTTTCTATATCAGATTACATGTGGGGCAGGAGGTGGGGAAGGAGGGGGAGAAAAATGTAAAATTCAAAAGCTTATGGAAGTGATTGTTGATAAATCAAAATAAATTAATAAAAAGGGGGATTTTAAGAACTGTGTTATCTATCTCATAGAGTTGTTATGAGTGTCAAGATGCCAAACAACATTTACCCTCCTTCTATAGAAGGGAAGACCATGGGAAAACCACTGACTCTGGGCAAATCACTTAATCCTTTTTGTCTCAGTTCCTCATTTGTAAAATGAACTGGAGAGGGAAATGGTAAAGTATCCCAATGTCTTTGCCAAGAAAACCCCAAATGGAGTGATGGAGAGTTTGACAGGACTGAAACAATTCAATGACAACAAAGGAGAAAGGAAGACTTAAGGACCAGAATGATGTCATTTTTTTCATCTTTGTATCCCCAGAAGCTAGACATTGTATAAAGGAGATGTGTAAAAATATTTGTAGTCTTGTTGCTCAAATTGAATAGCAGTTGCTTTCTCTTGACACTCTTGTCCATTTTACAATTGCAACCATTTTCCTCTTGTTAATTAGAATCAGACCAAGAATAGCAGTTCCCTTCATTTCTTCCTTCACCTTCCGGAGTATAAAATTATCAGCAAGCCAAGATAACAATTTCTTAGTTACTGCTTTTAGCAGAGAAAAATAAAAACACCCAGCAGATGTCCTTATTGGTGAAATTTCCTCATCACTACTCTATCTTGTGTCATTTCAAGCTTTATCATCTGCTTCTAGAAGTCATCATCCATCTTCTTCCTTCTTGCCAGGCAATCTGAAATACGCTCCCTCTACAATATTACTTAGGTTTTCCCCTTTGTTCCCATTCCAATGTTCTCTATGTTTCTTTTCTTTTCTGGTTCATGAATTTCCACCCTGGAATATATCTTCTTGATATGCCATGCTACTTTATCACCTCTTCATCTAAACATCTCCTGATTAGAAAGTGAATAATATAGACATTTGCATTCCTATATTTCAGTTATTTGTCACACACCATTAAGTCTCAGTGATAGTGGACATAAAATTTACTGCATTAATATCTCCAGTTCACTTTCATTAGTGCCCATGCTATGCACATTTGTATATAGACACCTGAAGCTCTAAGTGCTGCCCCTTGTCCTAGATATTATTTCCTTTGGATTTCTGGGTGTCTTCATTGCCTTTCTTCTCCTTGTATTAGACCTTTTGCTCTCTAGCTTAATAATTGTATATGAGCAGTTGGGGGTAGGGAGGGGGAAGCAGTTCCATTTTCAATTTAAAGTTGTCAAGAATAGTTTTGCAAGATACCTGGAAAATGCATTTTTTACCAGCCCTAATTTATTGTACAATTATTCCTTGGCCAATAATCCAAATTTTTTTTTATTTTAACCCATGACCTATAAAATCCAAATGGTGTTTTAAAACACCATCCCTTTAACCTAGTCCTTAATTTGATATATTAACTTTCAGTTGGCAGCAGGGATGAAAATGTCAACTATAATCCCTTTAAATATTTTTGAAGATTCTTCTAGCAGCAGCATCTATCTCCCCCACAAGAATTCTCAGAATTAGGTGGACAAGTTTAATAAAGTTTGGGTGCCTCTGTCATATTTTGACATCTCCAGGAAAATAAGATACCTTTTAATTTTCACACTAGATCACATGGCTGCATTGGAATCCCTCAACAGGTAGCCAGCAATTTCCAGGATTTGTCTTTCCTTCCTATGGTCTATACTAGATATTTGCTCTTCTGGAGAGTATCCTCATGATCATTCTGCAAACTGTGGGAATCTGCTTCCTCATTTCTGCTGTCGAAAGATCCTCAAATCTCTTACACAATCCCAGTGGTCTTTTTTTTTCTTTTCCTCATTTTCTGTGTCACCTTCCACTCTCTACCATCTCCCACAGGATTAGATTCTAGCCTGCCTCCCCATACTCTTTTTCTCTGTTTTTGTCTTGAAGTGTTCTTATATTATTTCTAAAAACACTTCATTATTTCAAATAAACTGGAGAATATAGATCCATTTCTCAAGCCTTTTAACCTTTACTTCTAGTAGGGAAATAAATTGTGTACACAATTAGTTCTTAATGGGTCATGGCCTCACATACCTGGAATGTATCCTCCCCTCTGCTTCCCTAGATTTCTCAGTTTAAATCCTACCTTCCTGCCCAAAGAGTTATCAAACCGCCTATACCTTTTGACCCAGCAATACCACTACTAGGTCTGTTTCCCAAAATGATTAGGGAAAAAATAAAAGAACCCACATGTTCTAAAATATTTATAACAGCTCTCTATGTGATGGCAAAGAACTGGAAATTGAGAGGGTGCCCATAAGTTGGGGAAGGGCTGAACAAGCTGTGGTATATGATTGTGATAGAATACGGCTGAGCGTAAGAAGTGATGAACTTGATGATCTTAGAAAAACATGAAACACACAGTAAGCATAAATTCTTGTTGGTTGATTGTTAGAGACATAGATTGGGAAAATTACCTGTTTGACAAGTAAGGGAGGGCAGGGGCTCTTACTCAACACTTTTTATGATGGACTTTTTGGCTTTATCTTCTCTAATCTGATATTTCTTCAGGTGCAGCTGATTTGTCATAGAAGGATCTGTGAAATCTGTAGTTATATAAATATATGGCTTATATATCTATAGTTATATATACAGTTATATAGTCTCAAAAATCTAGGATTCAACTTTTCTGATAGTTTCTATCACTTTTCAGAGTGACAGTCACTCAGTCAACTAGCATTTATTGAGTTTACTTTGTGTCAAGTATTGTGCTAAGCACTAGGAATATAAAACACAGGTAGAAAGTCAGTTTCTGTCCTCAAGGACGGAGGAAGGACAACACATAAAAGGAAACTGAATTGGAGGGAGAGAGATACAATGTGCCTGGAGATCCCATACTGTATAAAGGAGGTGAGGGGATTGGTAGAAGAAATCTGGAGTGCAGCCTGGAGAGAAATGAAACTGTGAATGAAACTGAATAAAATAGAGTTATTTTATTTTAGTCTAATAAAATGAGATAAATTCTTTTGTTAGTCCATTATTGAAATTTCAGAAGGATTATACTTCAAGTGATAGGATATAATGATAATAATAATTCATAGCAATGTGGGATTTCATCATTTAAAAAGTGATTACCTCATGCAACAACCTTGGAAGATAAGTAATATAAGTATTACTAACCTCATTTTACAGATGAAAAAACTTATGATAAAGCAGATTGACTCTTAAATTAATAAGATCACATGACTAATAAATGGCAAGTCAGGACTTGGAGCCAGGCCTTTTGACTCCAAATCCTGGGCTCTTTCCAATAGACCATATTACTTATCCAATATTCATTCGTTCAACAAATATTTACTGAATGTCAAGTTTAGAGAAAGTACCTTGCAGTGGCCTATGGAAAATATCAGGTTGAAGAAGCATTCTTACCTAAAAGGTTTATAGTTTAATAGCTTGTTTGTGTACTTGTCGGAGGTGGGACTTCTAGTGACTATTTATATCTTCTATGACGATTTCAATAAGGATGAGATATTTTAATGCACTGCTGGTACAGCTGTGAAATGGTTCAACCATTCTGGAGCACAAATAGAATTATGAAAGGAAATTACTAAACTTTTCATATTCTTCCACCCAGAGGTCTTGCTATTAAGTTTAGACTTCCAAAGATGTCAGTAAGATATTCATAGGTATAAAATATTCATAACAATATTATTTAGATGATTACTCAACCTGTGATTTAATTGGTATAGACAATTCCCATATGAGGGTACTCCCACTACCACTGTAGGTTGACTTCTTCTCTGCAATTGAGTCTTAAGAGAGTTGTCTAGAATACTGAGCCATTAAGTGACTTGCCCATAGCCAGTATATATCAGAAGTGGGACTTTAGACTTGGCCTTCCTGTCTTTCAGGACAGCTCTTTAACCACAACGGCATGATGCTTCTCATTATTTATGCTAACAACAACAACAAAAGAAAACCACTGGATGAGGTTAACAATTAGGAAAAAAATGAACAAACTGTGGTTTAAGAATGTTACTGAATCTCATTGTTCTGTAATAAATGACAAATAAGAATTAGAGAACTATGAGAAGACTTGAAGTGATATAGAGTGAATAAGGCAGAACCAAAAGAATATAGTATATAATAACTATAATTAAAAAGACAACACAAAAGTACAACAGAATATAAGTCAAATTCAATGAGCAATGCTGATACCACACTATCGAAGTTAGAGCTCACATCCTTTCTTTCTGTTAACAAGAGGTAAACAACAAATCAATTGTTAACAGACAAAAGTAGAAAATGGTATGTGCTGCATTCATGATCATATGATTTATCAGTTTTTGGTAAATTGTTTTCAAGGAATATACTTTGCTAGTGGTTTGAGTATTCTCTGGGAAGTGTTTTAGATCAAACGAAATCTATTAGTAGAAAAAAAAATTTAAACGAGTGAGGCTGACATAGAGCTTAAAAGTAGATAGCTACTTCTCCCCTACCTGTTCACACCTCCACAAGCCTATTAACCTGGGAAATACCAGAATGTTTTTGGTATATGTGGACTCTGACAATAAAGCTCATGCTGGAAGAACCATTTAATGGTAAATCAGAATAACTGGCATGTCATAACTAACTCCATCCTCTCCATTCTATCCCACAAGGAAAATGATTTTTTTCAGAAGTCGATAAGCCCTCACTTAGACTTCATCAGAACAAGATTAAAAGCATTGCCAAGGAAACAGGCCACTGTCTCCTAACTAGCAACAATGAGGGCTAAATACAAGCAGGTCTTTGACTGCAGGTAGCTTCTCAGCAGGGTGGTCTGAGCTGGGAGATTGGATTGTGCCTCTTCAGAGGCTCAAATGACCTAGTCTCAGCAACTTTTATGGTTAGATTTGGATGAAAGGAAGCCCTTTTATTCTTTTAGAATGCTTAGCCCCTGGCAGAAGGTAATGTTTTCATGGGTCCTTGAAGGACATTTTTAATAGATTGTTTCTATTTTTAAAAATTCACAGCGAACAAGTACTTGACTCTTATTCAAGGATGCAGAATCTGGGACTCAGTATTTAGATTCAATCTTTACTGGGGAAATGATACTAGTGTTACTATGTTTCCTGACTCTAACAATGTAAATGATTTTACATATTTTTGGAGGGTTTTCTGACTATTTTTCAGAAAGCTCCATGGAAAATATCACTGGAGGAAAGCTTAGTTAGTGATTTCAAGACTCAGATGTGAAGTAGTCACCTAGTCTGGGTTAAGTGTTGACAAGGTTACAGATGATAACTTATTTCATTCTTCAAGAGGTGGAAGAACCAACAAGGAGAAATTCTAGCCTGGATTTGATTTTGTTTTATTTATTTTTTATTTTAAAATATTATTTTATTTTTCCCAATTATATGTCAAGACAAAATTTATCATTCATTTTTACAAGATTTTGAATTCCAAATTTTACTCCCTCCTTCCCTCCCCACTCTTCCTAAATGGTAAGGATTTCATATAGGTTATACATGTGCTATCATGTAAAACATATTTCCATATTAGTCACAGTTGTGAAAGAAGAAATAGATCCAAAGGAAAATAACCATGAAAAAGAATAAAGTAAGTGAAAAAAGTATACTTCAATTTGCATTCAAAGCCCACCAATTCTTTATCTGGACGTGGTTAGCATTTTCCTTCATGGATCCTTTGTACTTGTCTTGGAACATTGTGTTTCTGAGAAGAGCGGAATCATTCTGAGTTGATCATCACACAATGTTGCTGATACTGTGTACAATGTTTTTCTGGTTTTGCTCATTTTACTTTGCATCAGTTCGTACAAGTCTTTCCAGGTTTTTCTGAAATCTGTCTATTCATGCTTTCTTATTGCACAAAAGTATTCCGTTACATTCATATAGCATAGCTTGTTCAGCCATTCCACAATTGATGGGCATCCCCTCAATTTCCAACATTTTGCCAACAGAAAAGGGCTGCTATAAATATTTTTGCACATGTAGGTCCTTTTCCCTTTTTTTATGATCTCTTTGGGATACAGACCTAGAGTGGTATTGCTGGATCAAAGGCACAGTTTGGTTGCCCTTTGGGCATAGTTCCAAATTGCTCTTCAGAATGGTTGGATCAGTTCACAACTCCATTAACAGTGCATTTGAGTCTCAATTTTCCCACACGATCTCCAAAATTTATCATTTTCCTTTTTTGTCATATTAGACAATCTGATAGGTATGGTGATACCTCAGAGTTGTTGTAATTTGCATTTCTCTAATCAAAAGTGATTTAGGGTACTTCTTTTTTTATTTTTTTTATTTTTGACTAGGCAATGGGGTTAAATGACTTGCCCAGGGTCACACAGCTAGTAAGTGTCAAGTGTCTGAGGTCAGATTTGAACTCAGGTCCTCCTGACTCCAGGGTTGCTGCTTTATCTATTGCACCCCCTAGCTGCCCCCAGGGCACTTCTTCATATGCCTATAGATAGCTTTGATTTCTTCATCTGAAAACTGCCTGTTCATATCCTTTAACCATTTATCAGTTGGGAATGGCTTATATTTTTACAAGTTTGATTCAGTTGTCCATATATTTGAGAAATGGGACCTTTATCAGAGACACTGGCTATAAAAATTGTTTCCCAGCTTTCTGTTTTCCTTCTAATCTTGGTTGCATTGGTTTTATTTGTACAAAATCTTTTTATTTTAATATAATAAAAATTACCTATTTTACATTTAATAATGCCTATAACTCACTTAACTTCTCCTTTAAGAATTTGGATACTATACCACTTGGTGCATATATGTCTAGTATTGATATTACTTCATTGTCCATGGTACCTTTTAACAAGATGTAGTTTCCTTCCTCATCTTTTTTAATTAGGTCTATTTTTTGCTTTTGCTTTGTCTGAGATCAGAATTGCTACCCCTGCTTTTTTTTAGTTCAGCTGAAGCATAGTGGATTTTGCTCCAGTCCTTTACCTTTACTCTGTGTGTGTCTTTCTGCTTCAAGTGTGTTTCTTATAAACAACATATTGTAGGATTCTGGTTTTTGATCCACTCTACTATCTGCTTCCATTTTATGGGAGAGTTCATCCCATTCACATTCACAGTTATAATTATTAACTGTGTATTTCCCTTCATCCTATTTTTCCTCCTGTTTGTCTCCTCTCTCCTTTAACTCTTTCCCTCCTCAGTACTATTTTCCTTCTGTCTACTGCCTCCCTTGGCGGGTCCTCTTGTCTGTCAGTCCTTCTCTCTCCTCCCTCTCCCCCTCCCCCTCTAATTAATCTCTTCCTGTCCTGTTTTCCTGTCAGGTAAGATAGATTTCTATATTCAACTGATTATGTATATTTTTCCATCTTTGAGCCAATACTGATGAGAGTAAGGTTCAAGTGATGCCCATTGCCCACCCACCCATCTTTTCCCTCCACTGTAATAGGTTTTTCACACCTCTTCATGTGAACTAATTTACCCCATTCTACCTCTCCCTTCCTTCTGTTCATAGTGTACTCCTTTCTCATCCCTTAATTTTTTATGTCATTCCCTCAACTTCACCTTATACTTGTACCCTCTCTCTCTATGTATATTCCTTCTAGCTGCACTACGAGTGGTACAATTTTTAACAAATATCTTGTAGGGATGTAAACATTTCAGTTCCATTGAATCTCTTTTGTTTTCTTTTCCCTTTTCCCTTTTTTCAAGCTTCTCTTGGATCTTGATATTGGAGATCAAATATTTGATTCAATTCTGGTCTTCTTATGAAAGTTTAAATCCTATTTAATTTAATGACCATTTTCCCCCTTTGAAGTATTATGCTTAATTTTTCTGGATAGGTGATTCTTGGTTGTAGTTCTAGCTCCTTTGCCTCCTGGAATATCATGTTCCATGACCTCTGATCCTTTAATGTTGCAGTTGCTAAGTCCTGTGTAATCCTGATTGTGACTCCCTGATATTTGAATTGTTTCTTTCTGGCCACTGGCAATAATTTTTCCTTGACCTGATAGTTCTGTAATTTGGCTATAATGTTCCTTGGAGTTTTTATTTTGGGATCTATTTCAGAAGGTGATTGGTGGATTCTTTCAATGCCTACTTTGCCTTCTGGTTCCAAGATATCAGGGCAGTTTTCCTTGATAATTTCTTGAAAGATGCTGTCCAGGTCCTCCTTTTGATTATGGCTTTCAGGTAGTCCAATTATTCTGACATTGTCTCTCCTGGATCTGTTTCTAGGTCAGTTGTTTTTCCAATGAGGTATTTTACATTTTCTTCTATTATTTCATTCTTTTGAGTTTGTTTATTTGATTCTTGATGTCATTAGTGTCATAGAGTCATTAGCTTCCACTTGCTCAATTCTAGCTTTTAAGGAGTTGTTTTCCTCAGTTAGCTTTTGTATTTCCCTTTCCATTTGGCCAATTTTATTCTTTAAGAAGCTCAATTTTTCTTAATCTCTATCCACTTCATAGCACATTGTCTCTGATTCTCATAACTACCCTGTGAAGTAAGTACTATAGATATTATCATTACCTCTTTACAGATGAGGAAACTGAGGCAGAAAATGTTTAAGAAATGTATTAATGTCTCACACAGCTAGTAATGGTTAGAAATAGCATTTAAACCCAGATCTCTCTTGTGAGTTCAGATCTCTTATACCACACAATATCCAGCACAGCGTTAGGCTCTCAATAAAGATTTGTTCATCTTGTCTTCCAACATCTTGTCATATACACTCTGGGGACACCTTAGTTCAGTCCCTATCTCTTATCTTGATTATTGCTGCAGCCTTTTAGTTTGTTTCCCTGCCTTCAGTCTTTCTCCATTCCAATCCATCCTAAATACTGCTGCCAAAGTATTTTGCCTTAGTCTCACATCTGACCAGATCATTTCCCTACCTAATCAACTCCAGTGGCTCCCTATTGCCTCTAGGATAAAATACAAATTCTTCTCCTTAGCTTGTAAGGCCCTAGACAACCAGGTCCCCACCTTTCTTTCCAGCCTTATTGGACATTACTCACCCTCTCCTACTCTTTGATCCAGCCAAACTGGCCTTCTTGGTGTTCCTCATACAAGACACTCCATCTCCCATCTCTATAGCTTTGCACTGGCCACCCCACCTCCCCCATACCTGGAATGCATTTCTTCCTTTCCTCCACATCATAGGGCCTCTCTCTTACTTTAAGATGCAGCTCAGGCACCATCTTCTGCATGAAGCCTTTCCTGATCTTCCTCAACTTTTAGTGCCCTCCCTCCTAACTACTTTGTATTTAAGTATTTTGTGTATATTTGCACTTGTTAACTTTATACTGTACATAGTTTTATATGTGCTTCTGTCCTACCCATTAGAATATAAGCTCATTTTGAGTAGGGACTGTTTTATTCTTTGCACATGTATCCCCAGGTCCCAGTACAGTGATGGGCATATAGTAGATTGATTGATCGACAGGAGTAAGGGGTCACTGATTTATATCAGAGCTGCCAGAATCACAAGAGAGTCTCCCTTAGTCCTGCCACTACTATAGCAGGAAGGGCTGGAGCTGGGACTTACTCTGTAGCTCCCTTTCTGTGGCATTTGGGAACCACTTGCAAGAGGGAAGTCTTGGTTGAAGGAATCGCATGGGCTAGTGATCATCTGTACAGTGGTTTGGTGCTGAGGCAATTGACCTGCTATATAAAAAGTTGTTCCCAACAACACCAGTGAAGCCTAGAGGTAGATAAGGCATCACCTGCAGGCAGTAAGATGATTTAGAGGCAGATAAAGGAACAATGGCCTATCAGACGCAGGGAACCTGTGGCCTCAAGGCCATATGTGGTGCTCTAGGTCCTCAAGTGTGGCCCTTTGACTGAATCCAAACTTCACAGAACAAATCCCCTTAATAAAAGGATTTGTTCTGCAAAATTTGAACTCCATCAAAAGACACCACCCAAGGACCTAGAAGGCCACATGTGGCCTCGAGGCCACACATTCCCCACCCCTGACTAGGCTACCTTAAAGAAGACTCACTTATGAATACTTTTTCTAAAGGCTTGTGGAAAACTGGAAGTTTCTTCAACTTCCGATTTGTTACTGTGAGTTTACAGATGGCTCAGTAAAAATGAACTGAGCTGGAAGTGGAAGGTGGTAGAGTAGTTATTTCCGAATTCTTTTTGTTATGTTATGTTATGTCCTGGAAAATGTTGGTAATTGGGATTTCCCCCAAAGCTCCAGCCAGGGAATTTCCAGGTTTTCTTTTTTTTTTCCTGTAATAATGATAATAACTACTCACATTTTTATTGTGAGCTATTTAATTGAGCATTTTTCCCCCACAAGAACCCTTCAAGGTTAGTCATGTAAGTATTAGAATCCTCCTTGAAGACATGAAGACACCGAGGACTAGAGAAGTGAAGAGATTTGCCCAAGGTCATGGGGCTAAAAGGAGATAGAGTTCAAACTCAAACCTATGACTTCTAAGTCCAAGCTCAGTGCTTTTTACACTCTCGAACACTGCCTTCCCTGTTCTGGTGAGCTCAGGATCCTTTAGGGGAACTATTGTGGATACAGAAAAAGGAATCAAAATGCAGGAAACAGGAAGTGCTTTAGCAGGAATGGTTTATTGACTCTGCCCAAGTTAATAACAAAGTGAAAACGCTGCTTTGTGGAAAAATGTGATACTATTAGCTCCATAAAAGGTGGTCCTTTCTCCCCTGCCGAACCTCTATTAATGGCTGTTGCCACAGAGAAAAATGACATTTGTTTACTCCTTTGGGTTGCTGACTATAGCTGTGGTTGAAAAGGAGTATGGACTCAGTTGGGCAGCAATGGTATAATGACGATGACCAGCATCATTGGCGGTGAACACCACCTGGAAGGCAAAGGAACCATCATTAGAATTAGTGCCTGGAGAGTGAAGAATATGGAGAATCAATTAAAAATTTCTGTGGCAGGAACTTTCAGGCAGGTTTCCTCTTCCCTCATAATTTGCTCACTCTTTTACAATATGAGAAATTTTCCTAACAAGAAGAGCAGTGCTAGAAAATGAAATGAAGTAGTGAAGGTCCTGTCTATAGAGTTTGTGAAGGAGAAAGTGGGGGAAGGGGGGAGAAAAACTCCATTGCTGGATGTGTTATGGATTCATGTTGCAAGTATGAGCTGGATAATGGGGCCTCTGAGGTCCTTTCTAATTCTGCCATTCTGTGATTGCTAGACAAATTCCCTGGGTGGGCTGGCTTTTGCAGAAAGGGGTGGTATCATTTTTTTTTTGTTAAAAGTTTGGAAGGGTTTGAACAAGGAATGGAAATCCAAATATTTTATTGACTCAAGCTACTGACCTTATGTTCCCTCCTTGGAGAAAAGGAAAACAGTTCCTCCCCAATACAAAGAAGAAAAAAAAGAGACGTAGTCTTTGTTTTCAAGGACTTTGTAGTTTACTATATATTAATACTAATAAAACTTAGAATTAAATAAGTGTCTTTATCTGTTCTCTCCTCTCCTGCCCCCAACTTTCTCTTTAGTAGAGATGTGGAAGAAGCCTATTTTAGACATGGGGACTACTGTGGGCACAAATGAATAGAGACAGAAGACTACAGGGGGTGGCACAATGCGATTTGGATGGGAAGAGGGTGAAATAAAGCTGGAAAAGTAGCATGGAACCAGACTTGGGAGGTCTTTGAATGCCAGAATCAGAAGTTTTTATTTTATCCCATATTCAGAAGGGAGTCACCAAAGGCTTTTAAGGTAGAAAGAAAAGTCTCATAGTCAAGACAATGCCTCAGGAAGATTATCTTTTCAGATATATGAAGGATGTATTAGAGAGGAGAGAGACTAATGGCTGGAAGACCACCTGGGATGTTATAACAATAATCCAGAGTCCCAAAGTAGGGCAGTGACTGTGGCAATGGAAAAGAGGAGACAAATATAAGAGAATGCAGATGGAGGAGGAGGAATGGGGAATGGTGAGAGAGGAAAAAAGAGTCAAATATGACTCTGAACATTGGGGCCTGGGTGAGAAATTTTAGAAGGCTTCCTCAGTAGAAGTAGGAAAAATGGAAGAGGGAGACAGGTTTACAGGAGAGGATGATGAGTTCCATTTTGCCCATGTTGACTTAGAGGTGTCCAGGTGGAGATATCCAGCAAGAAGTTGGAGAGTTAGGTCTGGAATTTAGGGAAGATATTGGAGCTAGATGTGCCAATTTGGAAGTTTGTTAGATGGGATATCAGGATAAAGAGAAAGGTTTTATGTTCTTTGTTTTTAAGGATAGTGGAGATCTAAGCATGTTTAGAGGCAAACAGGAAGAAGTCAACAGAGAGGAAGCAAATGGAGATGAAAGAAAGTGTGGGGCTAGTTGCTTTCAGAAGACAGGAGACGTGACCAAGGCTGAGGTGGAAGAGGGCTAACCTTTGCAAGGGAGACTATCACTTCATCTTCTCAGACTGAAGGGAAGAAAATGAGATTTTGAGGTTTAGAGGGAGGGAGACAAAGGAACACATGATAGAGTCCATCAATCTTTTGCATGAAGTGAAAGGCAAGGCTATTTGTTGAAGGTGAAGGAGATTGTATGGCATTGGAAACTTGAGGAGAGATCAGAAGGATGGAAAGAGCCTCTCTAGGGAGCAATAATATCAATATGATCTTTTTTAAAGGATCAGTGTACCTCTGTGAGGGTCTAGCTGAAGAATAAGAATTTGTTGCAGAGGCAGTCAAGATTTTTTGCAGCTTTTCGTGTATAATTTTGAAATCCAGCACTTTCAAATCTTATTTAACCTTGACCAAGACAGTGTAGGAATTTCTTCATGGGGACAAAGGAGACAGGAAGGAGAAGAAAGAGAGGAAGGAGAAGAAGTGAGAGAAACCTTTCGTAAATTAGTTCTCTAGTAGCTTTGCAGACAAAGGACAAGGGAGCTTTGGGAACAAGGGTGCTGGTAGTCTTATAACCAACTACTCTATGCACTGCTGAGGGGGGTGGACCTTGCACTACTTTTATAACTGGTTTTTGTTATCAAACTGAAGAACAAATATTTATTACACACACAAAAACTGTGATATTGAATAGAAAGCAAAAACATCTTAGGTGCCACTGACTGCTACAAATAAGAAATAGAAATTCTGAAATCAAATACATCTGAACCAAGGTAAAATAATGCAATTCTGCTTGGTCGTTAGTTAGTCAAAATTTTATTTCTCATGACAACTCCATCAGAGGACCCAAACTAGGGTTGTCTCACTGACTCAAGAAAATACTTCATGGGCCTGACTGACTTTAGGGTAAATTTGGTAGTTTCTAGACATTAGTTTTCAAAGGTGAACCACAAATGGACTCTTGCATTTTTCTTTCCCTAGATGAACTCAGAAGTATATTAGTGTATACATAGTACTTTACCCTTTATCACCTGAATCAAAAAGAGAAACCCAGGATTCCATTATACTCACATCTGCATACTCATGGAATGGGGAAACACCAAGGGCTTTCCAATAGGAGATGGTGTCAAATTCCACTTTGTATAAACCCTCTCCAAATTTGTCATCACTTGTGAGTTCATGGATCTCTCCATTGTCATTGGTTTTCCTGGACAATGTAAAAGTGAATGTTAAATAGTGTGTGGCTCTATAGGCATCAAGGAAATAATTAGCAAGATGACACTAACACTGGTAAAATAGAATTATGTACATAATATAACCCAAACTACATTTCTGCTATTTAATTTCAGTCACTTCACTGGGGTTGTTTCAATAAGGGCACCAGATGTTTATGAGGCGTATAACGAAAAAAAAACCCTCATTATTTCTAGTCTAGAATATTATTTTCCTTTGTGTTGGAGGTGGAGAAAATATTCATGCATATTCATGCAGGAGTCCCCAGTGCTTTGCAGAGGAGTAAGTGCTTAATCAATGTTTGTTGGATAGCATTATATAAAGTGAGCAGGTTGGATTAGAGGATCTCTGAGGCCCCTTCTAACTCTAAATCCTATGAGATGAATTGAGTAATTCAGTCTCCAAATGTGGTTCTCACACTGAGATTGCATTTTCCTCTCACATGCATGAGTTTTTTTTACAGTTCAGGGAGATTTAGATGTGCAAGGAGACACCTAAGGTACAAAAAAAAAGACAGGAAGCTTATCCCTTTATTTGCTTAGTCTCCACAGTTACTGATCTACAAATGGATTTTGTCTAGTTTTTGTTGTTTCCTAAAGGTAAAGTTCAGGATGAAGCCAATAACATCACATGGGCAAAGGATTCAAAGGTTGCAAGAAACAGAGGGACATGGAAAGTGGCTGTGTTCTTGATAGCTTTGCACCTTCTTTTTAGTCCTGTCTTTGATTGTTTTAATCTTTCTTCTAATATAGAAAGAATAACTCAAATTGGATGGATTATTTTCTTTTCCTTGACAAGTCATTTTCGTACCAAGCATCTGAATTCTCTGTTGTTAGAATGGCATCACCTGCTTAGAATACTCTATTGGCCTACTTTTCAAGTTCTACTTGGCATTTGTGTAGACAAAAATGAACAGACAAATACAAATTCAATTAAAATCCCCTCAAGAAAATAGACTTTCTAATGATGGGTGAAGAATCATAATGTGGCTATTACAGATTCAATTAAATCACAAAAGTACTCCTTCCAAGAGGCTTAAATACTAAACAGCTTCTCTTCTTCCATTTGGTTCTGTAAGGCTAGGTTGGCTGCTCTGTCTTTGGACAGAGGTTTATTTAGGTTTATTAATAGGTGCAGTGATTTCTGTGAAAAGTTTCAAGGGTAGGGATGCCTTGGTGAGCGGGATTTAGAACTCACTTTTATATTGAATGGCAGGTGTTACCTGGCAGTGGATTATAGAATCATAGATTCAGAGCTGGAAGGGATCTTAGAGGTCATTGAATCCAATCCCCTCATTTTACAGATGAGTAAACTGAAGTCCAGAGAGATTAAGTGATTGCCCAGGAACACATATTTACCTAGGTCTCAGGTGGGATTTGAGCCTGTGTCTCTAACAGGTTTTTGAGGTATCTAATCGAGCACTAGCCTGAGAGTTGAGACTTGAAATTTAGTTCCAGCTCAGCTGCTTACTAGCGGTATGAGCTTGAATAAGAAATTTCATCTCTCTGGGTCTTATCTGCAAAATGAGGATTAAAAACATTTACATAACCTACCTCCAAAGATGGCTATGAGTAGTAAAAAAAGATAATGTCTATAAATCTTTTTGTGAAGTATAAAGAACTCTATGGAAATCTGGGATTTCATGAACATGGATACTCCCTCCACTGATTTAAATCACAATTCTTTTATGCCTGAGTAATGGACTTCGTGAGACATTTGTGGCAATCTTCTGATGATCTTTCTATATAGGATTTACAATTTTTGAGGGCAGGGATTATTTCATCTTTGTGGCCCAGTGCCTAGTAGTCTTGGTATACTAGATGCTTAATAAATATTTGTTCATTGATTGAACCCCTGTGAAATGACCTAGGCTGGTCTTCAGATGACAGGCATATAATACAGTCCATCACTGGACCTGAACTAATAGCCTCTCCAGCTTGGTGGGACCTTCTGGAACTTTGTTGTCTGCTGACAATATGATTGGGGAACCCAGGATTGACTCCGTACTAAAAAAAATGAGCAAGCATTTGTCCCAAAGTGATGCCTCTGTCCCCTTTACAAATGTTTGCTGTTAGATACGGGATGATAGCATTTTCTTTCCCTATGTGAATGTCTCACTCTCTGACAAATGGTAGAGAAGCAACTGGAAAAATTAACAACCAGAGTCCACATCTATATAATGGATGTAAATCATTTTTGCAAAAAGTAGGTGCTTGTCACTTACCCAGCTGCAAAGAGCTCCCAAGTTTGCGCTTCAGTTTTTTTGAACACTTTCACATCCACATTGGCTGCTGGTCTTCCTCGGACTGCATCAAGAACTTTAACCATCAGAGGGCACTTGGAATCGTCACCTCCATGGACCTGTAGAATGCAACAGAAAAACTCAGTGCGGGGGTTGGAAACCTGAAGTGAGATAGGCAAATGTATGCTTTCCTACTTCTTAGTAGTACCTAAAATGAGCTTTGAGTCCCATTGGAAGGCTGTTTCTCATGTATGACCAGCTTTTGCCCTGGGCTGTCTTGCTGCTGCAGCAGTACCTACAAAGCTCTTAGAGATGCTGAACAAATCAAGCCCATTCATCTAGATTGCATTCCTAGTCAAACCTGTGGTAGGAGTTGCCCCAGAAAGTATTGGATAATTTAATTATTTAATGGGGCACCTGGGTGGTGTAATGGATATTAATGGACTTGAAGCAGGGAAGCCCTGAGTTTGAATCCCACCTCAAACACTTACTAGTTGTGTGACCCTAGGCAAGTCACTTAATTGCTCCCAGCCTCAGTTTCCTCATCTGTACAATGGGTATCATACTGGCACCGACCTCACAGAATTGTTACAAGGATCAAATGAGATAACATAAGTAAAGAGCTGTGTAAACATTAAAGTGCCATGTAGGTGATGATGATGATGATGATGGTGATGACAATAATGATGCCTTCATAGTAACTTTAGAATTAATGGCATGTACTTTTTAAACATTGGATAATGATAGCTAAGACTTATAAGTTTTGAAAAGCATTTTACATATGTCATCTCATTTGATCCTCATAATAACACATAAAGTAGGTGTTACTGTTAGCTCCATTTTACAGATAAGGAAATTGAGGACAAATGAGGTTAAGTGACTTACCCAGGGTCACATAGCTAGGGTCTGAGGCAGGGTATGAACTCAGGTCTCCACAGTATGCAACCCTCCTTCTCAGGTAATTTTTTACAGTAGATGAAAGAATTAGGTAAGTATATGATTGAAACTTTATCCCTTCCAAATCAAGAATCTTCTAAGGTTCAATAAGTATATCACAGAATCACAAAATCTCCAAGTTGGAAGCAAACTTAGGGGCCATGAAAACCTGTACTTGAGTGAGACTCCCTTCTACAACATACCTGACGAGGGTCATCTAGGATTTACTTAAAGACTCCAGAGAGACGGAGTCCCCTCCAGCTTAAGGCAGCTCAGTCCACTTTGGGACAGCTTTAAGTTTTTAGAAGTTCTATTGCCTTCTGGGCCAGGGAGATATGTTATGTAGGCAAAGGATTGCAGTATAGTCTCATCTACATTTGTTCTCCATGCAGAAATTTCACAAAGGCCAGGTCCCCTGGAAAACTAGCATTCATTCCACTCCTATTTCCATTATTCATTGGCAATTACTGAGGCACCAACTGCTGTAAGAAGCAGTAAGAACACAGCAGAGAATATTAACTCCCTGCTCAATTCAATTGACGTTTGATGGAACTTAACCCTCTCTGGGGATTACTTCAATTTAATTGCATTTTAAAAGATTTAAAAGATTAAAAGGCCATTAATTATAAAAATGTTAAAAAGTAACTTAGCCAGAAGTTACCATTTTTACCTTGTCCACTGTGGATATGAGAGGCTTACCACAAAAGGATGACTTTCAGTAACCAAACTCACCTCAGGTGCAGCCTCAGACACAAACACCAGTCCAGCAAGGCAAAGGAACAGCAGGGAATGAAAAGCCATTTTGCTGGTAAGGAACAAATCTCTGTGCCAGCTTCTCCCAGCTTGGGGCTTTTATACCCCAGTCCTTTGCGTTAAGCTGCTTATCCTTGCCTAAAGGACCTCAAATCTGCTGATTCTGATTATTTACCTAGTCAACAGTAAGGGAATAAGTAACTCACTCAAATATGAACCTTGTCTGGAGAGATTAGGCTGTCAGAACATTCTCTCTGTGGAAAATTGCTAGGATTCATTTTCTTGTAATAAAAGAATCCATTTTCATTGGAATGCCATTGGAGATTGGATTATATCAGAATTATTGGATTATATTGGAATACCATTGGATAAATAACATTGGATATTTTTGTGTGGAATATCATTCTTAGCAGATTAAAAGACTCAAAGGGTTTAGAGTTGGAAGGGAATCTGTAGATCATCAAGTTGAGCTTTTTCATGTAACAGAAGAGGAAACTGAGGCCAAGGAAGGCTTGGCCAAGGTTATACAGGTAATAAGCAGCATAGTTACTACTGTAACTGTAACCTAGGATTCAAACCCAAGACGATTCAGATACATAAACTGTGCAACCCTAGGCAGGTCACTTAAGTTTTCTGTGCCTCATTTTCCTCATCAGTAAAACGATGGGCTTGGACTTGATGATCTCTGAGTTTTCTTTTATCTTTAACTGTGTGATCCTGTGATTCCATGACCTCTAACTTCATACTCAAGGCTCCTGCTCTTAGATCATGGTCTTGGTTTGTTCCTTTTATAGCCCCTGTCTATTCCCGTGTTTCTCTCGCTCTGTTCATTTTAGTACGAAGATGGAATCTACAGATGAATTTTTTCCCCTTCAACCACAGTGTTCATCTCTCTATGCTAAAATGGACTGCATTAAAACACATCACATGCCTTGATATATGATGATGAGCCTGCAGAGAAACCCACCCCACCTTCCTATGACAGCGTCTGAATGTAAAAAAGGTTTAGTTTTAGCCAAACTATTTCACCAGAATGCTTTGCATTGTCTGCATTTTCTCTCTGAATTTTTTGTACTTCCCACACAAAGACTACCTAAGGCCAAGGTAAAATGTCTCATGCCTCACAAGGATTGGTAAGAATGAGCAGCTGAGGCAGCCAGAGCCAGTGACCATCCAGCATCTTCTCTTCCCGGGCACACTCAGCCCTAGCCTGACCACCTGCCTTCTGTCAGAATCAGAATTGCAGGGGTGTGATCAGACAGCTGTTAGAACTGGAGGCAGTGATTACCATAACATTATATTCATCCTGACAGCCTTGCAAGCCCAGGAATTGAAATCATCTGATAGCATTTATCAAGTGCCAACCCATGTGTGATGCTGTTTTAAGTGCTATACTGAGTAACTGAGAGAGAGCTTGTCCCCAGTGGAGACACTGACATAGGCAAATATTGTAGAGGACACAGAGCAGAAGAAAAATACTAAACAAATATTTGACCAGGGGATGGACATTTTGGAGCCAGTCCATTGTTAAATTTTCTATGTGAGCAGTTACACCTCAGATATTGGCAAGAGCTTGGTTTATTATTTTGTTGATTGTCCAGACTTAAGAAAGTATTAACAATGCAAATCCAACTTGGAAGTGTGTATGCATATATTCCCTCCTCCTCCCAATTGCTTTTTACAGGCAGCTAGGTAGCATAATGAATAGAGTGCTGGGCCTGGAGTCAGGAAGACCTGAGTTCAAATTCAGCCTCAGATACTTCCTAGCTGTGTGACCCTGGGCAAGTCACTTAACTTCTGTCTGCCTCAGTTTCTTCAACTATAAAATAGGGATCATAATAACACCTCCCACACAGGGTTGTTGTGAGGATCAAATGAGAAGACATTTGTAAAAGCTTAGCATAGTGTGGCACTACATAAATGCCTTTTCCTTTCCCTTTCCCCTCTCTAAAGCTGGTTATTAAACATTTATGAACACATCCCTATATAGCTCTATAAACATTATTTGAATACAGTAGTAGAAGAATCAGGAAATGGAATCATCACTAGACTGCAGGCTAATTATATAATAACAGTAGTAATAATAACCAGCATTTATATAGCACTTTAAGGATTGCAAAGTTCATTACATCCATTTCTCATATGAGCCTTACAATACCCCTGGGTAAGAGCCATCAGAAGCCCAAAGTCCAATAAGGGGAGGCCTCGAGGAAGTCCTCATCTTTCCTCTGATCTGCGGAGAATTATCATACAAATGGAGGTGGAAGAGAACTCAGAGGCACAACCTAAGTTCAATCACCTAGTTATACTCCCTCATTTTACAAATAAGGAAACTAGGGTTCACAGAGACCACATGGATAGAATGTAACAGAGCCAGTGATCAAAACTATGTCCTTTGACGCAGACTCCATCATTCTAGAAAGAGTCAAAGATGGGGAAAACTAAGCAGTTCTACCAAATTTGTGCTTAGTTTGGGTCGATGATAGTATATTCAGTTTGAGATGGTTTGGCGATAGAGTATTAAATGGAGTATTATTCAAGATAAACGAATCTGCCTGTAATCTGCATGTGACTAGTGAAATTCATGGGATTGTGGCAGGAGCTGTGGAGATGGCTGTGAGGATGGGTCAAACGCCTCCACCTGCCAGGAGGGCTAGAGACTTCCTGGGTGAATGGGGGCAGTCCTAATGAGGTATCCAGATGCAGAGAGAGTTTGAGGGGGCAGAGAGCAAGTGCTTTAAAGTCAATTTTCAATTTTCTTTTTTTCCAGCTATGTGTCACTGTCTTCTGCTTTTGAAGGCATCCCTACTGATAGGGTTACACCTTGTCTGGGTAACTGGAATGAAAAAGACCATTAAGACTTCTGTAGTTCTCTTATTATTCCAGTTGATTAGTGAGTGTTGCTGGGATCCTCAGCTGTTTGAGGACTCATCCAACCCTCTGACTCATAATAAACAGGTTCATTTCTTGTCACAGAGAAAATATTAGCACCTACCTCAGTAAGGATCAAATGAGAACATATGGAAAGCACTTTACATACCTGGAAGCATTATGTAAATACTAGTTATTATTCCTAAATTATTATCTGAATATCTCCAACCTTTGGTCAAGCACGAGTCACCACTAATGTCTTCTTTCACCCTTGTTTAAGAGGTCAGCTGTTAGAATCAGAGAGGTCAACTGTTCAGCTAGATCAGTCTGACCAGTTAGGTTAAACACATAGGGAATATGGGTCAGAGGTGAGACCTGAACTCAGGTGTTCCTGACTCTGGCTTTTTATCCACTACCTCATGTTACCTGAAAAAATATAATCTTGGGCAGCATAACGTCCACAAGAAAAGGAGGGATAAGCTCTTTGTCTGCCTTTGTTAGATCATATCTGGGATACTGTGTTCAATTTGGATGACACATTTGAGGAAGGCCATAACCAAATCGGAGTGCAGCTGTAGGAGGCCAAGTAGATGAGAGAATTGGAGGCCGATGACGCCATGTGAAGATTGGGTGATGGAACTGGAGGTGTTTAGTCTGGAGACTTCTAATGCGATTGATAGCCCTCTTCAAGAGTTTGAAAAGCTTATGTAGAAGAGCCCCAGAAGGCAGGACAAGAAACTGCAGGAAAAGAGATTTCACTTTGATGTTAGGAAAACTTTCCTAGCAATTAGAAGCACTCAGAAATGGAATGAGCTGTCTCAAGAGGTGGTGGGCTCCCTGACACAAGAAGTCTCTAAGCAAAGGCTGAATGAACACCTTGGGGAATGTCATAGAGAGGATCCTTAGGTATGGGTTGGAGTAGATGATGGCTGGGGTCCCTGCCAGTTCTGAACTTTTCGTGATTCTGTGCACATAAGATTGAAAACAGATTTCAGAAATACTATTTTCCCATCTTTCCCTCACATCTTTTGTGGAGGAAGCCTGAGTGCTTTGAGCTCAATTTGCATCATCATATGTGTTAAATTTGAAATCCTTGCACATTAATCATTTGTCAAATTGCATTGAGAAATGGTGACAAGGGAACATTTATCTCAGGCCCACAGCAAATTACCAGCATTGTTGTTTCTTGACCTCCGAATGTCTACCTATAGAAAAGTGCCAATGGAATTCCTCCAAGTATGTCTGAAAATTGGTGAATAGAATCTAAATCATAAAGCTCCTGAAGGAGGAAGAATAGCTCAGTGGAACTGCCCCTTCAGAAATCTCAGCTGATAGGAGTTTGACATAGAATCCTTCATGTGGTTCGAAGCATTGGCTATGTAGAGGCCCAGGATGTACTCCAATGGAGCAGGGATGCTCATGGCATGACTGACCCTACCTGCCTCCATGACTCTTATCCCTGGAATCTCTTTATCATGTATAGAGTCGCTTAATAATATGTAAATTTGCAATTTCTAATATGTTGGAGAGTTGTACATTTTTAATTGTCATTTGTGTGCAATGTGTCTTCTTGGTTGTACTGTAATTTATAATAATAATAATGATAATGACAGCTAGATTTATGCACTTTATGGTTCACAGAGCACTTTATAAATATTAACTCCTTTTGTTCTCACAACAACCTTGAAAGGAAGGTGCTGTTATTATTTCCATTTTACAGATGGGAAAACTGAGGTGAACAGAGTTTAAGTGACTTGCCCAGGGTCACACATCTAGTTAGTGGCTGAAGCGCGATTTGAACACAGGTCTTCCTAACTCCAGGTTCAGCACTCTATCCTCCGCTGTCTAGTTTTCATACTGGAATATTAAATGGTGATTAGGGTTAGTCTGGTGGATGGTGGGAAGCTAAGTCCTGCCATGGACTCAAGAATAATTGTATAATAAAGAGCTTTGCCCCATTTTGAAGGAATTTTAGGCAGGTGAGGGGTTCCTAGGGTGGGAAGGACCTTCCCTTTGTTACCTGTGAAATCACACTAAACTTACGAGACCCACGTTGAATGTCAGTCTTATTTCATTCTTCTAAAGTTTTCATTCTCTTTCCCTAAATGTTTCTCTGGGAAGAAGAGTGAAGGCTGGCCTAGCATTGACTGCTGGAGGGCCCCTACTTCATGAGCTGCTAAGAGGGAAGGTTACATCCTGTCATCACTGCTTCTGTCCAGATAAAGCCCCTGGAGTCTGGAGCTCATCTTTCTCTTTGCTTCAGCTGCTCTAGCCCCTCCCTTTGTGTCCTTTCCTTGCCTTCTTCCCTGCTTGAGAATAGATGGTTTTGTCTCTTCCTCAGTTCAGACTTCCCGCTTGTTCTCCCCAAACCCCAAGGCTTCCAACTGTCACGAATCCAGAGTCCAGTCTCTCTCTACTGTGCTATCATTCCTGCCTTGGATCTTTGCCTTCCAGCCACCTGAAGCCTCATAACTCAGGGTTCTGTCCCCTCGTGCTCTTTAGCACCTGTTCCCAGAAAGGGCAGTGACTCACCCAGAGTATTGTTGAAGAGGAAACATGATATAGACCAGTCATTGTAGCTCTAGGTCTAGCAGTCAGTAGAGTTTTTGATTTGAAATCAGGAAAACCTGAATTCAAATCCCGCATCAGACACTCACTAGCTATGAGTCACTGGGTAAGTCATTCATCCTTTCTGTGCCTCAGTTTTCCTATCTGTAATAGCACCTACCATTCAGGGTTGTTATGAAGACCAAATGAGATGATGTATGTAAAGAGCCTTGAAAACCTTATAGTGCAATATAAATGCTTGTTATCAATAATAGTCAAGAGGATATATGATATATATAGTAGCGATTCTCAATTTGTGTGGACTGTGTGTCTTTGGGATACTCTTAGAGTTCTTGCAACAGGTCTACACATCCATAAACAATTATATCTTCCATCAACTGAATAGATATACAACTTCTGAAATGTATGATATCATAATTAATAAAATGCATTATAAGAGCATTTTTGAATTCTTAATAGCTTTTAGCCATTTCATGTTTTCTTAACCAGCAACTGTAACAGTACAGCTACCATGCGGTGGTGGTGGGAGAAGCGGCTAAAGAAATCTAACACTAATAAGTTTTCTTTATATTTGAAAAGGTTGGGAGACGCTCATGCAGCAAAAAGAGCATAGGACTGAGAACTGCTATACAATGTTAGTGAGGAGTGAGGAGACTTGGAGTCAGGAGGACCTAGGATCAAGTTCTGCCTTTCACACTTATTAGTCATGTGACCCTGGGTAAGTTAGTTAAACTCCATAGTTCAGCAAAATCCCTCTGATGTCTACCAATTCGTAGAGGGGATGTGATCTGCACCGGCATGTAGAAAGTTCTTTACCCCAGGTGAGAGTGACTATGAATATGTCTCTTCCTCCGTAATTGGTTGCTAAAGGAAATTATAGATATTTGTAGGCTTATTAATAAATTAACCAGCAAATATATTTTGAATACCTATTATGTACCAGGCACTGTGTTAGGGCATACAGACAGACAGAAGTGAGGAAGTTTATTACAAAGTTCATTTGAATCCATCTGGGAGCACCAAAGATATTCTACTCATAAAACAAACAAAATAAACAGTAGAAGGTCACATGTAAATTCTGAGTGGTACAAATAATTCTGAAGGTGAAGGAATCATCTTGGGCTGCAGTGATCAGTCAGAAAAGGAATGGGGAATAGTTGGAGAAAAGTCTAGAAAGGGAGGGTGGAGCCAGATTGTGAAGGAATTGGAATATTAGGCAATTTGGATTTTTCCAATATGCAAATGAAGGATTTTGATCCATTGAAGATTTTGAACAAGAGTGAATATTGTGAAAGCTGAATTTAACAATGGTATGCAGGAAGGATTGGAGGTAGAAAGCCTGGCTAAAAGATTATGACAGTCATCTGGGGGGTAAAAAAGATGATAAGCGTATGTAGGTGGAAAGGAAGGAACAGATGTGGGAAAATGAGCAGATCTTAAGGCATTGATTAGCTAAGTAGGGTGACAGGCAAAGGCAATGGATTGAATCTAGTAAGATAAAAGCATAAATGTAAGGCCTTATACTTGGGTTAAAAGCCCAATTTCACAAATATAAGATGGAAAAAGCATGGCTAAACAACAGTTTGCCTGAAAAATATCTGAGGGTGTTATAGAGCTGCAAGCTCAATATGAGTTAGTAATGGGATATGATAACCAAAACCAATTGAAGTGATCTCAAGGTATAACTAGGATAGAGCGCTGCCTGGAGCCTGGGAAACCTGAGTTCTAACATCGCTTCAGGTTACCCTGGGCAAGTCACTTAATCCTGTTTGCCTCTGTTTCCTCATCTGTAAAGTGAGCTGGAGGAGGAAATAGCAAACTGCTTTAGCGTCTTTGCCAGGAAAACCCTAAATGGGGTCACAAAGAGTTGGTCATGAATGAAACAATTGAACAACAACAGGCTACAGTAGAAATTCAGTGTCCAGAACAATAGAGGTCATTGTTCCACTCTACGCTGTCCCCATCAGATCATCCTAAGGGCTTTTTGTGTTCCATTCCGGATGCAACATTTTTGGAAGCACATTCATATTGGCTGCTATTATGAAATTATGACAGTGAAGGGCTTCTAGACCATATTCTAGAAAGAGGTGTAAAATGTAACTGGGAAATATTTGACAAAATAAATTAAAATATAGTACAACATAGATAATGTTTATTTGTGTTTTTCTTGAGTTTGATATCACTGCTCTAGAAGGCTTGCTGGTAGCAACTAGGCGTGTTCAGCCCAGATAAGGTTATGTGGATTAGATGGATTCCATAGCTGTCTGCAAATATATTTTTAATTCTTTTTATTTTTTAAAATTTTTATTCATTTTATTTTTAATTTATGGAATAAAACCAGCATTTCCATAACATAGTATAATAACAAATTGATTGCACATGAAACTGCAAATCTATTATGCACAGCTTGCTATTCCTTTTAAATATATAATAGTTATCATATAAATTTCTTTTTTTTCTTTTTTTTTAAGGGCTATTATGTGGAAGAGGGATTAGACTTATTCTCCTTGGCCCTGGAGGGAAGAAGTAGGAGCAATCAAATAATGAACAATCATTTATTAAGTGCCTACTATGTGCCAGTCACTATGCTAAGCACTAGGGATCTTGATCTTCCCAAAGCATACGTCTAAACTATAGCAACCCCTTCTTCATTCAGTAAAATCCAGTTTCTCCCTACTACCTCAAGGATTAAATATAAAATTCTCCTTTTGGCTTTTAAAGGCCTCCATAATCTGGCCCCTTCCTACATTTCCAGTCTTCTTACATCTTATTCCCCTCTACATATTCTAAGATCTATTGACACTGGCCTCCTTATTGTTCCTCACAGAAGATTTTCCATAACCCAATTCTGGGCATTTTTACTGTCTGTCCCCCAAGCCTGAAATGTTTTCCCTACTCCCCCTCATCTCCTAGTCCTGGTTTCCTTAAGTCTCAGCTAAAGTCCCACCCTCTGCATTCTTTCAGTTCCCCTCTATACTAATGCCTTCTTTAAGAGTCCCCATTTGTCCTGTATATGTTGTGTTCATAATTAATTACATTTTTTTCTCCATTAGCACATGAGCTCCTTGAGAGCAAGGACAGTTTTTTCCCTTTCTTTATATCCTTAGCGTAGTGCCCAGCACATAGTTGGTACTTAATAAATGCTAGTTGACTGAGGATACAAAGATAAAAAGCAAGATAGCTCCTGCCCTCCAGGAACTACATTCTACTTGGTGGAAAATGTGGAGAGGCAGATCCCCAGCCCGATGCAAGGTAAAAAGCAGAGCTAGCCAAAAGTGAAATGGGCAGTAGGTTACTTCTTACCAAAGGTTTTTAGCAAGGATTGGGGGATGTTGCAATGGATATTCCTGTGAGGGTATGCTTTGGACTTGACCTCTGAGGTCCTTCTGATTGAGATTCTGTGATTATGTGAACATGAAAGGTGGAAACTTGCCCTGTCATTCATGTTTCCTTATATTTGGTAGGATGCGGAAGGGCATATGAATGAGCAATAACTTTAAATACTACATGAATGAAAATCATTATTTATTTTTTTCCCCTGAATGAAACCGAATAGCACACGGAAATTGGACTGGTCTACTTCCATAGAGAAAACTTTAAGCTTCAGTAGGGTAGTGGATTTGTGATCTCATCAATGTCACTATTCCTTTAAACAGGTGACTCATCCAATTTGCCAGACACCCCACCCCACCCTCTGACTCTGGCTTTTTGAACATTTCATGGATGTCAGTCCAGCAAGCATCTGTTTGTCCATTATTTATCTTTCATCCTTGTAACATCTACATTTACTTGACCAGAGCTTTTACACAACTTTTTACAGGCAAGTCTGGTTAATTCCTGTGGCAGAGTTTCTAGAGCATGGCATCCTGAAAGTGTGAAATAAATAGGTTCCCTAACTGTTTACTATGGGGGTCCAGCCCAGCCCAGTAATGTGTACTACCAGCCAAACGTGTGGTTAGTGTCTATTTGACAAGAGCAGGAGCAATCTGGGCTGCACTTGAATAAGCACAAGTTTGTCATCTTTTTCAAAGAGTCCAAGATGAACTATTTGTTGATTTCAGTGGGTTAGGAAGCCCTGGGTACAAGCATTGACCAGGCTAGAGGCCAAAAGCAAATAGAAATATCCAAATCCAGCTTAGTACAACAGCAATGCTTTACTTGCTTAGGAATTCAGTGGAGGCACCCATTTGCTGGTCTCTGTTTGAAGACCTTAGACTGCAAGGTCACTGGGCAAAAGAGGTTTGTTTCTTCCAGGGAGGCTGGCCATGTCATTAACAGCTGGTACCACTAATGGATTCCCTCTGAACAAAACTTCTGTTCTTTCCCTTAATACATATTCAAGCTAACCAGCTAATCCTTCAGGCTAGACAAATGACTGCATGAGAAACAAAATTAATTTCTCCATAACTTTAATTGAATCACACACAAGCCCAGCTGGTGTCCTCCCCTTGGTTTGGCTCTGAGAATTGCTCTAAAGTTGTAATGAAGCTAAGTGATTTTGTTGACCCACTTAGCTTAGCTGCTTGCCTCCTGGCAGGTGGAGGTCACACAGGGGATTTGCATTCTTTTATCCTCCACCCAAAGGACATGTGAAAGCTCTTGCAACTTCTAGAAAAATGCAACCCCTTTTCATCTTGTGTAATGTATTTAGAAGAATGGTATGGTGGGTTCTAATTTAGGGTCTATGGACTACTAAGGGGTTCATAGATTTTGGGGTTGTGAATTGGGATGGTACAAAAATTACATCCTTATTTTCACTAACCTCTAACTGAAATTTAGCATTTCCTTCAATTATTTTCAAACATTACTTGAAGAAGCTGTTCATAGATTTTATAAGACTCCCAAGGGGGTCCATGAAACACACAAAAAGTTAAGAACTGCAGGTATATTGAGGATAGTTCTGGATCTGGAGTCTGGATAAACCTGGAGCCAGGTGAATCTGGACTCTGGTACTTAATAAGATGTAAGCATCATCAAATTGCTTAACTTATCTGAACCTTAGTCTATTAATATCTATAGTATCTACCTCGGGTTATTGTGAGGCCCAAATGAGAAAATGGCTATAAAATACCATCTGAATGTCATTATTCTTGGAGTTTATCCCTTGCATGCAGCTACAAAAATTCTGAGGAGTACAGAGTGGTAACACCAGAGCTTAACCCAGTTGTTGTTTTTGTTAAAGTGACCCATAAAAGCAGTCATACATGTAGTGTCATACCTCTCTGACTACTGAAACCTCTTCTTTTGCAGGACCATAATGAAAGCATGACAACTGAGAAGCATGTTCCAGGCACACCTACAGAGAGGGAAGATTCTACAGTGTGTCTCCTCCACTTTTGTATCTACCTCACAGTACCTAGGAAACAAAGACAGATATATAACACAGTCTTAGCAATCAAGCACTTTATTATTTAAAAGGGAGGGGAGAAAGGTATACATACATTCTGTTTTAAAGGCAGCTGTAATAAAGTGAATGAAGAGCTGGACTTTGAGTCAGGGTGACCTGGGTTCAAATCCTGCCTCTGATACATTAGCACAGTCTCCAAGGCAACACTGTCTGTGAATTGCAGAATAGTTGTTGATCTGCATTAGTAGAGGGAGTTTTTTTTTTTCCTGGAAGCTCCCTTCACATGATGAAATCATGGGTCCAGACCAAAAAAAAGTTACATACAAATTAGGGGAGTAGTGTGATGAATTCAAAGGAGAGGTCTGGACAAAGTTCTAAGTGAAATATGAGACTGGAAGGATAGTTTTTAGAAGGGGGTGGGTTGGGAGTCGGGGTGGAGGACAGTTAGGGGTAAGTTTCACCAAAGACACTGCAGCTGAGATGGACCTTGAGGGAAGAAGGAACTTTAGCAGCAAGAGAAGGAAGAAGGGAGGAGAGCTATATTCCAGACATAGTTGACAGTGTGAACAAAAGACATGGAGATAGGACAGTAAAGGACAGGTAGGGATAAAGCAGAGACAAGAGTCCACTTTGGTCTGAATGTAGAGTTTGTTAGAGGGAATAGTAAGAGATAAAAGGGAAGGTTGGAAGCAGATCACAGAGGGCCTTGATTGTCAGGATCAGGAGTTAATAATGAACTTGCTATCTGTCTGCCACCTCCTACAGTTACCAGTGTTTTTCTGTCTCTGTCTCTCCCTTCTTCCCTCCTTCTCTCTCTCTCTCTCTCTCTCCTCCTTTCTCTCTCTTCCTTCCTTTCTCTTTCTCTCCCTCTCCCTCTTCCTCTCCTTTCAGATTTTCTCACCTTAATTCATGTGTTTGTTTATATGTTGTATACCCCAGTAGAATATAAGCTTCTTGAAGTCAGGGAACATTTTTTTTTCTTTTTGTCCTGAGTACAACCGTTGCACATAGGGAAGAGGAGGTAAGGGGAACAAACATTTATTAAGTTCCTACTATATGCCAGGCACACAACGCTAAATGCTTTACAAATGTTATTTCATTTAATCCTCTCAACAACCCTAGGAGGTAGAGGCTATTATCATTCCCACTTTGTGGTTGAAGAAACTGAAGCAACCAGAGAATGTGATTTGCCAGGGTCATACAGTGAGTATGAGGCTGGATTTGAACTCAAGGCTTCCTGACTCCAGGCCCTATCCATTTTTTTTATCAGCTAGCCATAACTTTGGAAAAGGGGATGAAAATAAGGTGTCAAGGAAGGAGTGGATGGTAACTGTCAATTTCTGTCTGGATTTATTTCAGATCCTCTGAATAGACAATTGCAGGCCTAGCCCTTCCTGGTCAGGTGTGTGCTTTGCTCAGTTCCCTGCTGTTTTGGATAGCAAATTGATTAGTCATAAATTTCCCTGAGGGTCAATTTAAAACCTATTGCATTTTACTCCTGAATGCTAACTCTGTCACATGAAAATACTTAGTGTGGGGAGAAAATTTTCATCTATGTTTTTCTTTCACTCAATAGGTTTCTGCTTCCCAGTATAAAGCACTGAGTTGAATAAATCCTCATGTCACCCTACTAGAGGTCTCATTGATTTTTGTGGTATTCACTGTGCAGAATGTCAATAACACAATGGACTGTTTAGTAGAAATAGTGGTGGTACTGTGAGCCAAGGAGGAAAACAACCCTTGTGTTACTATTAATACTGTGATATGTCATCAGACTGGATGGGAGATCTGCAGCAGTGTATTGAACTACCAAAGCTCAGCACTGGCAAAATTGTAGAGGACTTTAAGGTTTACTAGACACTTTCTCTTGCAACAACCCTAGGAGGTAGGAAGTAGAGCTCTCATTGCCTAGGAAGCCTCATAACCATGATGCATACCAGGCCTCCTGACTCCAAGACTCGCTCCCAACCCCCTTCCCCTACACCAAGCTCTATGAGCACCGGTTCATGAATGATTTTACCCAAACGATGCATTAAATATCAATGTTACTGGCTTTAAAGATATCTTTTGTCTATATATGTGCTTTAGACATGTGTCTATCCCAGCGTTTCTAGATTGCCTGACATTGCAGCATCTAGCAAATTTGTCAGGGCTGGTGGTTTGTTCATTAGTGACATGGAGTAGCTAACCTTTGCCCCAGGTCTCCAGGCATCCATAGATCCAAAAGTTCCTCTTGTGATCATTTGAATGCCAGAACAGAAAGAATTGATTTCTGTCTCATTTGGAGTTCATGACAAGGATATTTGGTCACAATGTTCAAAAGTTACCCAGGCAACAAGAACAGTGTACATTTCTATAGCATATTCAGGCTTATAAAGCTTTTTCCTCACAACAACCCTGTGAAGTAATAGGAATGTTAGAATCCCTGTTTTACAGATGAGGGAAGTAGGGCTCAGGGCCCTCAGACATTAAGTGTAAGTGCTGGGACTTGAACCCAGGACTCTTGGCCCCTAGTTAAGCACAGTTTCCATCATCCAGGAAGTTGCAAAATTAGCTTTACAAACTTTGAGACCCTCTTGCTTCTATATTAAGATCTTGGATCTAAAGCTGAAAGAGAACTTAGAGGCCATGTAGTTAATTTCCCTCAATTTGCAGATGAGGACACTGAAGCCCAGGGAGGTTAAACCACTTGTCTAAAGTTATACAGGAAGTATCAGAGGCAGGATTCGAACACAAGTCCTCTGTCTCAAGAACCAGTGCTGTTTCCACTTCATAACACTGCCTCTTATTTAGTGACCTTTTGATAGGACAGAGAGGGCACTATGTGGTCCAGGTGATTGAAATAATTCAACAAACATTTCAGTGTCTACTATGTGGAAGGTACCTTTCTAGGCCCTCTGTTCTGTTCTCTGTTCAATCATCTTCAATTGTGTCCGACTCTTTATGACCCCATTTGGGGTTTTCTTGGAAAGATACTAGAGTGGTTTGCCATTTCCTTCTCCAGCTCATTTTACAGATGATGAAACTAATGCAAACAGGGTTAAGTGACTTGCCCAGAGTCACACAGCTAATAAATATCTGAGGCCATATTTGAATTCAGGTCCTCCTGACTCTAGAACGAGCAAACTATCCACTGTACTGCTTAGATGCCACTGGGATACGAACCTTGCTCTCAAGGAACTTACAGACTAATGTGAAATAAGACATACACACAAACACTACAATGCAAAGGGGAATGTGACTATGGGCAAAGAAGTCTGGGGAAAAATGGTCTGAGAGGTTTGTGTAGGTGTAAGGAGAGTTCCCTTCAATCTTAGGAAAGCAGGGCTGGAGGTTGTGGTGTGAGAGATTAGGGAAGGCTTGATGGAGGAGTCAACAGCTGAACTGGGTTTTAAAGGAAGGGAAGGATTTCAAAGATGAAGTAGGAGATCGGGAAGAGTTTACCCAAGAGCAATGGTCCAGACATGGGAGACAGAAGCATGAAAACAGGAGACAATGTGTAGTCCAGTTTGAATGGAACGGAGAGTGTGTTACTGGAAGCTCTTTGAGAGCTGGGACTGGTTTTTGTTTTTGTTTTTGCCTTTCTTTGTATCTCCAGTGCTTAGCACAACGCCTGGCACATAGCAGGTGCTTAGTAAATGTTTTCTGACTGATCAGTGTAAGAGGTTTCAATGTGACTACTCTGAGAAAGAAAAGGCAGGGACTTTCTAAAATATGAATGTACTATAAATTCATCAATCAACTTTCATCTTTATTTTTTAAAAAATTAAAAAAAATAGATATCTTATGTATTTACATCACCTAATTTCTGAATGTATCTATCTTCTTACCCAGTAAGCCATCCTCTATAACAAAAAAAAAAAAAGAAATAAAAGAAAGGTGTGGGAGGGAAGCAGTTAGGCAAAACTCACCAATATGTCAGTCTAATTTGACAATATATGCAATGTTCCACACCCATAATCTTCTTCCTCTGTGAAGGAAGGAGAAAGGTACATTTTCCCCATTTCTTCTTTGGGGGCAAGTGACTTATTTTGATTTTAAAAAGACATATGTAGATGATGGATGCAAAGACTTAACTGAGAGTGAATACAGTAATAGCACAGACCTGCAAGAATAGTGGCTGGTGATGAATGACTGCTAAGGTCTGCTGCTTGAGTGTAGGGTATAAAGGTAGTGGGTATCAGATAGAACGGAAAGCAATTCACCTTTTATACGAAAGGCAAAGCTACACAGTACAAAGATTATTGTACCTAGAGTCATTAGAGACCTGTGTTTAACTCTTACTAGTTGTATAACCATGGACAAATAGACAAATCTCTGGGTCTCAGTTTTCTCTTCTCTAAAATAAGGATAATAATACTTATACTTACCTCACAGGTTGCCATGTGGCTCATATGATCAGTAAAGCATGATTAATGTATCATCGTTTGCTGCTGATTTCTCCACCACAGAGAATGAATGTCAGATCAGAAAGACGAGGTGAAAGAGGTGAACTGGGAGTTGATGGCAAAGATAAATGGGAAGCTGGTGAGAAAACACCTAATTGTGTTCATTGAGTAGAAGCCACCAGGCCCAGTTGAACTACATCCCAGAAACAACTGCCAGCTTTAGTTGTTGAACAACCACTATTGATCTTGGAAAAGTCACAAAGAATGAGAGAGCAGCTGCAGGACTGGAGATGGGCAAGATCTTGATTTTCAAAATGGAAAGAGGGCAAAGTCTTCAAGTTACAAGCCTGTGAACTTGATTTCTATCCCTGGCAAAATTCTGGAATATATTATTAAAAGAATGACTGGTATGTATAGCAACAGAATGTAAAAACATTTCTCAGTAAGAGCCAGCATGACTTCATTGAAAGCAATTCATGCCAGATTCTGAAATAGGTTACTAGACTGAAAGGGTTACCAGACTAGTAGATCAGGAGGATACAGATATAATATACTTGGATTTTGTCCAGACAATTGGCAAAGTCCCTCATGCCATTCTTGTGAACAAGATGAAGAAGACATGTAGGCTGGATGATAGTATAAATTGTAAAATTTAAACTGGTCCATCATGAATGGACCCAAAAAGAAATCATTAATGGATAAATGTTAACTGGGCACTCACTAATAGAGTGCCCCATGGACTTTCCCTTGGCTTTTCCACAACTTGTCTGGTTTCAGAGACAGGAACTGAGAATCAAATTCATCAGTTTTACTGTATTTTTTTCCCCTTCATCTCAACTCCACAGATGAGGAACAGATAGAAAGGAGAGCAATTCAACTTTTATATGCAAATTAGCATAACATGGAACAGAAGATTCAAAGTAAAGTCTCAAACAGTATTTAAAGATTTCCTATGCATTCCTATGAGCCTGGTCTTCCATTAGCAAAAAACAATCTCCCCACAAAGTAAGAAAGCTTAGCTCTGGCCAATAATGAAAATATTGTCTGCAGTGAAAGAAGAATCGTTTATTACGTTTCTTGCAAGAAACAAATGTGTTCCCTTTAATGAGAGAAGCATTCCACCAGAGGAGGGAGAGCAAGCTTTATACTGTTACTCTATTCAGTCCTTTCCTCAGAGCTCGGATTGGTCCAAACTCTTCTAGGTTACAATCTTCCCGTCCTGCCCACTTCATGTCCCTCCTTGAAATGTTCACTCCACTCTCGTCATGCCTTGTCATGTGTCCCATGTTGTGTAAATGAATAAAAATCCCTCTCTGGGGTGTGTTGGATAAAATGGATGAGGCTTATTAAGCCTGCGTATTAGCAAAAGTCAGTGAGTCCCTTGAACCTGACCAGTTTCAGCCAATTTCAGCCTGAGCCCCCTCTATCAGAAATTGTTAGGTTAACCAGCTTCTTCTTCTAAAAGCTGATTGGTCGATGATGCTTGCTATCTTAGCCACCTTGAAACTGCAACATACTGTGGAAACCTAACTTTTTAGTATTAGTAGTTCTCACACCTGGCATGCTGGAAGGCTCGTTTTCTGTTAGACTGGGGGGCAGTGGATGGAGTGCTGAACTGAGAGGCAGCAAAATCTGAATTCAAATCTTGCCTCAGATGCTTACTAGATGAATGACTCTAGGGAAAATCGCTTAAGCTAGTTTGGCCTCAGATAATAATAGCACTTATGTGATCAGGTTGTTGTGAGAATCTAGGTTGCCTAGAGGATCCTAGGTAGAGGAACTAGGTTCCCCAGTGTTCCAATTCTATCCTCACCTCAGACTCTTGAAAAAAAATTCCATTTTTTAACTCTATTCTAAAATACTCCAACCTTCTTTAGTCTATCTCTCCTCAGAAGAGGAAAAAAGTAGAAGAAAGTAAAAAGAAACTGCCTAAAGTACAAACATGAATCAGGAATAAATCACACTGCTTTATTCCCATACAGAAAGGCAACGTTAAGCAAAGAAAAATCAAAGACTGATTGTGATCAGTAAAAAGTTTAATATGCGAGTCTCTTGGGACATTTGCTACTGTTCTGGAGATGAAACAATTACTACTTTCTGGGCATGGTCTTTGATTCAGGAAGTAAGATCATCGAAAGGGAAATGAGGTAGAGAGTCAAGTGAAGTATCCTTCCTCCTCCCTATAGAGAGAGCCATCCCTTATAACAATAAAAAAGAGAGAAAAAACGTAGCGCAACTAAAGAACAGTTCAACTAAAGTCTAACAGTGTGTGCAGTGTTCAATACCCCTAGCCCCCTTGCTATTATTTGTCCTTTGTTTTCAAAGAGGACCGTGACATCAGGAAGGTGATGTCATGCTGAATTGAATTCAAGTGAGGGAGGGCTGTGCAAAGTCACTAACCTCACTTTCTGCTCTGGAGCCAGTGGCAAGATATAGATCAGGGTGGCTGGAGGTGACCTCAGATGCAGGGGAGACCTTGGCCTTTTTAAGCTAAGGTCTTTTCCAGGTCTCAGTTTCACTGAGGCAATGCCCATTCGGTGATTAAGGCTAGGTTAGAAATGAGACAAAAAAAGGCCTCTTCTATGCAGTAAAAAAAAAAAAAAAAATCAATCTGGGAGGGGAAGACCCTCAGGGTTTCTGGCCAAAACAGAAACAGTTGGCTATTTACATTCACTCTGAGCCATCTGGGCCCAAACAATGACCAGGTGGGGCTTGGGCTGGGACCTATTGTTGGTCAATCAACGAGAGCCAGAGTGATTTGGGATTTTTGAGAAAGAACTCTAGCCAGTAAACCCCAAGTTATCTAGATAGGTTTTGGCCATCAAAATGAACTGAGAGGAGAGGAAGAGGAGAAAAGGGGAAGGGATGGGAGGGGAGAGAGAGGACAGGAGCTGTGTTGTGTATGGGATTAGCCAGTTGGGTCCCTAGTGGAGCAGGTCATACTACTCACTGGTTGCTGTTTGTCCTTCATTCTTGAAGAGGACCATGACATCAGGAAGGTGATGCTATGACTTGCAAGTGACCTATCTCCTACCTCTGCAAAGAAGGGATAGGGGTACATTCTCATATTTCTTGTGGAAGTAACAGTGGAGTTGTAGCAATAAGTTACCAGTTTAGACTCTGGGACCACAAGGCATATTTGAGCAGAGGCTGTTTTTCTGATTTCCCTAGAGACACAGACTTATGATTGGTGATTGATTCCTCCTTGCAATCTTCCTTCTTCTACTGCCACTGTCTTCTTGGGAAAGGATCTGTATGTTCCTGAAATATATTTATTTCTTTAAAGTTTATTTACCTTCCTTTTTTACCTTATCTTTAAAACCAGGTGTAAGACAAAGGAAATTAGCCATTAATAATAATTAATAATTAAGTAATAATAATTTATTACTTAAATGAAACAGAATAAGACAAGACAGGTGAAATGCTGGGACGAGAGAGAAATAGATTTCATAACTATTATCTGTATATATAGGAAACTGAATATGTATATGCACATATATTTATATGTATATATATCTGTATGTATACATGTATACACACACATACATACATACATACATATGTACACACACATATACACACATTTTTCAGAGTAGCTTTCCTTGCTGGGGGCTCAGGGCTACAGAAACAGATTTATTGATTCAGTTTTACGATTCCCTAAAGCAAAGAGAGAAACTTAGATCTGTATCTTTTAAGTAATGAGTGAGTTATTTGTCTGAGGGTGGCTATGATGAACTAAGACTAATACGAGAATTGGGGGTTGGGGTTTGGTCATTTTCCTTTACCACTATATTCCAATGGCTGATATCAAAGGAAAACTAAGCCTTATAAGGGTCAAGGGAGAAACTAGAAAGTCTTTCTTTTTTAAAAATTAATTTATTTTGATTTATCAACATCATTTCCATAAGCTTTTGAGTTTTAAATTTTTCTCCCCCTCCCTCCCCTCCTCCCTCTCCAAGACGGCATGCAATCTGATACAGGCTATACATATACATTCCTATTAAACATATTTTCATATTAGTGATGTTATAAGTAAGAATTAGAACCAATAGGAGGAACCACCAGAAAGAGGAAACAAAACACAACGGAAGAAAAAAATGGCAAATAGTATGCTTCAATCTGCATTCAAACTCCATAGTTCTTTCTTCTTTGTGGATAGCATTTTCCATTATGAGGCCTTTGGAGATGTCTTAGATCCTTATATTGCTGAGAAAGGTTAAATCTATTAATATAAGTCATTGTACAATGTGGCTGTTACTGTGTACAACATTCTCCTGGTTCTGCTCACTTCACTCAGCATCAGACCATACAAGTCTTTCCAGGTTTTTCTGAAGTCAGCCTGCTCATCATTTCTTATAGCACAATAGTATTCCATTACATTCATATACCACAACTTGTTCAGTCGTTCCCCAGTTGATGGGCATCCTCTCAATTTCCAATTCTTTGCCACCACAGAAAGAGCTGCTATAAATATTTTTGTACATGTGAGTCCTTTTCCCATTTGTATGATCTTTTTGGGATACAGCCCTAGAATCCTATTGCTAGGTCAAAGGGTATGCACATTTTCATAGCCTTTTGGGCATAGTTCCAAATTGCTCTCCAAAATGGTTGGATCAGTTCACAACTCCACCAACAATGCATTAGTGTTCCAATTTTCCCACATCTTCTCCCAACATTTATCATTTTCCTGTTTGGTCATGTTGGCCAATCTGATAGGTGTGATGTGGTACCCCAGAGTTGTTTTGATTTGCATTTCTCTAATCAATACTGATTTAGAGCATTTTTTCACATGAATCTAGATGGCTTTCATTTCTTCATTTGAGAACTGCCTGTTCATATCCTTTGACCATTTATCAATTGGGGAATAGAAAGTCTTTCCTGAGAGGAGAAGCCTAGGAAGTGGCTGGGAAGGTGTAAACTCAATCCACACAAGGGTGGAGGCCAGTGAGAGGGAGTAATAAACCCCACAACCAGTCCAGGATAATATCATATTGCCACCACCACAAATCAATCAATCAATCAACCAACAAACATCTACCAAGTGCCTAACTATGGTGATCAACCACTGCTAGACAAACTATTGTTTCTTTTCTTTTTGTTTTAACATTTGCCTTTCTTCTCACACAACAGGAAGGAGCTGTGTAATAGAAAGCACTTCCTTAGATAACCAGGTGGTCTTATTTTAGGCTAGCCTGCACAACATGCAGTCTGCAGGCTGCTTGCTGCCCGCCAAAGGATTTCAGTCAGCCCATGAAAAATGCAGGATTGCCGCTGCACACTCTCTCCTGTTTGTCACGCGACCTGCGGCAACCAAACATCATCATTCTGTCTCTATCCAACCTATCTGCAACTCTGACCTATCTGCAACCCTAAGAGGTTTAGCCTATTTTAGTTTTGGCCGCTACCTATGGCCAAATTGTGCAGGTCTCTTTTCGGCCAACAGGACATTAAAAAAAATATATTTTCAATAATCCTAGTTAGCTCTGAAGAATGAAAGCATGACTCCAAAGCTATCTGGTAAAAACTTTTTAATTTTGCTTTGTAAAAAACACCCTTTTTCTTGGTTGTGGTTACTAAGATGGTTTGTTCCCACCTTTGTTATAAATTAAAAGGAGGCTTCCTGACTGACTTACATGTTTGAACTGGTTTTAGAAGCAGTGCCAATCAAGCTGGAGTAGAAAAAATTCTAGATCTGGAGTCAGAGCACCAGGCTCCAGGCCTGATTCTGCCACTGTATGATCTTGGGTAAGTCTACTTCTCTGAAGTTATTTCCTCATCTGTGAAATGAGGGTATCAGACTAGGTGAAATCTAAGCACTCTTTCACTTCTAAAATTTTAGGGCACCACATGTTTTTGTATATATGCAATTATAGATACATATTTTTATAAATATAAATACATATTTTTATATTTATATTTTTATAAATATAAATACAAAATATATAAATATGAAAAGACATATGCACAGTCACATACATGGTTGCATATGTGTACTGACAAATAAATATTTAGATGGATAGACAGAGATAAACTGATAGGTATAAGAAGAGATAGATATAGCTAGCTACATGATAGCTAAATAGATAGATGGGTAGATAAATGGATAAAGAGATGGATAGATGATAGAGAAATGGATGGATAGATGGATAAATGATAGCTAGCTATCTAGATAGCACACAGTATAGGATCATTCCCCAGTTTTTCTATCTTTCTGGGCTGGGGTTGGTGTTCTCATCCCACCTGCATAGGGCACTGGGGTAGCTCCTCACAAAGGTATATGACACTGGAAATGTGTATGTATACCTATTCATATGTGTGTAGATACACCTATATGTATACATTATTTGTGTACACATATGGGCACATATATATGTGTATACATATAGATATACATGTATATTTTTATAGACATACATACAGATGCATATTTATATAGGCCTAGCCTCCCAGCAGTTACTAAAAACTTTCCCAGTATGAAAATAAAACAGAATATGTTAAAATATAAAAGTTTTGTAATCTCTGAGTTTTACAAATTCTTTTCTTAAAATTCAGAGATTTAGTATTGTAGGTTTTCTGTTGCTTATGGTTATGTTCCCATAAGGAGAGCTATTTCTGGGCTCACATGGACCTGGTTCATCTTGGGGGTAAGACTGACCCCGAAGAAGGAGACTAGGTTTTTCTCAATCTCTCTCGTTTATTTCCTCTCACCCTGGAGTAGTAACTTTAGGAAAATATTTATGATGTGTATGTTTTTATTCACACTGTATTTATGCTGTGTATATTTACACACACACATACACACTTCTCATCTCTCCCAGGAAAATGTAAGCTCGTCATGAAAAAAGTATTGTATCATACTTTGTCCTTGTATTCCCAGCTTCTATTATAGTTTCTGACATATAGCAAGTATTTAATAAATACTTGCCAATCTATAGAGATGGATTGAAATCTCTAAAACAAAAGTTAGGCCTAACTTACATATAGGATCTCCCCAAGAAATGTGTAATAATGTCTTTCCTAGGATAAGTACTCAATGTACAACATGGGTATTAGGCATAGGTTAGTAGCTTCTGTCTTCTACCACTGAAATTTACTTAAAGCCTAAATAACTCAAACATGTACCTTAACAAATAAAAAAAAAATAAAGCAATAACCTATCACACACAATGTGCTGTCTCTGATCAGAGGAAGCAAAGATGACTTTGTGGGGCTGCTGAACAGATATTTAAGATATTTATTATTCACCTCAGATCTGTGCTGTCTGAGTAGTTCTCAAGGACAAGCTGTCTTGGCGAGTCAGGGCATGGTTTGAACTTTTTTTTAGGTTGTTATTCTTTTGGATGTACCAGCCAAATTTGGAGGTGATTTTTCTTCTATTCCAAGAAATGATCCTATTGTGGGAATCAGTTGCCAGCACCTGAAAACTGATTCAGAAACTTTCAACCTCTAATTTCATGAGGTCCCCACCCATACTGGAAACATCCATGTTTCATGATAGCTGGTTGCTGGCCTGTGTTCAGGGGAGAAAATAGAAAAAAAAAAAAAAGTGACCAAGGACTGTCTTGCCTTGGCAAGCACGTGTGCTCACTGCCTTGTGCTGATAGCTGCTATTTTGTTACTGGAAAGAAATCCTCTCCCTACCCTTGTTAGAAGTCCAAGGGACGGAAAGAACTGGTAGAGTCCCTAAAGATAATTGCTTCTTACTTCTTATAGCCTATTAAGGGGACAGCTTTTTCTGACTCCCATCAGTGCTGACCAATCATGAGTTGTTGCAGCATTTCAACAAGGTTGTGTACTTCAGCAAGGGAGAAGAGCACATGCTCATTTCCATGGGATCCCTTTGACTGCCACTATTTCATGTACATTTTTTCTGTATTTACTTTTATATCCATTCAGATGACTTTCCAGTCTTAAGCCTTCCTCCTCTCTACATACTCTGCAATCTATGAAATACTTGTCTGCAAGACAGGAACACTTAATCTCCTGACTTCAACTGGCTGTTCCCCGTACCTGAAATGTTCCTCCTCCTCAATTCCACCTCCTGGCTTCCTGAACTTCTTTCAAGTCTCAGTTAAAGTCCCACCTTCTGCAAGAAGTCTTTGCTAGTCCTTGATGTTTGTGCCTTCACTCTGAGTCTACCCCCAAATTATTGTGCATATCTTGTTTTCCATGATTATTTGCATATTATCTCCTCCATTAGACTGTGAGCTGCTTGAGAGCAGGGACTGGGTTTTGTTTGTTTGTTTGGTTTGGTTTGGTTTTTGGTCTTTCTTTGCCTCTCCAATATTTAGCACAGTGCCTGGCACAGAGTAGGTACTTAATAAATGCTAGTACCTATGACTATGATATTTATAAGGAGGCGTGGCTTGTGGAATTCTAAAAGATAACAACAGTAAAAACCAATATGAAGTGCAGAAGGTAGAGATTTTGGGAACAGGGTGAGGGAGAAGTCAGTAAGGGCAGGGTATATGGTTCCTGAGGCAAAACAAGAGATCAGTAAATTGTGAAAGGTTCTTCCCATAGTTGCTACATCTGCAAATCAAAAGAGCATCCCAGTATAGTCAAAGTAGAAAGGGCTGGTGTTCATTTTTTCAACCTAGATAACACTATTAGAATAAATGATGCATATGTCCAAATAGAGCAGCTATCAAAGGGTGCTTGGAAGCTTCAGGCACCGGGCTGTGTTTTATCTTCTACTATGAAGAATGATGATTTGTTAGTTTAAATGAAACATGCTTTAATAATATTTGGCATTGTGTAGAAATATTGGCTAAACTTGAATTTTTATTGGGTAAAGTAAGAAAAAAATTAATTCACACCTACTTATGGAAATTAAAATACATTATCATTCATTAAAAAGTGACAGTAGTAATACCAGGGAGATTGATTTCAAACAAATATAGGATTAGACTTGATAACAGAAGTGTGACTAGAACTCTAATTAATGAACTGGATAATCTTTTCTGCTGACAACTGTTTTAATCTAGATTGTAGCATGCATTTTCATTCTCTTCCTTACTTTGAAAGGCATAGGGTAATATAAGAAAAATTGTATTGTACATTCCCAGAAATTCCCATGACAGTCTAATTTGACAACTTTGCCATACATGAACTGGAATTTGCATGCTCTTGAAGACTGTATTTGAAACACTATGAATTACATTTTTCCATGCCATTGACCTGTCAGTATTTATTTAAAATTGGAGAACACTGAAATACTCCACTGTTTTAAGCATTAACACATTTTTTTCTCTTGTTTTCAAGCCATGTAATTTATTTATATTATTGTTGCCCTATCCTTGTGGCTATTACCTGCCAACCTCAAGATCATATACCCAATTTTCTCTACAACTAGGTCTGTTTTCTTTTTTGAGATTGAGTTATTTAAGATCTCTTTATGGTCTTATGATAGTTTGGGTATTTTATATTTTTGAAGGTATTCCTTTATTTCTTTTGTCTTCTCAGTTTTGTCAGCGTATAATGGTGCATAATATGTTCTGATTATTCTTTTTATTTCTTCTTGTTTTGCTGTGATTTTACCTTGCTCATTTGCTATTTTATCAATTTGAGTTTTTGACTTCTTTTTAAGATCAGATTAAAGTTGATTAATTTTATTATTTCCCCCCCAAAGAACCAGTTTTCATTTTCTATTATTTCTGGGTTTTTTTGTTTCCAATTTATTTATTTCTCCTCTAACTTCTAATATCTCCCCTTTCGTGCCTATTTTAGGTTTGTTTATTTGTTGACGTTCTAATTTTTTAAAATTAGACATTCAGCTTACTAATCCTTTCTTTTTCTATTTTGTTAATATACGTTTGCAGAGATATAATTCCGGCCCCCTTCCTCCACCCTAACCCTGCCCCCCAGGACTGCTTTAGCTACATCTCAGAAATTTTGATGTACTGTTTCATCATTATCATTTTATTTCACATAATTATTAATTATGTCTATGATTTGTTCTTTGACCCATTCATTATTCAGTATTTTAATGTTAAATCTCCAGTTGAGTCTGTGTCTTTTGCTTTTGGCTTCTGAACCAAAGACTATTTTTATTATATTATAGTCTGAAAAGAATGTATTAACAATTTTTGTCTTTTTATATTTGTTTGCAATACCTCTGTACCTTTATACATGGTCAATTTTTGTAAAAGTTCCATGTAGTGCTGAGAAACATACATACATACACACACATAGATACATAATATATACACATATTTAATATTATGTACATACATATAGATATAAATATATATTATTTTGCTGTCCCATTTAGAAGATCCCATAAGTCCTTTATCTCTGGTTTTTCCAGCAATTTATTCAGTTTCATATTTTCCCTTTTGTTTATCTTCCTATTAGTCTTATCTAAAACTGAGAGAGGGATATTAAAGTCTCCTGTCCACATTTTGTTACTGTTTATGGCTTCTTTTAACTCCATTAATTTTTCCTCTATAAATTTGGATGGTAAGGCATTTGTAGCAAATAAGTTTATTATTGATATTGGTTTGTTGCCTATGGTTTCTTTCATCATAATATAGTTTCCTTGTCCCTCTTTACTTTTTGAATATTTGTTTTTGCTGTGCCAGATAGCATGATTACAACACCTGCTATTTTGGATTCACTCAATGCATGATACATTTTTTTCATGCTCTCAGTTTAATTTTGTGTTATGCCTTTGTTTTTTAAAATGTGTGGGTTTTTTTGTAAGCAACAGATTGTAGGGTTTTGTTTTCTAAATCCAATCTGTCATTCTTTTTGTTTTATTGGAATATTTGACCTATTCATTTAAAGTTATGAGAATTATGTTTATATTTCCCTCCATTTGCCTCTATTATTGTTTTTTCCCCCAAGTTATGATTTTTTTTCTGTCTTCTGCTGTAAATATAGCACTATGTTCCTTCAGTTCCTTTAGCTTATTCTTTTTTTTTTAAGATGGCCCTATTCCCAATGACAAACCTCTTCCTCTTACCCTTTATCCCATCTTCCCATTAGTTACCCATTTACCTTTGGGGTTTTGCTTACTAGTTCCTTTTTCTTCCTTGCCTCTCTTGGAAGTGGAAAATTTATAGTGATGGCAAGATAGAATACATGACCATCTCTGTTTGTAGTTGAGGGAAAACCATTAGATTTAAATAGATTGATTGAGGAATTGGAAAGCAAGAATATTTGAGAGAAAATTAATATATATGTTGAACTCCCTTTGCATGAGGCCAAAAGTGGAGAGGAAGATTGTGAACCAGGCAATGAATTCATTGAGAAAAGAGGGACGATGTCCTGGGAGTTGGTAGATTACAGGTTCTAAGATCTGGACTGGGTGCTAATTTTGTATAGAGTGAACCCAAAGGCTGATAAGTGATAATGTTAGAGGGAGAGTTTGGAAGCTTCAGTGGGGAGTAAGGAGTATCCCAAACCCTCCTTCTGGCACCAATGAGTTAGGGATATGAGAGTAAGGCAACCAGTATGAGAAAGAATGGACAGAGATGAAGTATCACCTGGTAGGATCTAAGTCTCAGTGAGAGCTAGACAATGAAAAAGCATGGGAGCATGGGAGGAAGTGGTCTAAAATGAAGATAAGTTTATTAATTATAAAGTATGAGTTCTAGAGGGCACAGTTCTGAAGTGGGAAATTACAGAGATATGGTTGAGATGAATTGAGAGAACTTGAAGGGTTAGGGATGGTGGTTGATTCTCAGGCAGTTAGGGATTCCATATTACTGGAATTAGCAAAGTGAGAGGGGTTGGAAGTTTGCTGATTATTGGAGAATGCTTTAGTCTAAGCAGAGTATCAGTTGATGGGAGTACTTCTGATCATGAAAGCAGGTGAGTAGAAGTTATTTAAGGTCTTGGCCTAGTCTTGGTGTTTATGTTTTTGAGTTACATAATGGGAAAGAAGAATAGGACTTGGGGTATATGGTATTATGATAACTATTGACAGAAGACAAAACTAGTCAGTTCATATTTGTCAGCTTGGGAAGGAGAGAACAAAGCTTGTTAAAAGGAAATTGAAATGCAGATAAATGAATAGATGGCCAGAAAACATCTAGATGCCCTCCAGTAATTCAAATCATCAGACCAAGATAATAGCAAGGAATTGGGGAGGTGATTATTTAACCAGCAAACATCTTCCTAGGAAAGGTGCTATGGTATTGGAGTCAAACAAATGGAATAATATTCAAAACAAATCTTATGAACTCCTTATACAAGCTTCCTCTGCATACTTAAGATGCTTATATAAAAAGATTGTGTTGCTTAATAGTTTTTTTCCTCAATCCTGTGCATAGATTGTAATGGAATTAATGTAATTAGTAAATCATCTTTAAAGAAGCTGGTGATCTTAACTTTGATTTCTGAAAAAACCCTAGAAGTCATTATTAAAGGGATACTTCGTGAGCCTATAAGGAAGGGAAGCAGTGCTCAGTAGGAGCCAGCTAGCCTATGAAGAACCATTAAATCATGCCAGACTAACTGCATTTTAATTTTTGATAGATTAGGGGGATAGCATCAACACAATATGTCTACATTTCTGCACAGTAATTTGCCAAAGTCCCTCCTGATACCCTTGTGAAAAAATAAGAGAGAATTTATTAAGTGCTTAATATGTGCCAAGAACTATGCTAAGTACTGGGGATACAAATATCAAAGCAAAGATAGCCCCTGCCCTCAGGGAGCTTACATTCTAATGAAAAGGGGATGGGAACAACATACAAAGTAGATTGGTGGCTATGAAGGGGCACTTGGTCTTGAAAGTTATAGGGATGGTGAATATGACCAGCCCTTAGAGGTGGGCACCTTGATACTCTCCATCCAGGAACAAAGACAGAGTGATTTGGTCATGGTTTATGGTTCCAGAATCAATGTCAGGGAAGGAAGGGGAGTGAGGAAGAAGGGCTATAGAGTGGGGACAAAGTGGTTGGCAAGGACATGGATCAAATGTAGGCGGGCAAGGAGTGGAGTGAAGCATGGTTAAGGTTTTTCTGAAAGAATGGTCCAGAAGAGGCAAGGCATCAATCAGCACAGTGTAGCCACAAGGTAGGAGTTTCTTCAGAATGGCACTGCAGACAACATAGAGGATATAGGCTGGACAATAACACAGTTAGGTGGTTTTGGAACTCATTGAAAGCTTGAACTGGAAGAGTATCAATCAATATACAGATTTTCCCCTGGAGGCAGATTCTAGCAAAGTGCTTGACCTAGTCACAGTCACTATTTTCATCAGTGATTTCAGTGAAGGCATAGATCACGTGCTTAGAAAATGTGCAGGTGTCAAGAAGCTGAGAGGAATGCCCAACAACCTCGTTGACAGAACCAGGATCCAAAAATTATCTTTACAGTTTAGAGGAGTGGGTTGACTCCAAGCAGATGAGATTCAATAGCAATGAGTGTAAAATTCAACACTTGCAGATTTGAAAAATCCATTGTACAAGTGCCTGTGGGGGCAGAGCCATAGTTAAACAACTGTTCATGTGAAAAAAACATCTGGGGATTCCATAAGACTGTAAACTTAATTTTAGCAGGTCAACAGTTTTGATGTATGGGAGCTAATTTGATCTTAGCTTACAATAATAAAAAGAAGCAGGATGCCCAGACCAAGGGAAGGTGATGGCTCTCTTCAAATGCTTTCCTGATCAAACCAGATTTGATGCCACATTTTAGAAAGGGCCTTGATAATCTGGAAAATGCTCAGAGGAAGGTGGTCCAGATCACAAGGGCCACAATATCACACACATGGATCATTTGGCCAGGAGCTGGGAGTGAGGGCTGTATTGTGGAGGTTTAACTGCTATGGGAGAAGATCTAGAAGAGTCGTGATAGCTGTCTTTGGATAGTTGAAGAGCCACTCTATGGAGAAAAGGAATAGGAATAGGCTTTTTTTATTTGACCCTATTGGACAGTTCTAAACTCTATGGACGAAAGTTTCAGGGAGGTAGATTTCATCTTAATATAAGCAAGTTTCCCAATTATAATAACTATCTTAAAGTAGAATTGGCTGCTGTAAAAATAATGAGTTTCATAGCACTGGACATGTTCAAGTTTAGGCAAGATGACAACTTGTCAGAAACATTATGTTGCGAAGATTTCTACTCAGAAAAAGGGCAGATTAAATTACCTCTGAGGTTTATTCCAACACTGAGATTCTATGAGAAAGAGCTTGGAGCTTACAGCCAACATCGAGGAACCCTCATTCTATATTACTTTAAGCCTTGCAAAGTGATTTTACCTACATTATCTCATTTGATTTTCACAACAACATTAAGAGGCTAGTACTGCAGATAATGACATCCCTCTTTTACAGATAAGGAGTCTAAGAGAGGTTAAGTGGTAGTGTATGAAGTAGGATTTGAACTCCACTCTTCCTGATTCCAAGTCCGCTGTGTGCCATCTGTTCTGAAACCCTGACTCAACATCACATGCTGAATGATAGCACAATTAGGTGGCAACTCAAATCTGCTGGGAACAATTTAAATGTATGCTGGCTCATGGTGAGAGGATGGAGTGAATAGTTGATCTCCCCAAGGTCTTTTATAGGTTCTCTGAACATTTTCTACTTATTAGACATCTTTTTTTGGGGGCGTCCACTAGGGAAATTCTATCTTGACCTTAGAGTAACACATTTCTAAGGATCTAAAAGCACTTTACAGAGTATCCTCTTCATCAAGAGTTACATTGTTTTCCATGCGTAAAGTTCAGAGAAGCTGGAAAAGGTTGATGACATTCTCAACGTTACCTTGTAAATCAATAGCAGGATAAGATCTGGACTTAGAGACTTCCACAGGCCAAGGCTCTAATGGGTTTGGCCATTCTAAAGCAGGGCATGCTTTTCTAGTCATATTAAAAAAATAAAACAAAAAAAATTTGTGCTTTTGGGCAAGAAGTACACATTCTTTAGGCATTTAAAGTCCCTGGCAGTGATTTGCAATAACATAGATCTTTTGAATAAAGAGAGGAATGTTAATCAACTGGGCTTGCTGACCTCCATTTGTTGTCCTGTTGCTAAGTGATGGCTTAAAGCAGATTAGCAATCCCAGGTGAATGGAAATTTCTTTACTATTCCTTTGTTTTCAGTTATGAAAAAGGTAGTACACTTGGGGGGGGGGTGAAGGTGGGAATTGATCTCCTTATATTCATGTTGATCTTGGATTTTTAAAAATAAATTTTGTTCTCCCCCTGCCTCCCCCCCCATACTTCCCCATTGCTTTTCTTTGTGGTGGCATTATTCCTTTAAAGTAGGATTGACATATTTGACATTTTTTCAAGATCAGAGTCACGTTATCCTAAAGTGAAGCCAAATGTTTGTTTGCCTGGCTGTCTCTGGGGAAACCTGCACATTCTGTAATTTTTAAGTATGAAGAAGGGAACAGAGAGACCCACCGTTTCTGGGAGTTCCAAGCAGTGGTGAGTCAGTGGACCAGTGATCTGGGTTCTGATCTTGAACATGCTATATATATTAATGATGTGACTGTGGACAAGTCTTGAAATGCAGATGATAATGCCTAGCAAACTTACGCTAAAAGAGATGTCCAGAGAAGCATCTGATTTTAATAGCAATAGGTAAAGTTTATAGAGAGCTCTGCAATTTGCAAAGCAGTTTCCTCATAGCAACCTGGTGAGGTCAGAAGCACAAATATTAGGTTTCCCATTTTGCAGAGGGGGACAATGAAGAAGCTGAGACCTCTTTCTACAGCTAATAAGTGGGAGAGTTGAGGAACTGCCTAAAAGCAGTTAGGGCATAAAATGTTGGACTTAAAGTCTGGAAGACTTGAGTTTGAATTCTGCTTCTGGCACTTACTGGTAGTATAAGTAGCAATTGGGAACATTGTTTAGCTTTTCTGTGCCTAAATTTCCTCATCTGTAAAATGAAGGTAATAATAGCACCTGCCTCCTAGGATTATTATAAGAATCAAATGAGACTACATATGTAAAGCATTTTATAAATGCCAGCTATTATTATTAAAAGTACTAAATTAAGTATTAAATTGAAAAAATTATTAAATTATTATTAAAATAACATCTCACAGGTGTAAAGATAAGATGAAGAAATCTTGTAGGGCCAGCTCATTGGACCATTTAGTTTAGTGATGTCTCTGAAAATAGCATAAAGAATGTTTTAATGGAGGACATAGCTGTTTACTATGATATGAACCTTAAACATTCCAGGCTTCTTCCCTTAATAACTTGTTACAGACCTATTAGTTATATCTAAGACAGCTGAAAGCCTGAAAAAATTTAAGCATTTTCTAGTTACACGGACATAATAAAAGAATCATCAATATATATTAAGTGCCTACTATGTGCCAAGCATTATGCTAAACACTAAGGATATAAAAAGAGAAAAAAAACAATTCCTGTCCTCTAGGACCTCACAGTCTAATGGGGGAGACAACAAACAAGCTATAGACAAGATAAACAGAAAATAAAGAGGAAAGGCATGGGAAGTAATAGAGGTTCAGAAACGCTTCCTATAAAAGATAGGATTTTAGTTGGGACTTAAAGGAAACCAGAAAGCCAGTTGGGGGAGATGAGGAGGGAGAGCATTTCAGGCATGGGGGACAACCAGAGAAAATCTCCAGAGCTGAGAGAAAGAGTATCTTGTTTGTGGAACAACCAGGAATCCAGTATCCCTGGATCAAAAAGTAAGGTGTAAGAAGACTGAGAAGGTAGAAAACTTATGAAGGGCTAGGACAAAGAGAGGATTTTGCATTTGATTTGGAGGAGGTAAGAGTTTTTAGAGGGTGTGGGTTGGGGGTGGCCAGACATGCACTTTAGGAAAATCACTTTAGTGTCTGGAGTATGCATTGGCATGGGGAGGGATTTGAGGCAGGCAGACCCACCAGCAGGCTACTACAATAGTCTAGGTGAGAAGTAATGAAGACTGGAACCAGAGTGGTAAGAATGTGAGGAGGAAGTATAGAACTACCTTGGCCCTTGGTTTTACCTTTGCATCTTTCTCCTCTCTGCTTAACTGTATGGGAAACTCGGAAACCCTGAACTCTAGAGCTCTAGATCAATCCTTTCCCTTCTCTTTCCTTCCCTTTCCCACATCTAAAGTGGATTTTAGACTCTGCCAGGCTTTCCTGTCCTTTCCTATGATCAGATTTAAGATAAACCAATCACTTCCTCCCCAAGGTTTCCACTGTTTCTATAGCAACCAATTCCTCTTGGTGAGTATCAGATCTAGAATATATTCTCTCACTATTTCCTCCATATTTTGACTGAAGCAAAACTTGACAAATCCTTGCTGGCTCCTTGATTTCTTTTCTAAGTGATCACAAACCACCTATTTCATAAATCATTTGCAAATTTAAGTCTCTAATTCCAGGATCTACCTTGTTCCTGTCATTGAAAATTGGGACATTTGGAACTTATGGTTGTAGGGTCATAATTGGTGAGCCAGTGAACAAATTGTGGTATGTGGATATAATTGAATACTATTGTTGTGCTACAAGAAATGATGAGCAGGCAGATTTCAGAAAAATCTGGAAAGACTTATATCAACTGATACAAAGTGAAGTGAGCAAAACCAGGAGAAGATTGTACACAGTAACAGCAAGATTATCTTGTTATCAACTATGATTGACTTAGCTCTTCTCAGCAATACAATGATCCAAGACAGTTCTCAAAGACTCATGATAGAAAATACTATCCGCATCCAAGAGAAAGAGCTGATGGAGTCTGAATGCAGATCGAAACATACTATTTTCAATCTATTGTTTTCATGTTTTTTTCTTTTGCAAAGTACATATATATATATATATCACAATATATATCAAACTGTTTCTTCTTTCACAACAAGATTAATATGAAAATAGGCTTTACATGATTGCACGTATACAACCTATATCAAATTGCTTACCATCTCAGGGAGGGGGGAGAGTAGGGAAAGAGGGAGAAAATTTGGAACTCAAAATTTTACAAAAATAATGCTAAAAATGTTTATCTTTACTTGTAATTGGAAAAAAGAAAATACTGTTTTTAAAAAGAAAAAGAACTGGTGAGCCAGGATCTTGCTTCGCAGTCCTATTTCCAGACTCTCTATTTCTATCACTAAACAATCTCTCTTCTGAGGTTCATTCCATCCAAATTTATCACCTAATCCAGATTTTGGTAGCTGTTATTTACTGACCCCCAGGACATATTCCTTCCTTTTTTAATTAGTTCAGTGCCTGGCTTATAGCATTCTCTTGACCCCAACTCCTTCCCTCATTCTAGGGGACTTCACATACATGTAAATGTTTCCCCAAATCCTAATTTCCCAGTTCTTCAATCCCCTCAACTCCTAAGATTTACTCCTTCATTATATCTCACAGATGCTCATACCTTTGATCTTGCTATCATCCACACATCCAAGAACCCTACATTTCCTTTATATGATCATGAACTTTTACCTTTCCATCTTTCTCTATTTTTTCCCTCCTCCTAAACGTACTTTTAATTTTTATCATAATCTCCAATCTTTCCATCCCTCAGTACTATCTCAGGTCATCACTTCTCCTCTGTCTACATTCTCCTTCCTTCCCAGTTTCCACTCTTTGGTGAGCTAGTTCAACTCTACATTATTCTGTATTTTTGAATCACTTATTCCATTGGGCCACTGCCAATCATTCCCTGCCAAACCCCAGCCCTGGATTACACCATTTGCCTGCTTTACTTCTACTCTCACGCTGCTGAACTAGATGAAATAATGAGTCTGTTTTGAGTGAGTACACTATAAATTAATGCTACCTAATCTCAGTTGAGCCTTCTATATAGTAAGGCAATCCTCCTCCTCCTAAATTGATTCTTTATCCTACTCACCATGACAGCTATCATAAACCTTTTCTTCTCTCTCCAAGAATCTTACAACATCTCTCCCCTCATATTTTACTGAAAACATTTAGTGCATTCACTGAGAGTTTCCTCTTCTCCTCTCCTCTTAATATCCATCTGATAGCCTCTTACTATTTCCTTCACTCAAGTCAGTGAGGGCAGCTCGGTGGAGCTATGGATAGAGTACTGGGCCTTGAGTCAGGAAGACTTCTCTTTCTGTTCAAATCTGGCCTTAGATATTTACTAGCTGTGTGACCCTGGGCAAGTCACATAACCCTGTTTGCCTCATTTTCCTCATCTGTAAAATGAACTGGAGAAGGAAATGACAAACCACTTCAGTATCCTTGCCAAGAGAATCCCAAAATGGGGTCATGAAGAATTGGACATGACTGAACAACAATAAAAGTTATTGAGGAAGAGGTGGCCCTTCTGTGTGTGTGGTTTGTCCTTCCTTCTAGAGGAGGACCATGACATCAGGGAAATGATGACATGACTTGCAATTGAATTGGATTTGAGTGAGGGAGGGCTGTGCAAAGTCACCAGCCTCACTTTCTTTTCCAGAGTCATCTGGGTTTAGTGGCTAGGTATAGATCAGGACGACTAGAGATGGCCTAGGACGCAGTGGGAGACCTTGGCCTTTTTAAGCTAAGGTCTTTTTCAAGTTCTCACTTTGAGTGAGGAAACACCCATTCAGTGAATAGTCCTCTTTAAAAATGAGTCAAAGGATGGCCCCTTTATTAAAAAATTGAATAAATAATTAAATCAAACTGGGAGGTGAATACCCTCAGGGCTGCTGGCCAAAAAAGAAAGAGTTACTATTTACATTCACTAGGAGCCAGGAGAGCCCCCAAAATAAGCATGAAGTGGGCTTTGGCAGGGACCTATTGTTCAATCAATGAGATCCAGAGTGAACTGAGTTTGAAGTATGGTTGTTGAGAAAGAATTCTAGCCAGTAAACCCAAAATTGTCTAGACAGGTTTCAGTCATGAAAATTAACCTTCCTTTGGGAGGAACACCCTCAGGTAAGGGAAAGAGAGAAAAGGGGAGGAGAAGAGAGGAGAGGAGAGGAGAGGAGAGGAGAGGAGAGGAGAGGAGAGCAGAGGAGAGGAGGAGCTGAGTTGCCCAACTGGAACTGGCCAGCTGGGTCTCCATTCGGGCAGTTCAGACCACTCACAGGTTGTGGTTTGTCCTTCATTCTCAAAGAGGACCGTGACATCAGGGAGATGATGACATGACTTCCAACTGAATTGCAAAGGCTAACCTGTCTATGTTGACCTTTGATCCCATCCACTCCCGTCTTCTCCAGCAGACTGTTTACTTTATCATTCCCATTCTCTAGCTAATCTTCAATCTCTCCGTATCTTCCTTCTTTGCTACCAAACAACATACCAAAGTGACCCCCCTCTAAAAGCAAAGCAAAGCAAAACAAACAAAACAAAAAAACCCCCAACTAACTAAATCACTAGTTTCTAACTTTTTTGTTTCATGGACCCCTTTGGCAGTATGATAAACCCTTAGAGCCCTTCTCAGAATAATGTTTTTAAATAATTGAAGGAAATGCTAAATTTCATTTAGAGGCTAGTGAATGTAAAGGCATAATTCTTTCTTACTTGAGTTAATGGGCCTCCTGAACTACACAGACCCATTCATAGTACATGGATCCCAGGCTATGAATCTTTGTGCTGGACCCTGCCATGTCCTCTAGCTACCATCCTATATCTCTATTCTGCTTCTCAGCTAAACTCCTTGAAAAAACCATCTACAATCTGAACTTCCTCTTTCTCTCTTTTCACATCCTTCTAAATCTCCTGCAATCTGTCTTCTGACACCATTATTCAACTAGAACTGCTTTTTCCAAATTTACCAGTGATCTTTTAATTGCCAAATCTAGTGATTCCTCATTCTTGACTTCTCTGCAGCATTTGCCATTGCTGACCATTTTCTCCTCCTGAATACTCTGTCTCCTCTTTGGGTTTTGATGACTGCTTTCTTTAGTTCTCCTTTGATGTGTCTGTCAATTCCTTTTCACTCTGCTGGCTCTTCATGCAGGGTATACCCACTAATTGTGGTTGTTCTCCAAGACTGTTCTGGTCCTCTTCTCATGTGCTTTATGTTTTCTCACTTGGCTCATTAGTTCCCATGTGTTCAAATTACCTCTATGTTGATGATTTCCAGATCTATATATACAGCCCTAGTCTTTCTCCTGAGCTCCAGTCGTACATCATCAACTTTCTATTGGACATTTTGAATTGGATATCCTGCAAGTATCTCAAATTCAACGTGTCCAAAATAGGACTCATTATCTTTCCCCACAGACCCTCCAATCTTCCCATCTGTCCAATTACTGTCAAGGACACTGTCATTCTTCCAGTCACATAGGTCCACAGCCTCAGCTTCATCTCCAATTTTTCTCTCACCCCACATATCTAATCCATCTCCAAATCTTATAATTCCTTTTCCCAAAACATCTGTCCCTGTCATCAAATATGTCTGTGTCTCCTCTCCACTCACATAGTCATCATCCTAGATCAGGCCCTTATCACTTTTTGTCTGTACCTTCCCTCTTTTTTAGTTGAGTTTTATTTTATTTTCAGATGCTTATTTTTTGTCTCCTCCTTCCCAATGAGAAAAACAAGGAGGGGGGGGAAGGGAACTCCTGTTTTAAACATGTAGTCAAAAACCCAAATTCCTATGTTGGTTCTCTCTCTCTCTCTCTTTCTTTCTCCGCATGTGTACATACATACATATATATATATATATACACACACATATTTGTGTGTATGTGCATATGCACACACAGACACATCTGCCTATCTATCCTGAATCCATGTAGCATGTTTCTTCACGAGTCTAGAATTTTGGTTGTTCATTGTGGTGATAAGAGTTCCTAAGTCTTTCAAAGTTTGTTTTTATTATATTGTTATTATTGAATAAATTATTCTCTGGGTTCTGCTGACCTCACTCATACCCCACATTATACAAGTCCTCCAAGCATTCTTTGAAACTGAAATCACTCCCTTCATCATTTCTTATAACAATAGCTTTCCATCACATACATTTAACTGTTCAGCCATTCCCCAAATGACGGACATTTTTTCAGTTTCCAATTGTTAGTCTCCACCAAAATAGCTTTTCACCTAGACGGTTGCAATAGTTTCCCTGCCTCAAGTACTTCCCCACTCCAGTCTATCCTCTAAGCCCCTGTCAAAGTGATTTTCCTAAAGCATGGGTCTGATCATGTCATCCTATTTATTCAATGAACTCCAGTGGCTCCCAATTACACCCAGGATCAAATACAAAGTTCAAAGTTCTATTCCTTAATTTTTCTAGTCTTCTTACATTATACTTCCTTCCATATACACTAAGATCCAATCATACTGGCTTATTTATGTTTTCCTTGACCAAGACACTGCATCTCTCATGTCTGTGCCTTTTCACTGACTATTCCTCATGCCTAGAATAGTCTTCTTCCTAACACTCCACTCCTAGGATCTGACTTCTGTTAAAACAGCTCTATCTTACCCTCCTCTAAGAGCCTTTCTTGGTCCCCCCAGATGTTAGTGCCAATGTCTCTAAGGTTGCTTTCCACCTACTCTGTATTTATCTTGTGTGTTCAGATTTCTGTATGTTGTGCCTCCCTATAAAATATAAGCTTCTTGAGGGCAGGAACTGGTTTTGTTTTTTCTTTGTATCCTCCATACTTAGCAGAGTGCCTAGTACATAGCAAACTCTTAATAAATACTTGTTGACTGATTGGGAGAATATACTTTTCTCTTCTAATTTTTCTCAAATTCTTTTTCTGCTTCTCCCAGCAGTATCTCTTGAATATGAATAAGTCTCTTCTCCATGTACACAAACCTGCAGCTTCATGGGCTCAGAGGTCTGTCAGTCCATTATCAGCCACATCTCAATCAGCCTCCTCTCAGGCAGAGCTGTTCTTCAGGAAACTGCCTCGGGCATGAGGAGAGAGAGTGGGGTTACACTGGTATTTCTACATATAAAGTAGATTTTACTGTCATAGTTTTTATTTTATGTTTATGTTGATGCAAAACTATCACTCAGCCCACATTTCTTAATTTTGTTTGCAGGGATATCGTAGGAGACATTTGTGAATACCTTACTGGACTCTATGGCATTCCCTAATCTACTATTCCAGCAACTTATAATAAAATAGAAATGAGACTTTTTACTTCCTAAAGAGGAACTTTCCCCTTTAGGGGAAAAATTGTCATAAACTGAAAGGCAATAAAGAATGCAATGTCAAAAAAATGAAGCAGACAAAATTCAAATTAAAGGAAAAGGAAAAGAGATTATCAGATCAAAATGCCCGCTGAAAATATAAAAATGGAAAGTAAGCACCCCCATACAGTTAAGGGAGTGGGGACACTAGAGGGGAGAGAGCCTGGAAAAAGACAACATTAAAAAAATAATCTTGTTGGCCTTGTTGCTTGCTATATTTTGGAAGGGGAAAGGGAAAGGACGTTATTAAGTTGTCCCTGGGTCCCAGAAAGACCCAGAGCTAGAGAGCACAATCAATTCCTTGCACCTAGTTGGGGCATAAAAAGTGTATGTTGGATTAGTTTGGTATGTTGGTCGTAGTGAGCAAAACCGATTGTCACATCTTCTACTTCAATTAAAGTAATTGTGGGAAGGCTGGCTTAGAGAGAATAGAGCCAAACCCTAAACTTCGGACATATAAATATAGAACTATTAAATTTCTAATCCCATTCTCTGTCCTCCAACCCATTCATTCCCAATTTTATAATCTATGTTAGAGAAGGATTCCCCAAACAGTGTTACCATTTAACAAGTTTCTCTCTCTGTCTTCTCGATCCACCCCATCCCCAGAGCAGTGTGTGTTGCTAACCATCTCTTATCTGTCCTCATTCCTTCCTGTGGTATTACCTCATCCTCTTTCAGCTAGGAACTCTCTGATTTCCAAAGTGACAATCTGATAAATTTTCTGGGTTAATGGGAAAAAGCTAATAAACCTCCCTCCACTTCTTAGACTACACATGTAAATTATACCATGGGCCTTCTTAAGGCAATAAATAAGTTATCTGTTTTTTCTATTATACTGACTTGCATCAATAAAATAAAATAATACGAAACGAATAAACCAGTACTTATGTAAGGGAAAAGATCATTAGACTTAGAGTTAGGAAACCAGGGTTCAAATCCCTGGTCAGTTAGTTACATAAGCAAACAATTCAGTTTCCTATTCGAAAAGTGACTAGATTGGATTAGATGACCTCTAAGATCCTTTCCAGTTCCCAAGCTATTATAAATAACTGCTCTTTGGTTAAGAAGATATAAAATCTGTCTGCCATTGAATGAATATACTTGTGTGTATATCTGTATGTTTTTCTCAAATATTGTCTTCCAATTACATGTAAAAACAATTTTAACATTTATTTTAAAAAATTTTAAGTTTCAAATTCTCTTTCCTTCTCTCTCTTCTTTCCTTCCTCAATGATAAGGCAAGCAATTTGATATAGGTTATTATCTATGTGCTTTTTATGTCTTTACAAAATATGGTTTTCTGTGCACATGATATCACCAGTAGAACATCAGTGTTCAAAAAGGTGAGCCTTTGTTTCAGGGAGAAGTGTGGGTTTAATAAATGCACAATTTAGTTTCACAAAGGCAAAGCAGCCTACTCTCCTTCAATTCCATTCTGGGCCCAACTGACTGTCCATTTGTGGTATCTGTCTAAGATTTAGTGATGGATCAGCTCATTTGGCTATCCTTCCAACTGCATGTATCTGGACAATAGGTACTTTTCACCTGCTTGATTTTTCCATGTGAATAGTAATATGGTTTTTTTTTTACAATATTTTTGGGCTTGATATAGTCAACAGTGTCAGCTCCTGACAGGAGCATCTGAAGTATTTCACCATTATAGGTAATTTTTCTTCCATTTGGTGATAGATATACTCCATGAGGTAGCTAGTAATGATTACAGCACTAAACCTAGAGTCAAGAAGACCTAAGTTCAGATACTTGCTATCATTTAAACTCTCTCAGCCTCGGTTTCCTCACATGTATAATGGGGATAATAATAAAACCTTCTTCATAAGGTTGCTGTAAAGGTGGTTTTACTAAAAAAAAAGTGCTCTATGCATTCCAGTTTTATACCTTGTTTGATATTAATATTCAGAGGAACATCAAGTAAAATTGCTCCTGTCATTGCCTCTTTCAAGGAATTATATACAGCCAGATGGATAGAGCACGGAGTCTGAAGTCATGAAGACCTCAGTTAAAGTTTGGTCTCAGACACTTGCTAGTTGTGTAACCCTGGACACGTCATTTAACCTCTGTTTGCTTCATTTTCCTCATCTATAAAATGGGGATAATAAATAGCACCCACCTTACAAGGTTGTTATGAGGACCAAATGAGATAATAATTGCAAAACATTTAGCCCAGTGCCTGGTACATAATAAGTGCTGTGTAACTATTAGCTATTATTATTTTGTATGATTTTACACATGCATGTGAGATACTTTGGAAAAATGCTTTTGAGGTACATTTGGCTTTAAGGAATCAAATGTTCTTTTACAATCAACAAACAATGATCTCAGTTGAATTTTGTATCCTCTGTACATTTTAAACAATTGTATGGCCTTAAAGATAGAGTCTGCTAAAGAATATTAACATTTGTTGTTCTTCAATCATTTCAGTTGTGTTCAACTCTTTGTGACCCTATTCAGGGTTTTCCTGGCAAAGATATTGTAGTGGTTTGTTATTTCCTTCTCCAGCTCATTTTACAGATGAGGAAACAGAGGCAAACAAGACTAAGTGACTTGCCCAGGGTCACACAGCTAGTAAGCATCTGAGGTCAAATCTGATCTCAGGAAGATGAGTTTTCCTGACTCCTGGCCTGGTACTCTGTCCACTGAGCCACCTAGCTGCCCTGTTTGCACATAATAGATGTCGAATGAATGAATGAATGTATGTATTGGAAAAAGTCAAGACTCAAGACCTTCTCCCCAATACCCATGCACATTTAACCTACATCTAGATTTTCTTCCAATGTTCAGTGTTTTTTTGCCAGGTATTGAGTGTCAGCTGACCTCAGAAGTTAGACCCTTTGTTAATGGAGCAGAGCAAGTTTTATTAGATTCTTGCAATGTAGGGTTTATTTCCCAGACAGTTATTTGGGATGAAAGACCCTGTGAGTGAGGAGCATAATTTGCTAAAGATGACCACATCTTCTCTGTCTCTCTACGATGGTAATATTTGGTTGATTAGATGTCCCCTTGGAAAAATCATATCATTTGACCTTGCTTCCTTGATTGTGATGTGAGTGCCATCTGGTGGTTATAAAGTAGATGGCGCACAGCTACAGGGTCATCCTGAGCACCTTGCTTGGATTGGCCTGCAATGGCCTGGGCAGATTTTACTCTTCATCATGGGGCCATGGACAGTGGAAACATTATAGTGTTCCGTCTTCTCCATTCTCTCTCTTTTTTTAATCTATTGTTCTGTTGTTTTCTTTTTTCTTTTTTCTTTTCTTTTTCTTTTTTTTTATTCATTAATTTATTTATTTTTAGTTTCAACATTCACTTCAAAAGATTTTGAGTTCTAAATTTTCTCCCCATCTCATCCCTCCTTCAACCCCAAGACAGTGTGCATTCTGAATACCGTTTCCCCTAACCTGCCCTCCCTTCTATCTTCCCCGCCCTCTTCTCTTATGCCCTGTGTTCTCCATTCTTACCTCTGCATTTCAGAGGTATCCTAGGAGGAGGATAATTTTAACGATGATCTTAAAAGTGACCTTAGTCTATTTTGCTAGTCTTTGGCAGAGGCAGAGGCAGAGAGACAATGCATTTTCAGAGTGATATCTTTTATGCTGCTTTTTGCACATAAATCACTTGGTGATATGCTGCAGTTATTTATACCTCCCATTCACTTCCTCATTGGTCCACTTGTAATTTTAATTTTTCAGAGAGGTTGATGTTCTATGAGTTAAAGTCACATAGCATCACAAGAATAAAGGTGCTAATTTTTTTTTTTATGTGTACACACATGTGCGCCAAGGAGCAGCTTGGACAAAAGCTTAATGTGAACCTTGGATTTGAACTCGAGCACCATTCCTGGGATTAGAAAGACTCGGATATCAGGCAAAAGCCTGACACTGTCCATTCAGGTCTTCAGAGCCTGTGACTAGGGATGGAAACATTGGGACTTCAAACGAAGGCTTAGTTCCACCCCCAAAAAGCCCCAGTCACCAGCCTGAATTTGAAAATGAGAGTCATGGTCACTAGGCCTAACACAGAGCTGTTTCTTTACTCTTTGCTCCCTTATGATTTAAATACCAAGTAGGCACCATCTATTAATTTAATCTTGTTCTTGGGAGACAAACATTTGCCACAAATTCCTTGCCACAGCATTCCTAGTTCTGGAGGATTTTGAGAAGGGGATACTTACTGTAGTGGAAAAAGCACTGAATTTAGGGTCACAGCACCTGGGTTCCAATATTGGCTGTGCTACCCACTGCCTATGTAACCTTGGGAAAATAATTTATATTCAGCAGATATCAATTTTCTCATCTGTAAAATAAGGACATTTGACCAGATGGCCTAAGTCCCTTCCAGCTCCAAATCTGTAATCCTACGACTCACCTCAACACCTCCCAACAGCAAGATAGAAACCTGAAAGGACCCAACCAAGTAGGATTTCTCCAAGACTATGATTCCCTGATCCTGGTGATTCAGAGTTGCAAACTCCCAGGGCAAAACTTCATCTTCCTCTGCAACCTCTGCCTGTTTTTGTCCCCATCCATCTCAGTCCTATCACTCCACACTATTCCTTTCCTCACCTTCTCTCCTGATTCATGAGGTCCTTTCTTTTCACCCTTTCCATATTCTTGTACTTACAGAAACCTGACTCCATCCAGAAAAATATAACAATCCTGGATGCTTTCTCCTGTGTGGGCTGCTTCTTCCCTCATGTCCCCTGACACACTGAGTAAAAAGATGTACCTTTTACTCCCCACTGTCACTTACAAATTCTCCCTCTGCTACCAACAGAAACCTTTTCCCCTTTGAGGTTTGCTACATCCATCTATACCATCTGCTCCAGATCTTTGTTGTTCTGATTTACTGACCTCCAGGATGGTTTCCTTCCTTTCCCTGGCTTATAGTCATTCTTGCCAATCCAATTCTTTATTTCTTGCTTAGGTAACTTTTTAAAAAAAATTAATTTTCCAATAAACAAAAATTTATTTTCTCTTTTCCTACTTCTCCCCATCTTGGGAAAATTGAAAATCAAAATCTTTGTGACAAATCTGCGTGGTCATGCAGAGCAAATTCTTGCACCTTCTCACCCTGGAAGTTTCCTTTATCCCTGTGCCTTTCTTACCCTGGAACATACCTTCACCCCTTCCACTCCCTTTCCCATTGGGAAGTCCCTCCCAGAACTTCCATTTTGAGGAAGGGCCCAGACTGGCCACCTTTTTTGTTCTTACTTCTGACTCTCTGGACTTCACCACGCTACCCCTTCACAGGTATCTATCTTTTCTCTCTTTCTTGCTTTTCAGTTCCCTTTTATGTGTTTTCTTCCTCTATTAGAATGTAAGCTTCTTGAGGACAGGTCTTTCTTTTTGCCTGTATTTGTATCTCCAGCTCTTAGCATAATGCCTGGCACATAATAAGCATTTAATAAATTCTAATGGACTTGAGCTAACTTCACCCCTCTGTCAGGAGGTGGATAGCAGGTTTCATCATGGAATCATCATGGAATCTTTGGAATCATGATTGGTCATTGAGTTGAAGTTCCCAAGTCTTTCAAAGTTTGTTTTTACAGTTTTATTGTTATTATATAAATTATTGTCTGGTTCTGCTCACTTCCCTTGGCTCCATTTTATACAAATATCCCCAGGTTTCCCTGAAACTATCCCCTATATTTCTTATAGGACAATAGTATTCCATTACATTCATATACTATAATTTGTTCAGCTGTTCTACAGTTGATGGACATCCCCTTAGCTTCCATCTCTTTGCCACCACAAAAAGATCTGCTATAAACATTTTTGTGCATATGGGTAATTTACCACTTTCTTTGGTTTCTCTGAGGTATAATTTTAGTAGTGGCAGTTGGGGATTTCAATATGCATGTGGAGATCCCCTCAAACACCTTGACCTCACAGTTCTTCATTCTCAAATCCCATGATTTATACCTTCACAGTACCTCAGTTACTCACAATGGTGGTCAAACCTTAAATCTTACTATCACTCATAAGTTTGCCATTTTGAACTCTAAAGTTTTGAACTCTAAAATTCTCTTTAATCATAAGACATGTGAGACAAGAAGAATCAATCAAACAAAATCAAGAGAATAAAAAAAATAGAAGAAAATATAAAATACCTCATTGGAAAAACTACTGACCTAGAAATAGATCCAGGAGAAATAATTTAAGAATCAGTGGACTACTTGAAAGCCATAATCAAAAGGAGGACCTGGACATCATACTTCAAGAAATTATCAAAGAAAACTGCCCTGATATCCTAAAACCAAAGGCTAAAATAGATATCAAAAGAATTCACTGAGTACCTCTGGAAAGAGATCCCCAAATGAAAACTTTCAGGAACATTATAGCAGCCAAATTCCAGAACTCCTAGGTCAAGGAAAAATATTGCAAGCAGCCAGAAAGAAACAACTCAAATATTGGGGAACTACAGTCAAGATTACATAGGACTTAGCAGCTATAACATTAAAGGATCAGAGGTCATGGAATCTGATATTCCTGAAGGCAAACAAGCTAGGACTACAACCAAGAATCATCTGCCTGGTAAATTGAGCATAATACCTCAAGGGAAAAATGGTCATTCAGTGAAACAGAAGGCTTTCAAGCTTTCCTGAGGAAAAGACCAAACCTGAGCCAAATATTTGATTTTCAATATCAAGACACAAGAGAAGCATAAAAAAAGTAAAAAGAGAAGAGGAAACCTAAAGGATAAAATAGGGCTAAACTGTTAATATCCCTACAAGGGAAGGTGATACTTGTAATTCTTAAGAACTGTATCACTAATAGCGCATTTAGAAGGAGTATACATAGAGAGCATGGGTATAAGGTGAATTTGAGAGGATGACAAGAAAAATTAATTAAGGGCTGAGAAAGAAGATAGCATTGGGAGCAGAAGGAAAGGAGAGTTAGGATGGAGTAAATTATCACATATGAAAAGGCATGAAAGACCTATTACAGTAGAGGGGAAGATGGGAGGGTGAGCAAGGGGCATTGCTTGAACCCTACTCTCATCAGTATTGGTTCAAAGGGGGAATAACATGAATCCGGCCTCAGACACTTGATACTTCCTAGCTGTGTGACCCTGGGCAAGTCACTTAACCCCAATTGCTTCACCAAAAAGCAAACAAAAAAAAAACAAAAAAGGGGGGTGGTGGTGGAATAACATGCATAATCAGTTGGTTATAGAAATCTATGCTATCCTACAGTAGAAGAGGAGGTTAAGTAAAGGGAGGGGATGAAAGAAGGGAGGGCAAATTGAGGGAGGTGGTGGTCAGAAGCAAAACATTGTTGAGGAGGGAAAGGGTGAAAGGAGTGGGAGGATAAAAAAAGGAAAAATAAAATGGAGGGAAATACACAGTAATCATAACTGTGAATGTGAATGGAATGAACTCTCCCATAAAACAGAAGCAGACAGCAGAGTGGATCAAAAACCAGAATTCTACAATATGTTGTTTACAAGAAACACACTTGAAGCAGAGAAACACACACACAGAATGAACGTGAGGGACTGGAGCAAGATCTATTATGCTTCAGATGAAGTAAAAAAGAAAAAGAAAAGAAAAAAAGAAGGGGTAATAATCCTGATCTCAAACAAAGCAAAAGCAAAAATAGACCCAGTTAAAAAAGATTAAGAAGGAAACTACATCTTACTAAAAGGTACCATAGACAATGAAGTAATATCAATACTAAACATATATGTACCAAATGGTACAGCATCCAGATTCTTAAAGGAGAAGTTAAATGAGTTACAAGAGGCAATAGATAGCCAAACTGCAGGGGGGGGGGTACCTAAACTGTCTCTTCTCAGAACTAGATAAATCCAAAAAAAAATAAATGAGAAAGAAGTTAAGAGGGTGAATAAAATTTTAGAAAAGTTAGATATGGGGGAGTGGAACCAAGATGGCAGAGTAAAAGCAGTGACTTCCTTGAGCTCTCCCCCAAACCCCTCCAAATACCTGTAAAAAATGGCTCTAAATAAATTCTAAAGCAGCAGAACCCACAAAAAGACAAAGTGAAACAAAATTCCAGTTGAAGACAACCTGGATGATTGATTGGAAAGGTATATTGTGCCAGGGCGGGAACAGAAGAGCAGTTCAGCACGTGCTCACAGGCAAAATGGGCCTCAATGAACCTAGGGCAGGCCTGAGAGGACTGAATCATGGGCAGCTGTGGCGGTTTCTGGACTTCTCAACACATGAACACCATGAACTTAGAAGGTCAGTGGGAAAAGTCTGTGACTGCAGTAAGAGAGAGAAGCTTGGTCCCAGCCCTAGTCCTCAAGCACAGCCCTGGGACAGCAGCTGCCTCCAGAGCTTCCTGCCCACAGACTGAGGGGGAATTGGGGGGCTGATCAGAGGGAGATTGCAGGGATCTCTTTGCCAGTGCTGAGGCAGGAATCTCTTGCTTTGCCTGTGCTTGGATCTGGGCCACAGTTTTGGGTGGCGATCTGGGGGTGAGGAGGAGTGTTGGCATCATAGAGCTTGTAGTGGTGGTGGACAGGAAGTCCTCCTCACAGTTCCAAGGCAGAAAAGAATGGTTGTGGTCACTCAAAGACCTGAGTACTGGCCAGGAAAGAAGTAAACACCTAGCCCTTGATCATACCACTTTGGAAGAACTGAAAATTTACAGGTCCTTAGAAGTATCCCTGAAAACAGCTACAAAAACCCCAAAGCCTGGGGACAGTATATTCTCCACACTGGAAGCAGACCCCTACCTTAACAAAGCATTTAAAAGTCAAATAATTGGCTGGGAACATAAGCAAACTGTTCAAAAAAAAAGTCAGGCCATAGAATCTTACTTTGGTGACAAAGAAGATCAAAACATAAGACCAGAAGAAGACAACAAAGTCAAAGCTCCTACATCCAAAGCCTCCAAGAAAAATATGAATTGGTCCCAGGCCATGGAAGAGCTCAAAAAAGATTTGGAGAAGCAAGTAAGAGAAGTAGAGGAAAAACTGGGAAGAGAAATGTGGGTGATGCAATAAAATAATGAGAAACAAGTCAACAGCTTGCTAAAAGAGACCCAAAAAAATACTGAAGAAAATAACACCTTAAAAAATAGCCTAACCCAAATGGCAAAAGAGGTCCAAAAAGCCAATGAGGAGAAGATTGCCCCAAAAAGCAAAACTGGCCAAATGGAAAAGGAAGTCCAAAAGCTTACTGAAGAAAATACTTACTTAAAAATTAGAATAGAGCAATTGGAAGCTAGTGACTTTATGAGAAATCAAAACACTGTAAAACAAATCCAAAAGAATGAAAAAATAGAAAACAATATGAAATATTTCATTGGAAAAACAAATGACCTGGAAAATAGATCCAGGAGAGATAATTTAAAAATTATTGGACTATCTGAAAGCCACGATCAAAAAAATAGCCTAGACATCATCTTTCAAGAAATTATCAAGGAAAACTGCCCTGATATTTTAGAACCAGAGGGCAAAATATAAATGGAAAGAATCAACCAATCATCTCCTGAAAGAGATCCCCAAAGGAAAACTCTTAGGAATATTATAGCCAAATTCCAGAGTTCTCAGGTCAAGGAGAAAATATTGCCAGCAGCCAGAAAGAAACAATTCAAATATTGTGGAAACACAATCAGGATAACCCAAGATTTAGCAGCTTCTACATTAAGGGACCACAGGGCATGGAATATAATATTCCAGAAGTCAAAGGAGATAGGATTACAGCCAAGAATCACCTACCCAGCAAAACTGAGTATAATCTTTCAGGGGACATTCAGTGAAATAGAGGACTTTCTGGGACAGCTAGGTGGTGCAGTGGATAGAGCACTGGCCTTGAAGTCAGGAGGACCTGAGTTCAAATTCAGCCTGAGACCAAACAGTTAACACTTACTAACTGTGTGACCCTGGGCAAGTCACTTAACCCCAATTGCCTAAAAATTAAAAAAAAAAAAGAAATAGAGGACTTTCAAGCATTCTTAATGAAAAGATCAGAGCTGAATAGAAAATTTGACTTTCAAATACAAGACTCAAGTGAAACATGAAGAGGTAAACAAGAGAGAGAAATCATTAGAGATTTATTAAGGTTGAACTGTTTACATTCCTGCATGGAAAGATGATATTTGTAACTCATGAGACCTTTGTCAGTATTACGGTAGTTGGAGAGAAAAAATTATATGTATGTATGTATAGACAGGTAGATAGGTAGATAGATAGATAGATAAACAGACAAATAGAGGGCATAGCGTGAATTGAAGATGAAGGGGTGATATCTGGAGAATAAAATTAAGGGGTGAGAGAGGATTATACTGGGAGAAGGAGAAAGGAAGAGGCAGAATATGGTAAATTATCTCACATAAAACAGATAAGAAAAGGCTTTTATAGTACAGGAGAAATGGGGGAAGGTGAGAGGAAATGAGTGAATCTTATTCTCATAGGATTTGGCTTAAGGAGGGAATAACATACACACTCAATTGGGTATGGAAATCTATCTTATCCTACAGGAAAATAGGGTGGGGGAAGGGGACAAGAGAGCAGGGGGATGATAGAGGGGAGGGCAGATTGGGGAAGGGGGTAATCAGAAGCAAACATTTCTGAGGAGGGACAGGGTCAAAAGAGAGAATAGAATAAATGGGGGGTGGGATAGTATTAAGGGAAATATAGTTAGTTTTTCACAACATGACTACTATGGAAGTGCTTTGCATGGCTACTGAGTTGTTTGCCTTTTCAATGAGGGTGGGTGGGGAGGGAGAAGGGGAGAGAATTTGGAAGTTTCAAAAACACATGTTAAAAAAATTGTTTCACATGCAACTGGGAAATGAGAAATATAGGAAATGGGGTATAGAAATCTATCCTACCCTATAGGAAAACAGAAGGGGAAGGGGATAAGAAAAGAAGGGGAGAGACAGAAGGAAGGGCAGATTAGGGGAAGGGATATTCAGAATGCATGCCATCTTGGGGTGGGGGGAGAGGCGAGAAAGGGAGAAAATTTGGAACTCAAAATCTTGTGGAAGTGAATATTGAAAACTAAAAATAAATAAATTTTAAAAAATTTAAAAAAGTATTTAAAAAGTTACATATGAAAACTTCTGGAGGAAATTGAATGGAAGTTGAAAGGAATATGCCTTTTTCTCAGCAGTACATGTCACCTACACAAAAACTGACTATGTATTAGGTCACAAACCCTCAAAATCAAATGCAGAAAGGCAGAAATATTAAATGCATCCTTTTGGGATCATAATGCAATAAAAATTATATTCAACAAAGGGCAGTGGAGAACAAATCATAGAAACAATCAATGATTTCATTAAAGAGAATGACAACAGTGAGACAACATACCAAAATTTATGTGATGCAGTCAAAGCAGTACTTAGGGGAAAATTTATTTCTTTAAATTCTTACATCAATAAAATAGAGAAAGAGCAGATGAATAAATTGGGGCATGCAACTAAAAAAAAAAAACTAGGGAAAAAAACAAATAAAAAATCCCCAATTGAACATTAAATTGGAAATTCTGAAAACCAAAGGTGAGAGTAATAAAATTGAAAGTAAGAAAAGTATTGAGCTAATAAATAAAACTATGAGTTGGTTTTTTGAAAAAAAAAACAACCCAAAAAGATAGATAAAACACTGGTTAATTTGATTTTAAAAAAGGATAAAATCAAATATCCAGAATCAAAAATGAAAAGGGTGAATTCACCACCTATGAAAAGGAGATTAAAGCAATCATTAAGAAATATTCTGCCCAATTATATGCCAATAAATCTGACAATCTGAGTGAAATCAATTAATATTTATGAAAACATAAATTGCTTAGATTAATAGAAGAGGAAATAGAATAACTAAATAACCCCATCTTAGAAAAAGAAATTAAACAAGCCATGAATGAACTCCCTAAGAAAAAATCTCCCAAGTCAGATGGGATCACAAGTGAATTCTACCAAACATTTAAAGAACAATTAATTCCAATACTATGTGAACAACTTGGAAAAATAAGCAAAGAAGGAGTCCTACCAAATTTCTTTTATAATACAAACATGGGGCTACCTAGGAAAAGCTAAAACAGAGGAAAAAACAAACCGTAGACAAATTTCCCTAATGAATATTGATGCAAAAATTTAAATAAAACACAAGCAAGGAGATTATAGCAATATACCACAAGGATTGTACACTATGACCAGGTGGAATTTATACCAGGAATGCAAAGTTGGTTCAATATTAGAAAATCTATCATCATAATTGACCATTTCAATAACAAAACCAACAGAAATCATATGATTATCTTAATAGATGATGAAAAAGCTTTTGACAAAATATAGCACCCATTCCAATCAAAAACACTGGAGAGTATAAGAATAAAGGGAGCTTTCCTTAAAATGATAAGTAGTATCTATCTAAAACCATCAGCAAACATTATCTGTAATGGGGATAAGCTAGAAGCCTTACAATAAGATCAGGGGTGAAGCAAGGATGCCCATTATCACATCTATTATTCACTATTGTACTAGAAATGTTAGCCATAGCAATAAGAGAAGAAAAAGAAATTGAAGGAATTAGGATAGACAATGAGGAAACAAAACCATCATTCTTTGCAGATGATATGATGAAATACTTAGAGAATCCTAGAGAATCAACTAAAAAATTACTTGAAATAATTAACAACTTTTGGAAAGTTGCAGGACATAAAATAAGCCCACATTAATCATCAGCATTTCTATACATTACCAACAAAGCCTAGTAGCAAGAGATAGAGAAATTTCATTTAAAATAGTTGTAAAGAATATAAAATACTTGGGAGTCTACCTGCCAAAACAAACCTGGGAACTGTATGAACTCAATTATAAATTTTTTTCATGCAAAAAAGTCAGATTTAAACAACTGGAAAAATGTCAATTGCTCATGGGCAGTCTGAGCCAATATAATGAAAAATGACAATTCTGTCTGTACTAATTTACTTATTCAGTGTCATACCAATCAAACTACCAAAAATTATTTGATAGAGCTAGAAAAAAATAAGAAAATTCTTCTGGAAGAACAAAAAGTCAAGAATATCAATGGAATTAATGGAAAAAAAATGCAAAAGAAGGTGGTATAGCAATACCAGATCTTAAAAGAATATTATAAAGCAGTAATCATCAAAATTATCTGGTACTGCTATGAGCAAATTAGGATAGCATGGAATAGCTTATCTGTTAGATCTATGGATAAGGGAAAAATTAGGACCAAAGAAAATATAGAGAGCATTACAAAATGTAAAATATATAATTTTGATTATGTAAAATTAAAAAGTTTTTGCACAAACAAAACCAATGTAACCAAAATTATAAGAAAAGTAGAAAACTAGGTGGGGGGATTTGCAACAAGTATCTCTGATAAAGGCTTCATTTCTCAAATATATGGAGAACTGATTATAAAAATACAAGTTATTTCCCAACTGATAAATGGTCAAATGGATATGAACAGGCAATTTTCAGAAAAGAAATCAAAGCTATTTATAATAATGAAAAAATGCTCTAGATCACTATTGATTAGAGAAATGCAAATTAAAAAAAGACTTTGAGATACCACTTCACACCTATCAGATTGGGTAATATGACAGAAAAGGAAAATGATGAATGTTGGAGGGGATGTGGGAAAACTGGGACACTAATGGTGTGTTGGGAGAGTTGTGAACTGATGCACCCATTCTGGAGAGCAATTTGGAACTATGCCAAAAGGCAATCAAACTGTGCATACCCTTTGATCCAGAAATATCACTGCTAGATCTATAGGACCCATTTGTATAAAAATATTTATAGCAGCTCTTTTTGTGGTGGCAAGAAATTGGAAATGGAGGGGATCCCCATCAACTGGGGAATAGCTGAGCCAGCTGTGGTATACGAATATAAAGGAATATTCTTGTGTTATAAGATGACAAGCAGGCAGATTTCAGAAAAGCCTGGAAAGATTTACATGAACTGTTGCAGAGCAAAATGAGCAGAACCAGTAGAACATTGTACACAGTAACATAAACATTGTGTGATGATCAACTATGATCATCTAACTCTTCTCAGCAATATAATGATCCAAGACAATCCCAAAGAACTCATGATGGAAAATGCTATCCATATCCAGATAAAGAACTGATGGATGCTGAATGCAGATTGAAGCATACTATTTTCACTTTATTTATTTTATTTTATTTTTTGTTTTGGTCTGTTTCTTCTTTCATGACATGACTAATATGGAAATATGTTTTACATGATTGCACATATACAAAATGAGAGGGGAAGGGTGAAGGGAAAAATTTAAAATCAAAACTTTATAAAAATGAATGTTAAAAATTTCCTTTAAGTATAATTGGAAAAAATAAAGTACTATTAAAAGAAATATCTGAGGCCAGATTTGAACTCAGGTCTTCCTGACTCCAGGACTGGTGCTCTATCGACTGTGCCATCTAGCTTTTAACTAGTCCCTAAAAGACACTAAGAACTCCCCACAAAAATCTAGGGCTATTTAGTAGTGCACAGGGAAATCAATCAATTAAAACAGACATACCCCTCTCAGAATGGAAGCAATCAGTTATAGCATAGTGCCAAAAATGATATTTACAATGAAGACCTTGAGTCACTAAGAGTTCAATGTATGTGTTTAATTTTTTTTTCTATTCTGAACTTAATAAATACTAAATAAAATGGGCATTTCCATATAGATAGAAGAAAGTTGTATCTGAAACTGCAGATCTCAACTATGTTCGGCTTGCTTTTCTTTTTAAGTAGGTAAGTTCAAACTGTAGTGTTCAAAGCTATTTGGCTTGTCTGCACATTTTTCTGGAAAAAAAAGGGGGGGGCAGCTAGATGGTGCAGTGGATAGAACATTGGCCCTGGAGTCAGAAGGACCTGAGTTCAAATCTGGCCTCAGAAACAACACTTACTAGCTGTGTGACTCTGGGCAAGTCATTTAACCCCATTTCCTATCTAAAAAAAAAAAAAGCTTCAATGATTTTCTTTCTTTCTTCTTTGGTTGCCCTATCCCTGTTCCCTGAACACTCCTTCACCTCCCCAGTGGAAAAAGAAAAACCAAGCCCTTGTATAGTCAAACAAAACAATTGCCCAACACAACTGTGTTCAAAAATGTATTTTATGTCATACCTTGAGTTCATCACCTCTTTGTCAAGAAGTGGTTGCCATCCTTTGTTACCAGTTCCCTGGAAGTGTGGTCAGTCTTCGCATTCATTGATCAGAGTCCTTAATTCTTTCAAAGTTTGCTTTATAATGTCATTGTAAAAATTGTTCTTATTGTACCTACTTCACTTTGCATCAGTACATACAGGTTTATCCAGGTTTCTCTCAAGTTACTCATTTTATCATTTCTTACTGTGCAAGAATATTCCATTATGTTAACATATAATTTATATAGCCATTCTCCAATAGATGCACAACTCCTCCCATTTTCTGTGCTACTGAAAAAAAGCTGCTATAAATAATCTTATACATAGGTCTTTTTCTTTCTTGACTTCCCCGGCATAGAGGTCAAGGGGTATACACAAAATAGCAACTTTAGGGGCATAGTTCCAAATTACTTTCCAGAATGGGTGGACCAATTTATAGCTCCACCACCATTTGTGTGCCTTTTTTCTTGTATCCCTTCCAACTTTTGGGACTAAATAACATTCAATTATACTCTTAAGAAGCTGAGAAATGTGCAATGAAGTTTTTAAGAGATTTACTTCAAACTGATTTAAAATACACTATTTTGTCTCCTAGAAAGGGGTTTTAATTATCTGGGAAGTTCTTTTCGTGTTAATGCACTGATATAATAGACGGTATAAAAAAATTTGAAAAGATTCACTTAAAAATAAGCTATTTTTTCTTTTAGAAAGAGGTTTTAGTTATCAGGAGTTATCTGGAAAGTTCTATGCATTTTAATGCACTGGTATGGTATATGGTATTTGGGGCAAAGATGTCACAACATGTCAGTTGAAAGCATTGTCAATGTGACTACATGAATGCAGCAACATAATAGTAGCTTCACCTTCATGATATCTCCTCTCTGCCTTTTTAACTAAAAGCATTTCCTTATTTGTATAGTGATTTCATTTATTTGATGAGAGATTCCAGTCTCTCCTAGCCAAGACCAACAGGTTTCCCCAGCTTTGTCCCCTATACAAAGCCGGGATTTTGGCTCTGTAGAATCATGGAACAATGACCTTCCAAAGACAGGAGCTAAACAGTAACCTAACTGCAACTTCAGCAGAGAAAGCCTAGTTCACACTTGTCTTCAGGGCACCACCTCTCTATCTGGCACTTACAACTCAAACATAGTCTTTTAAAATGTCACAGAGCAATGAAAAACACGAGAAAAGGACAATGTCATAGTCTTTTTATTCAAAGTTTTCATGACAATACATAGAAATATAATTATCCAAAAGAACAATGTAAAAACTAGCTATCCCCTCAGGAACAAAGAAAGATTACTCCAGTGTGATGACCCTAAATACAGGCTGAATGTAAAGCATCCAAACTTTTACAATTTTAATATTTCGCCCTTTTAAGTGTCAAGTTCTACTTAAGCCACCTTCCATTTTTTTCCCATTTCCTTACATCTCGAATTTCCCACACAATTTGCTCTGGTTCCAGTTTTGGTAAAATGCCACTAAATACACTAATGTTTCATTGGGGCATGGAAGTGTCCTTGTATTCTCAAAGGCTATACCAACAGAATTCAAATACTGGCCAGATTCATTCTAAGCTAGAGAGGCTCAAGACATTGAATCAGACTAAATCTCATCTGAGGTTCAGCCTAGGTAAGTCTGGTAAAGGTGCCAGGGGATGAATATTTTTGAACACAGCAACTCACTAGACTTGTCTGCTAAAGACAGGAGGAATTATGGTCTATGCCAGTGAACTTGAGTGCTCACACAAATTAGAGATATTAGGTCAAATGTCACCGGTAAAGCTACAAATGAAAGTAAAAAATGTATACTACCACAGCAGGAAAAGCACTGCATTAGAAGTCAAGAAGAACTGGGTTTGAATCTTGGCTCTGTTACTAGTTGTGTGATCTTGGGCAAATCACACATTGGGGCCTCTGTTTTCTCATCTGTAAACATGAGGAAGTTGGATTAGAAAATGTCCTTCTAGTCCTAAAGTTCTATGATATGTGCTACTTTAAAAAAAAAACAATAGGAAGGAATTTTGTCATATGATAGATTTTTTGTCATTTATAGGGGAAATTTTAATTCTCTAGATTTGGGATTTCTCTTTGCCTTAGTTATGATGGGCAAATCATTCATACCCATTTTCCTGTACAGGGGTGGGATGGTAAATCAAGCTAACATAAATCAACTTTTATCTGGCTAATAGGAGTGAGAAGAGTGTCTAACATCTATTGAATTCGCTAGATGACAGGTATGAGGAAAATCACTTATGTTAAATGAATAATACAAGTAACTACTATTAATTAAGAATCTAAAAAGTTATTTTCCCAGAAAAATATCTACAAAGTCCTGAAACCACAAATTCTTCAATATTCTAAGTTACCAAAATATTTTTCTGTGTAAGAAATATTTACATGTATGCATATCTATGTGTTCTGAAACATATACATTATCAACACAGTGTTGACCTTAAGTATACACAGGAGGCACTTGATAAATTTAACTGGAATTGAATCAAGTCTTAACTAAATTTTCTTTGGCAAAAAAGTCTTCAAAAATTAAGAAAGAACAAATTGAATTTTATCATCAGGCAAAGTAAAAAGTATGACCTAATTAAGATAAATATTTTTGAAAGGGAAAAGTACAAATGTGTAACTCATTCTTAAGTTCCTAGCATGTAGGAAGTAAGTCTGATTCCTTCAAAGACCCCTCAAATTCCACGGGAATTTGCCATTGGTTCTGGGGGGGTAAATTCCATGTATCACTGGCAGATTTTGGAGAATTTGGATCAGTGGAAGGGTTGTTTGTAGGAAAATAACTGTAATATAGGTCTAATGACAGCTATAATGGGTCTTAGTTGCCTAGTTTAAAAAGAACTATCCTATATACTTGCGTTCATGCTACATGAAAAGTAATCCAAATTAACCTAGAGAAAGAGTGGCTAGGATTAAGCACTTGAGTTTTATGTATGTATTTTTAATGATTGCCTGGGAAGAAAAGGAAATGTGTGGTGCTTTCTGTGAAGCCCAAATCTGATAAAATATAACTCAGTGTGCTCAGATAAAGTCCTCAAAATCAGTTCATCTCACAGATGGATCAGAATCTTTGGATAACTATCATGGCAGACTTTGGGGAACAACACAAGACTGGATAAGGAACCTCGGGGGAAATGGGTTGTTGTAGATAATCTGGCATAAGTAAGATATGAGGCCTCCAAAGAGCTTTATGAGGATGAGAAAAGGGGAAAAAGGCAATAGAAACTCATCCAATTTAGGAAAACTTTGTAACTCTACTTTTCAACAATGTTCTTCAGTAGGCATTTTCCTTCTCATTGGACCATAAGCTCCCTGAAGATGGGGTCCATATTTTATTTCACCTTTGTATCCCCAGGGTCTCTGGTGCCTTGAGCACTTAGTGAAAAAGTGACTAATTCTTGGGTTCAAATCCCCTTTCTGTTGATTGCCATTTGTGTGACTCATGACAAGTCACTTAGCTTCCCTGGGTCAATTTCCTGATCTGTAGAATGGGTGTTTGGCTAAATGGCTTCCGAGTTCCCTTGTTTCTCTGGATTGATGTTAGGTACTTCTTGTTTACTTAACTGAAGATGGATTGTATCTATGTAATTAGCTTCATATTTTGCAGCTAACCAGTCTCCTTCCTCCAGTTATTTTGTTTGTTGGCAGCTAAGTTGCACAGAGAAAGCCAGGCCTGGAATCAAGAAAACCTGAGTTCAAATCCAGCTTCAGACACTTATTAGCTGTGTGACCCTGGGCAAGTTACTTAACCTCTGTTTGTCTCAGTGTCCTTATCTGTAAAATGGGGATGATAATAGTAGCATCTACCTCCTAGGGTTGTTGTGAGGATCAAATGAGATAGTAATTGCTGAGCACTTAGCACAGTGCCTGGTGCATAGTAAGCACTATATAAATGTTAGTTAGAATAATAATTATTACTAATACCCTCAGTAGAACACTGAAGATCCTTGAGAACTGGGATGGTTTTTTCCCCTATCTTTGTATCCTCAGTACATAGCACAATGCCTTGTACAGAGAAGACACTTAAAACATGTTTGTTGAATTGAACTGAAAAGAATTATCAGGTCACTTATTTGACGCGATCATTTTCATAACCCTAGTAGGTCAAGAGGCATTTCTGTTACACAGGCCTAGAAGCAAACAAAGGACTCTGCCATCCAGGCCTCTGCTCACTAACTCAATCTAGCTGTTTTCCAGTTATGAGTGACTGAACACCTGTGTCAGTTCTGTGAGCAGGACTCACCCAGGGGCTGGGCACTTTGAAAATATAAAATGGCTAGCTGCAAGTGGAGGGGCTGATTATTATTTTATGAATAAGAATGCTGGACAGTGCTATGCTTGGTGACTCTGGTAGAAGACATGGTCACAGCAGAATTGGATGGAACGGATTCCTGTAAATCTAAATTTTGCAAGGGGCTTAGCGTCCCGGCTCCAGAAACTACAGTCTTTGAGGCTTGCAGATTCGAGGCAGGTGTGAGCACTCTTTCTGTTACTGTCATATTCTGTCCTACTGCTAAACTGGGGACATTCTGAATGGGCTGCAGGCTTGAGCTCGGGGCCAGTAACCTCTCTCTCTCCCTCACGACAACATAGTGTGAATCGGGCAGATCCTGAATGCCTCCTAGACCACTGGCTATGCCACCACTAGGCTGGATCGTGTGTTCGGTGACCACTACATTGCTTTTATTAGTGTGCTGCTGGACAAACTGCTGGTCTACCAAACTAGAGGCAGGAGCATACACCCTCTCTGTGACCATGAGGTTCTGCGGTTGATTGGCATTGAGGATCAGAGTACTTGGTGGTAATGTGGAGCCAGTGGAATAGGAGGTTTCTGTTACGACGATATTACTGGTAGGCAATGGATTGGGGAGGGGTCTTACCACCTTCAGCTCTTGCCTGTTTGATAAAGATCTTTCAGAGACTAATTCCTGAGTCAAGGTCTCTGAAGTTGGCTTGCTCACTGGCTTTGAAGCCTGGGAGCTGGTGCCAGAGAAGGAGGAGTGGGACTTTTCTGCCTGAAGAGTATTCTGCTCATAAACTGACTGTGAAACTGTATTCACACTAGCTGGGGTGGTAAGTTTGTGCCTGAGGCCAGTTTCACTATCTGTCTCTATTTTTTGGCCTATACATATTTCTGCTAGCGTCTTGAACTTGATTCCCAAATCATCCAGGTAACGGTCATCCCAGTCTGCCTCGATGAAGCTGCAACAGCCAATAGAACCATGAAGAGATTGTGTTTCTTCCTGAGAATAAACTAGGAGACAGTCTTTCCCTGTTTGAATTTCATCACTGTCAGCATAGGAAGCAGCTTTCTAAAAAGGAAATGAGAATCAAAACATACATAGCTGAATAATAATGTCACTTTCAAATAACTATATGTATCAGAATTTAGAATAAAGAAAAAAAACTTTTAAGTGAGATCCCAAAATCTTGGGTAGTTTAGAAAAACAAATTCTTTTTTCCTATTTCCTCTATTTTCTTAATTTTATCAAACAAGATAATATATGTAAAGTGCTTAGCACACACACTGCCTGGCACATAGTAGGCTTATTTCCTTCCCTCTCCCTTTCCAACTGTGAACACACCCTTACCAATCTAATACTCTTTAAGTAACGAGAAGGGGGAAACATTGAAAAGAAAAGTGAGGTAGGAACAGGAGAACTGGCATAATTTATAACCATTTAGCCACGGGAGAGCAGAATTAAATTTGTAGAAGGAACTAGAAAAGCATCTTTTGATCTTCCTGCTCCTTCCCCAAACCTATAAATTCAACCAAAGCACTATGGACAGTCAGACACTGTTCTCAAGAACCCCAAACTCTTGAAAGGAACCTGTCCTCATCTCTGCCTCTTACTCCCAACTACCAAGAAAAAAAAAACCCACAAACTACCTCCTTATGGCATTAGAACATAATTTTTCATTAATTAAAAAGAAAAAAAATGTAATAATAATTAGCCTCCTTTTAATTTCCTTTAAATTTCTCATGAATAATTTTAATTATTTGATATATACTATTATATTAATCATAAAATCAAATGTTTCAGTTTGGAACAATGCAACATGTAAAGGGTAGAGACCTATTTTTGCTCATTATTTCTAAACCCGCTGTAAAAAAAAACTGAATTAACAACTGTCTATTTGCTTTTAAGTTGTGACTATTCTTCATTCATGTACACATGATCCCCAAACAGATCCTTACCTCACTGAAGTAGCTTCTCAGAAATTCTTCATTCAGCGCAACAGTGGTTGCCCTGGATCCGTCAGTCCCCATGACTCCAGCTGCCCCCATCGTTGCCGCACCACTCACAGCTCCAACTGCTCCCACAGTTCTTTTAATTCTACTGTTCAGAAGGCTTCTGTGCTCTTCCCATACTCCATCTACCACAGTCACAGTACGATGGCCAGAGCTACTTTCCCTCCTAGTTGTTTCACTGCCTGTCATGACTCCTGTTCTATTTCCTCCTCCGGCAGGTACTCCAAAATTTCCCCCACGATCTGTTGTCACGAGAGATGTCACGACCTATAAAAGCAAAAAGTTACATTGGAGATTTAGGAGGGGTGGAAGATCAGTATGTGGTTTTTAGACCCTGGGACGCACAAGAATATGGGCAGAATGAGTAGGTTACAGTGTTTGAAAGGAACAGGACACTTCCTTGCTGAGAAGGGTGGGGTTTCATTTGGACGGATTCTCTTTCTCTTCATTATGTTCATGGGAGAGCCTCCTGGAGCCTTTGAGGACCAACCCAATGCAAGAGTTATCTAAGTCTGGAATGTTAGGCTAATGCTCTACAATATAACTGAAATTCAAAAAGAAAATAATTTTATAGCATCTACTAGACATGCCTTGTCTTCAGGCGGCGCCCCTTCATTGTTCCATGGATGCAGCATCTCTACAGTATCAGGTATGGCTGTGAAGCCTTTGGCTCCTCCTCCTGCTCCTCCACAGTGACACAGAAGCAGTAAGAGGGGTACAACTGGAAAGGAGAAAAAAATAAGTAGAGGATAAATTAGTTTCCATATGCTAATAATATTGGGCATTCAATTCAGTCTGAGAAATATGTTTGGCATTTACTCCTCACTTTGCCCTGTAACTAGATCATAGCTTGAGAGCTGGAAGGGAGGATATCTAGTCCAATCCCTTCATTTTACAGATGAGGAAACTGAGGCCCAGACATGAAATAACTTCCTTAAGGTTACATATGTGGTAAGTGGTGCACCCTATATTTGAACCTATCTCCCTAATTCCAAATCCAATAGTCTTTCAACTGACCCACACTACCCCTATTTCTGATGCCCTGTACCTCATGCCTAAGTTTTCCCTCTTCATCTTGTCCCTCCTTACACTAAGTTTGTTTTGTTGGGAGCTCAAGCAAAGATGAGGGACTCTTGGCCAGAGGTGTCAAATAAGCTGCCGGCTGGCTGCACTGCAGCCTACAACACTCCTGAGTGCTGTCCAGATCAGATCAAACAGTACTTGAGAAATAAATTTAACAAAATAAATAAAAATCCAAAGAACATGGATAGTGTTAACGTGTGGTTTTCTAAGTCAATGAGGCTCGCAGAGATCTTTATGTATGGTTTAGTGGCTTCCATTTCTATTCGAGTTTGACACCACCACTCTTGGATGCATAATAAGAGTGTCTCAAAGAGTAAAAATAGACAGTTTCAGTTCTATGGAGATTGTCTAAGGTGGCTGCATGTTTTAAAGAAGTGCAGTGACATTTATTCTAGAGCCATCATAGAATATTTCTGTCTCTTCACTATTTTCAAGCCGGTATTCATCAACATGGGCAGCTGGGTGGCACAGTGCATAGAGCATGGGGCCTGGAGTCAGGAAGATTCTTCTCCCTGAGTTCAAATCTGGCCTTAGATACTTCCAAGTTGTATGAGCCTGGGCAAGCCATTTAACTCTGTTTGCCTCAGTTTCCTCATTTGTAAAATGAACTGGGTAAGGAAATGGCAAATCATTCCAGTATATCTGCCAGGAAAATCTCAAATGATGTCGTGAAGAGTTGGGCATGACTGAAAAACAACTGAACAACAAATTCGTTAACAAGGCACTCCTATTTTCAGGCCCTAGTTCAGGGTTTCTTAACCTTTTTAGTGTCTAAGGCCCTCCGCTTTTAGAAGTCTAGTCAAACCTATGGACCTTTTCCCAAAATAATTTTTAATGCGTAAAATAAAGTACATAGAGTACAAATGAAATCAATTACATTGAAATACTTTATCAAAATAGATTAAAAAACCAAATTCATGGACCCCAAGTTAAGAACTCCTGCTCTAGCATAAAACATTTGAATACTATCAATGTACTATTAGCTAAATAATCACAATCAATTTCAAGGTTCATTGCTAAGTCTTAGAGCTTGACAGGTAGATCTCTAATATGGGCAAACTTCTCTAAAAAAAGAATACTCTGAGTCTAAAAAAACAAACAAAAACAACAAATCAAACTACATTTGAATCTTGCTGTGATGTTTCATTAGAGAGCAAAATTTGGTGTAAGATAGGTCTTGTCTTAGATTCCTTACAAATTCAGAAGCACCAAAAGAATCTCACTATAAGGCATTTTTGTATCTTAGGTGGTTTCAGGTCATAGGTTTCCATCTTGTTTGGGTTCTCAATGAAGAAAGAAAGATGACCTCTTTCTATTTTACAGAGGCGGAAATCAATGTCATGAGAATTACTGACTTGATAAGATTCAAACAAGCCTGAAGTTGTGACAAAAACAGAGATGGGTATTTCTGAATCCCTTAGTCTAAGATGGCTGCCTCGGCTTTGGCTCATTCATCATGCCTTTCTTTTTTCAAAAGGTAGAAACATTTATTCTAATAATGGCAGGCAGCCAATTCTGCATTAATCTATTTTGCTGACTTTATGTGAATTTACCATCTTTCAAAATTCCTTTTTAATGTAGAAATGCTGGCAAAAACAATGAGTGTGTGTGTGTGTGTGTGTGTGTGTGTGTGTGTGTGTGGACACACACACATATCTGTAAGGCCACTATAAGCAGTGAAAAGACTGGGATCAAAATATGGTAATGTCTTGGTATAACAGAAGGCAGGCACCCAGGATGTTGTCTGCTGACCCAGTGTTCAAACTATGAGTTACCTGTCAAGGTTCTTAAGATACCAAGAAGTCAATAACGAGAGGTTGTTTTAATACTTACGTAGCAACAGAAGAAGTGCGAAAATCATGAGCCAAATTGCTCCAGCCCCCAGCCCCACATAGGGGTCGGCCAGTGGTTGAACACAGCCACTACCACTCACACAGCTGCAAACTGTCAATGCAAGGATCTGCTTTTCAGGACAGTTTAATCCTTGATTATCACTCACTGACAAGTGGATTTCACTTCTGCCCACTTTCAATTTTCTTGGTATCAACCATGCGCTTGTATCTGGGGTGTACAAAGGAGAGAAAGAGGAAAAAGAAAGATAATGTTTAATAATGGGCATTTTTTCCAGTCACTAAAACACATTCTGCTCCATTCATACATTTAATTTTTATCTCTGCCTTTACTTAATGAGTTTCTACATATAAATCATACAGTTTAGTAGAGAAGGATCAAAACTACATTAGAGCCAAAAATGACTTATTTGGGTGAAATGACATTTCCATTATTTTTTTCTGCTTTTTACAACCCTGGGACGTCACAAGTCTGATGTTTCTTTCCCTACTATGTCACCATACCTCTCATGATGCTGCCTCCTCTATCATGCTTTCCCTGATTACACAACTAGAAATTACCACTCCCTCTTCTGAATGCCTTAAGCATTCTATTTCTTTCATGCTTAAAGCATTTATCTTTAACTGCTTTCAAGTACACTTGGTACTGCTTGACATCAGGAGAGATTTAAATTGCACCTTTCACACTTATGAGCCATGTATTTTGGGCAGTCATTTATCCTTTCTGAGTTTCCAATTCTTAATCTGTAAAATGAGAAAAATAATACTTGTAGCACCTGCCTCTCACAGGTTTGTTTTTTTTTGGTGAAGATCAAATGACATAATCCACAAAAGATCTTTGTAAACTTAAATGTTAGCCATTATCATTGTGTACATACTTTATCTCTATTAGATTTTTAAGTTCCATAATAATTTATACATTCTCTATGGCACCTATAGCATCTTCCACATTGTAGATAGTATCCGAGTATTTTACTATAATATAAATGTTATTATTCTTTGACCACAAAATTATGAGATTTTGCCATACTGACATTAGACCTTTACTTCACATTATTACCATATGCTTGAGATGGGTTTCAACACAGGAATTAGGGCAAACTGAGTTCCTCACCTGACCACTGATTATATTTAAGAAAAAGTGAACCTTCCCTCCTACCTCCCTAAAGCCTTTTCAAAGATAATCACAACAGTTTTTTGGCCTCTAGAATGGGTGGTTTCTGAGTTTTGGTACCTATTACAAGTCTCAACTGAGTCACTGGTAACTCAATAGGGACCTTAAGAAGATTGCAATCATCAGGATGTGAGGGCCCCCTACCCTTCCCACTACTACTAACCACAGCTAGCATTTAACAGATTAGGACTTTAAGGTTTGCAAAGTGTTTTACAAATATTTTCTCATTTTAACCTCAAAACAACCCTGGGATGTATTACTTTCTGTAGCTGCCCTTCCCACTACTAATTATGGCTAGCATTACAGATGTGCTTTAAGGTTTGCAAAGCAATTTACAACAATTATCTCACTTTATTCTCATAACAGCCCTGGGACATAGGAAACTACTCTCTGTAGCTACAAAAGAGAAATTATTCCTTTGTCTGAAAGGCTAGATCCAAAAACATTTTTGGAGCTACAGCGTTTCATTTCAGTGTGCAGATGTCTAATATCTAGGTAAACATGAAAAAGATGAGTCTACTTTTCAGATGAAAAAGGAAGCTGTAATTATCAAAATGAAATGGGGCTTCCGGATTACGTTTACCTTCTTGGTGTCCAAAGTACCAATTCTCTGCCATTCCAGGCGGTTCATCAATGACAGTAAATCTGAAAGGTGAACTATTTGGATAACCATCTAAGTCCTTAGCAGTAACATTCACATACTCTGAATCATCACAGATAGTCTGTACTGGATTTATGAGTTCTGGACAGTTATCATTAAAATCTTTTACCACGATTTCAATGGTGCCAGTGACTGTCTTTCTAGGAACATCTGAAAAAAAAGAAGCATGCAATGGTTAAAATCTTGAAAGAAGTCTGCATTATGTTTTCTTCACAATCAGGTATGAGGAAAAGAATCTCATAATCACATCTTTTTTCACATATTACACACACACACACACACACACACACACACACAAAACTCATATTCAGATGACATAAGATTTTTATCAGGCTCTAAGTCAGAGATGGAGAACTTGTGGCTGAGACCACATGTGGCCTTCTAGGTACTTGGGTGCAGCCTTTTGACTGAGTCCAAGTTTTACAGAACAAATCCTTTTAAGGGAATTTGTTCTGTGAAGTTTGGATTCAGTCAAAGGGCTGCACTTGAGGACCTGTGGCCTTGAAGCCACAGGTTGCCCACTCCTGCTCTAAGTGAATAGAAATGCCAATATACCCTTGGAAGATTATCTGACCTCCTACACAAAATCAGAAAGCAGGTCTGAGTATTAGGGGAAAAAAAAAACATAATGGCATAACTATTTAAAACCCTACCTTTAGTTATAGCCAAGATCTTTGCAAAGTAAGTGCCATTAATGACATATTTAGATTCATAATCAGGAATTTTAGCAAGTTTGATTTCAGATGTGATTGAATCCACTGTGATCCAATTGTCGACATCTTCTCCTTTAACATACCTGTTCAGAGATCACAAATAAAAATGTTTAGGTTGTGAACAAATTAACCATTCTCTTTTCATAGAAAATATGGAAGAGCCAAATTTAAACTTGATGTCAAGAAAAATTTCCTAATGATTACAGACAGGCATCCGTAAACAGAATGGACTGTCTTTCTTTAAATCCCAGCTTCTCATCTTTACAGGAGATTTTTCCCAAGCCGTCTCAGCACAGAGCCTGGAACATAGTAGGGCACTTAATAAATATTTATTGATTGTTTGAATGAAGAAGGGATAGGCTTCCCTTCCATCTTCAAAAACAAACTGTATGGCCACTTGTCAGTTATGTGTCTATTTCTTCTAGGTATGGATTGAACTACATGGCTGCTGGGGTCCCTTCTAACTCTCAAATGCTGAGATTCTTTCACTTCCAATTCTAGGTTTCCAATATCTGTTTCTTTTGCAATGTGCATACACACACACACACACAAACACACACATCTTGCCAAGGGAAACAGTAACTGATTACAATTTCTTTTGGAATGAAGGAGACATGGTGCCCAGACCTAGCAAGGAAACAATCCCATGATACCATAACTTGGTATGAACACATCCAGAGTACTGTGTTCAGCTCTGGGCACCCCATTTTAGGAAGGTCACTGACAAACTGGAACACATCCTGAGCAAAACAGCTGGTACAAGGAGAAGCCTGGAGACCATGTTATAAAGGGTAGATGGAAGGTACTCAGGACCACCTAAGCAGCTATGTTCTGCTTGGCACCAGAGGGCAGAGCTGAGTGAAATGAGTAGAAGCTGCAGAGGGTCAGATTTATGCTCAATATTGAGAGAAACAGGCTAACAATTAGCACTGTTTGAGGTTAGAGCTTAGCACAGTACCTGACACATAATGGGCACTTAACGAATATTTATTGATTAATTGAAGGTGAAATGGACTGCCTCGGGAGGCAGTGGCATGTTTTTCCCATCCTTAGAGGTGTCTAAACCAGGGTAAGTTGGGCTACTTTTCAGGAATGTGAGAGAAAGCATTCTTATATGAGTATGAGTTGGAATCAGTCCTTTCTGAAGCCTATTCAAACTCAGGGATTCCATGAAACTTTTGGAAAGAGGTGGTGCCTTCTCTGAGAAATACAAAGAGTGGGGCCCAGAGACTGATGGAGTCTCTGAATTCCACCATAATTTTAATGAAAGTTAGAAAAACTTATAAAGAGAAAAAACTTAACAAATATCTTACGTTACTTGGGCTACTTGTCCAGTGTCCTCATCGTAGGCTTGAAATCTTCCAATAGTTTTGCCTATTTCTGACCTCTCCATATGTTCACTGATTTGGATCATGATTTTTTTGCTTTTAAAATAAATACCCTCCACAACATTTGTCACTTTGACCTTGATAGGAATGGGTTTTGCTACAAACTTATTTCTAATTGATTTGTGAAATGGTGCTTTGTTGGTGACAATCATCTTCAAGTCAAGAGTCTTCATTACTTCATAATCCACTTCCTAGAAAAGAAAAAAAAATGAATGCCCTTCTGCTTTTATCAAAATCTTCAAGACCTGAACCTAATAGGAAAAGCCATTATTTTCAACTTAAATTTGCAATCAACATTTTCCAACCTTTGAAAACTCGTAATACCTACCTTAATAAGAGTCACAATTCCTTCATTTGTTTGAGTATCTGTTTCTACACGAAAATAACCCCCTTCATTTCCTGAAACGAATGTAAAATTTGCCAGCCAATTATCCGAGCCTACTTCATCCAAGTCAGTTACTTTTATACGCATGACTTGCACGTTTGCTTGATTTTCTTTAATCGTTACCGCATACTACAACAGATGGACACATTGCTTTGCATTAATTATTCTTCATTCAGTCCAACAACATAAGCTGAAATTATGGCATTGGTACACAAACACATATACAATGCCTAGCATAAATACTCACTGTCTCAGATTCAGTCACAGGTATATTGTCATTGACATCTAAAATTTTAATTTGTACTGTGGCTTGATTCACTGGCTTGTCTGTTTTTTGTCCATTTCCATCAGTTGCTGCGACAATCAGACTGTAGTGGCTTTGTTTCTGTTTTTAGGAGTGAAAAATAACCATCAATTAAAGTCAATTACTTTACACAAATATGAGTTTCTGGTATCATGGAAAGAACAAAGGATTTAAAAGAATCAGGAGATGTGAGTTTTGTCTCAGGGTTCTGTCAATTACTAGCTGTGTTTTGGACAAGTCACTTAACCTCCTGGGGCCTCAGTTTCCATATCTGAAAAAACCAAAGGATTGGATTAAATAACCTCCCTCCCCCCTTTCTTTTTTTAATTTTTATTTTATTTTTTGTTTTTGGTGAGGCAATCAGGGTTAAGTGACTTGCCCAAGGTCACACAGCTAGTAAGTGTTAAGTGTCTGAGGCTGGATTTGAACTCAGGTCCTCCTGACTCCAAGGCCAGAGTTCTATTCACTGCACCACCTAGCTGCGCCGCCCCCTTCTAACTCTACAGGTTTATTATCATCTGTTTTTGATTGTTTTCATAAAAAAGCACCACTGTAGCGTTGTGCTGATCTTGGCCTCAGACACTTACTTAGTATCTGTGTGACCTTGGGCGAGTCACTTAACTTCAGTTTCCTCATCTGTTAAATAAGGATAATTACAGTATCTACCTCCCTGGATTATCATGAAGACCAAATGAGGTAATATTTGTAAAATGTGCTTTGAAAACCTTAAAGTGCTTTATAAACAAATGCTTAGCTATTAATGCACTGTTTGCTGGTGTAGCAATAAACTGGTCCAACCACACTATAAAATAATTTGGAATTATGTGAAGAAAGTGACAAAGATGTCCAACCTTTGATCCTGTGATCCCCACTGGTAGGCATGAAGAGGTCTGTGATAAAAAAGGCTTCCCCCAACCCCCAATTATAGAGCAGCACTTTTTGAGGCAGCAAAGAAGTAAAGACAAAGGTACTCATCATGAAGAATGGCTACATAAAATTTGGTGCAAGAATGTTGTGAACTATGACTATACCGTATGAAATTATGAATAGGATAAATACATATTAGCATGGAAAGACTTGTGTGAACTAATGCAAAGAGGAGTAAGAAGAACTGGGCAAACAATATATAAAATGTCTACACAATGTAAATGGAAATAATGACAAAACAACAATGGAAACTGAACGCAATGAAATTACTATTGCCATGGTTGGCTCCAAAGTGATATGAGAAGGTACCTTCCCAGCCCTTCTTTTTATAGGTAGGGAACTATGAGTGTGGAATGCTATACAATGTTGGACTCTGATGATGTGCTGGTTAATCTTGTCGACTCTTAAAGCAGGTGGAGGAATATTTGGGAATATAGTTAATGTAAAAACAAAAAAAAATTAAAAAGATAAAAGCCAGGTGTGATGGTATACACTTGGACTCTCTGCTACTAGGGAGGTGCTTGAACTCAGGAATTCTGGGGAGCAGTGTACTAGGCCAACTGGGTATCCATTCTAAGACCAGCAGCAATATGTGAGCTCCTGAGAGTGAGGGGCCACTAGGCTGCCTATGGAGGGAATGAACTAGTCCAGGTCAGACATGGAGCTGGTCTAAGCTGTTATGCTGATCGGTAGCCAGATTGGATCTGTGAATGTTCACTGTGTTTCCAGGCTGAGGTGAGATAAATAGACTGAGACTTTAAAAAACAAGTAATACCAAAGAAAGATAAAGGGTGAAAAAAGGAATTCAGCAAAACTAACCATATCAACATATCAACCATGTCTGATTTTATATTCATTATTCCACATCCATCATGTCCCACCTCTGCAATGAAGGGAAGAGGAGAGATCTTTTCAACTCTGTTTCTAGTACCAAGCCTGGGAACTATAATTACAAAACATTTAGTTTGTCTATTCTGTGTTTTCCATTTACACTGTTGTAGTAATCATGTACATTATTTTCTTATTTCTTTTTATTTCATTCTGTATCAGTTCATGTAAATCTTCCCATGAGCCTTTGAATTTTTTCTGCTTGTTTCTTATGGCACAGTAATATTCCACTATGTTCATGTATACAGTGTTTTAGTCATTTCCCAATCAATGGGCATACACTTGGTTTCCAAGTCTTTGCTACCACAAAAAGTGCCACTATGAATATTTTAGTGTAAATGGGACCTTTCTTTCTGTCTTTAACTTCTTCAGGATAAATGCTTAGCAGTGGAATCTCTGAGTCAAAATGTAAGGCATTTTAAGTCATCTTTTACATATTATCCCAAATTGCTTTCTAAACTGTCTAGAGCAATTCATATATCCTCCAATGGCACATTAGTGTGCATTTTCTTACTTAGTAACCTCAATGGTTCCCATAGGTTTAATTACCATCTTTATGCAGATGATTCCCAGATCTGTTTATCCAGCCCTTGTCTGTCTCATGAGCTCCAGTCTCACATCACTAAATGCCTTTTGGACATCTGCAACTGGGTGTCTCACAGGCATCTCAAACTCATTATGTATAAGGGAGTTCATTGGCTACAACCAGCCCAGCAGTGACTCAACCAAATAACAAGGATCTAGAGATGCCAGCCTAGAATTCCACACTATTGGCTTTGGACTTGAACTTTGTGGGATTAATGCCAAGTAAGAACTGAGCTAAATTATGAGCCTAATTTTTCTCTTTGTCCAGAGGATGAGATGGTATAGGGTAGATTATGGGGGCAGCTAGCTGGCCCAGTGGATAGAACCGGACCTGAAGTCAGGAAGATTCATCTTTGTGAATTCAAATCTAGCTTCAGACACTTACTAGCTGTGTGACCCTGCGCAAGTCACTTAAGTCTATTTGTCTCAGTTTCCTCAACTGTAAAATGAGCTGGAGAAGGCGATGGCAAACCACTCCAGTATCTTTGCCAAGAAAACCCCAAATGGGGTCATGAAGAGGTGGACACAACTGAAACAACTGAATAACAACAACATGAAGAAAGAGTGGATTGTGTTCCCAACGTGTTGGGGAAAATGTTTTAATATTTTTTTTTCTTACTGTATATCTGAAGCAAAAAGCCCTTTGTAAAAGTAGCTAAGTGGAACTGCAGTGCTAGTCACTAGGTCCCTAAAATTGTGGGGAGCATAGTCAGTGGGGCCTTAAGCCAACTGCAGAGAAGAGAGACTTCCCAACACCTTCAGGGTTCAGGGTTCTACTTTCAGAGAATATGATGTAGGTTAACAAACTTTGCTCACAGAGAGGAGCCAGTGTTGTTAATATTACACAAGCCTATATCATTACTTGAAGAGGGCACTGAAAAACTACATGAATTACAAACCAGGAAAATGATAAATGTTGGAGAAGATGTGGGAAAATTGGAACACTAATGCATTGTTGGTGGAGTTGTGAAATGCCCCAACCATTTTGGAGAGCAATTTGGAACTATACCCAAAGGGCTATAAAAATGTGCATACCCTTTGACCCAGCAATAGCACTTCTAGGGCTATATCCCAAAGAGATCACACAATGGCAAAAGGACCCACATGTACAAAAATATTCATAGCAGCTCTTTTTGTGGTGGCAAAGAATTGGAAATTGAGAGGATGCCCATCAATTGGGGAATGGTTGAGCAAGTTGTGGTATATGAATGCGATGGAATATTGTGCTATAAGAAATGATAGCAGGCTGACTTCAGAAAAACCTGGAAAGACTTATATGGTCTGATGCTGAGTGAAGTGAGCAGAACCAAGAGAACGTTGTACACAATAACAGCCACATTGTGTGATGACTAATATGGATAAACTTAACCCTTCCTGGCAATAGAAGGATCTAAGACATCTCCAGAGGCCTTGTGATGGAAAACGCTATCCACACCCAAAGAAAGAACTATGGAAGCCGAATTGCTATTTTTTTTCTCTTCTGTTGAGTTTTGTTTCCTCTTTCTGATGGTTCCTCCAATTGGTTTTAATTTCTACTTACAACATCACTAATGTGAAAATATGTTTAATAGGAATGTATATGTATAGCCTATATCAGATTATGCGCCGTCTTGGGGAGGGTGGTGGGGAGGATGGAGGAGAAAAATTTTAAACTCAAAAGCATATGGAAGTGATTATTGATAAATCAAAATGAATTAATAAAAAAAAAAAGAAAAACTACATGAATTGCCATAGGGCATACCAGTCTTTGGGAAGTTCTTTTGTGTGTGAACACATGACCACACATTTATTTAAATTAAAAATTTTGCTATTTCATGACCAAAAATAACTAAAAATAGAAGAGCTTATTATCCTTTTTTTCCAAACTCTACCCGTTCCTGAATCTCCCTATTACTGTGGAGGGCACCACCATCTGAGTTACTCAGACTATCAAGCTAGGTGTCATTCTTGACTTCTCACTCACATTCGTCTCACATATCCAATCCTTTGTCAAATCTTGTCATTTCTATCGTCAGAACATCTCTTGTATATGGTCCCTTCTCCCCACTTCCATAGCTACCACAGTCCCTCCTTATCTCTCAATTGGAATATTACAATACTTGTCTGTCTGGTCTTTTAAGAGTCTTCCTACTCCTGGTTCCAAACCATCCATGATTTTCCTTAAGTGCAGGTCTAGCCATGCAACTCCCTTACTCAATGAACTTCAATGGCCCCCTGTCACCTCCAGGATCGACCAGAAAATACTCTGGCATTTAAAGCCTTTCACAATTGGGCTCCTTCTTACCTTTTTCAGTCATCTTACATCTTACTCCCCTCCATGTAACCTACAATCCAGCTACACCAGGCTATTTGCTATTTCTTGAACATGAGATTACATCTCTTGGCTAGAGCTGTGTATGCTGGCTTTTGACCTTGTCTGGAATGCTCATCCTCCTCATTTCTGCCTCCTAGCTTCCCTTGTTTCCTTTAAGAATCAGCCCAAATTTCACCTTCTTTCCCAGTGCCTTCAACCACCCCACCTACTGCGAGTGCCTTCCAGCTAAGGCTACTCTCCATTTACACTACATATATCCCGAACTTACACTTTTTGTATGGCATCCCTGTCATTAACTCGTGAGCTACTTGAAGGTTGGGAAAGGATTTTTGCCTTTCTCTGTTATCTGTAACGCTTGGTACATATTGAGTATTTAGTAAATTTGTGCTGATTGATCGACTCTTTTAGTGGAGGTAATAATAAAGCAAGGTAGAACAATGATAGTGAAATTAAAAAAAAAAACAACAAAAAAAAATGCAGGAGACTCAAATACACATTAGAGAATATCAAAGTACTATTTTACCTCTCTATCCAGAATAAATGCTGTTGTTAGAATCTCTCCTTTGTCTTTATCAAGGAAGAAGACAAAAGGCTGGGCAGGCTCCTGAGAGACAATCTTATAAGAAATTTTGGAATTGATATGACCTTTCTCATCAGCATCTGTTGCACTAACTTTCATCACAAGTGTATCTGAAACACAACAAAAATATTTTCCACTCGATTCAACCTCCTCTTTCCATAGTTTTATACTTGATATGGGCTTTAGTTTAACTTTGAAATTCAGGCTGGAGTTGCCAAATATGTGAAGATAAACCAAGGAAAACAATTCATTATTTGCATTTTGTATTAGAGGTAAGTATGCTTCTGTTTTCCTACCTTTAAAATGTGCATATTTATACCTATTACCCCACCATCACCACCGAGGGCACATATACGCACACACATGCATACATACACACACACACACACACACACACACACACACCCCTTGTATAAACCTTTTGAGTTTTTCAAAAGAAAGATTGTACTTAGCATAGAATAATTTTATTTTTTAAAAATTTATATTCATCATAGTTCTTTTATTCCAATAAGATATACAAGAGTTAAGAGTACACTTACTCAAAGTCACTTTAAAATTACTTTAAACGTTCATTAATAAAAAAGCAAGAACTTACTTGCTGCGCTTAGTTCTTCAACAGACCCATAAAAGACATTTTTGGTGAAAATAGGCTCATTATCATTTATATCAAGAACCTTAATTCGCAACTCTAGTGGCCTTTCCACCTGGTTCCCCCTCTCATCCAAAGCATAGGCTGTCAGCTGAAATTATATTGCACAGTTAAATAAGGAATGAAATATTTCACGTTAAGTAAAATTTAAAGGTGATTTGAAAATTAAGGTAATAAATCCTACAACATTAAAACAAACGCAAAATAATCCCACTTACTATATACATTGGAACTTCTTCTCGGTCAAGAATCTTTGTAACATTTAAATCACCAGTATTTTTATCAAAGACAAATACATTAAAAGGTTGTTCTGTAATCCCTGGTCCAGTGTAACGATATGTAACTTTTATGTTTTTTTCCTCGGCAATATCTGAATGTATCTGGCAGAAAAATGACAGATTGAACATATTAATAAGTTATTTAAAACCCCTCTAAATTTTTAGGTAAAAACTTTTACAAAGGACAAATTTCCTTTGAATGGGTTGAGATGCTACAAGATAGGGTCACTTTCTTCTTGAATGTTCTTAAAATCTGGAAAAAAGTATTGACTTTTTTATAAATATGAACAGTGATACCTCACTTTTTGAAGGGAACCATCCAAGGAAACAAGCCAAGAACAAGGACGATACTTTGAGAAGTAGATATAGCTATCCAAGTCTGTGCACTAAAGCTGGGGGAGTTTATTCAAGTGAGTGCCTTAGGCCCTTATGCCTGAAACGAGGCCTCTTGTTTTAGTTTAGTGATTCTCGTTTAGTCAATTTTAAGGTAACTGTTTCTCTTATTTCCCTGACCACCAGAGAATCATACTGAAGATGACACCACACAAGGACTGAAGTCCATGACGCTCATTCTATTCATCAAAGAAGTGCTAAAGTATTTTTAGAATGCTTTCAATCAGAGACTGCTTGGATAATCATTTTGACATTAAAAGGGGACTAAATAAATAAAAGTTATCTGGAAAATTCACTTACGTGAAATATGAGAAATGCCTCACTCCCCAATGAGGTTGGACAAAAGACATTCTGATGATCTTAGATAAAAGAGGATAAGCTTTAATACTAGTCCATGGTTTATGAAAACCAAGGATGTTATAAACCAGTAACTTAAGGCATCATTTTAACATTTACCCAAGATCTAGGAGAAAAATCTGGATTTGGTCCCACCACACAATCCATGTATTTCACATAGCACACGTGCATTTTATCTTGCCTCTCAGACTTACTTTGGCAATTGGATTCCTCTTTGAGAGGTCCTCCCCTTCCCTAAGGGCCACAGGAGCAGTGGTCCACTCTCGCTTTTGTCGGTGTAAGTACCTTTGTTGAGAGATCTGATCATTTTCATTACTTGTATGTAAAACCTATGGAGATAAAACAAGGTAGATATATATGTATATATATATATATATATATATAATTTTCAAGTATAGTTTACCGTAAGTGTATTTGTCCAAACTAACTTTCAAATGCCCCCTCCTAATTATAGAAAAAAAATAGATAACAACTTTAAGTTGTAGAATATCAGTTTTTTTTTTACAGTAGTAAAACCTTTTTGGCCTCTACTTCATTTTCACTGAAGGCTGAAAGACACACAACAATTATTAGAGCTCACAAATTAGTAAAGTACTACTAATTAGTTACATCACAATTTATTATTAAATAATTTTTGTATTTAATTTTAGAGTATACACTGGTCAACTATTCAAAGTTATAAGAAAAAAAATTCTTAATGAAAAGCTGACTTAAATTTGGCCAATACCAAGTAAAATTACTGGTTTATAAAATTTACAGGTTTAAGGAATGACAAAGGGAATAAGCTTCTCTTGTTTTCAGAAGCCACCTTGGCAAACTCTTTTGAAAATGTTCGTCACCAAAGCAGTCAAAATGACTATAAAAAAATCAAAACAACAATAACCTTTGACCAGAAGACTAAACAACTTAACCAAGATCAGACCATGAAATGAATACCTTAAAATTAGGGCCTTTCCTCACTCATTCTGATGTTTAAAATCACATGGGTGACGTGGGGGGCGGTAAGGGCAACATTAAGTGAGAGATTATCTTAAAATTTTCACAATAGCCATTACAAGATCTTCTTTATAAGAGGTGAAACATTTCTTTTATGAATAATAAGCTTCTGTTCTCCAAATAAACTATTCCCTTTCCCCCACCCCTGGTGCCTACCTCTAAATGAAGTCCATGTCCAAGGTGAAAGCAGATCTATAAAATAAAGATATGTTTATTTACTTATAAGATATAGGTTTATAGAATAAAGATATGTGTTTACTTACTTATATACTCAATACATCCTATCACCATGATGGCTTGAGTATAGCAATAATATTTCAAAGAACAATATGATTAAAAAATACAGTCCAGGAAGTTACAGAAATGAAAAAAAATGACCATTATTATTACTCTACTTCAGAATCTAAATTGATTTGAATTCAACACACTAAACAATGTGTTGCTGAGTCACTTCAGTTGTGTCTGACTCTTCATGACACCATTTGGTGTTTTCTTGGCAGAGATATTAGAATGGTTTGCCATTTCCTTCTCCATTTTACAACTCATTTTACAGATGAGGGTTAAGTGACTTGCCCAGAGTCATACAGTTAGGAAGTATCTGAGGCCAGATTTGAAATTGGGAAAGTGAGTCTTCCTGATTCCAGGCCTGGCGCTCTACCCACTGTGCCACCTAAAGAACAATAATTAAATTATGATATGTTTTATCAAGGTACTTGGATAACTTTTTCTTTCAGACCCCAAGTACACTCATTTTAAAATCTGACATTATAAACTTACAGTGTCTTCACTAAAGTCTCCTGTAGGGTTGTTTCAAACTTCTCCACATTTCTTAACTCCCCACAATCTTGACATAAGACATTTCACATGCCTTATTCCAGCTCTCTCCACCTTAACATTTCTCATCATTTTCATCCATCTTCGATTCCTTCCCTTTTGTATCAGGGAAAGAGGAAGCACTCCTGCTTTCTAAGTATTCTATGGGTACCCTTAATCAAATCACCTCCACTTCCATCCAGGTACCCTGCTGCTCCATTCTTCTCTTACATTTTCAAGGTCTCATCCCACTGCACTCCTCCCCTTTGGTTAAAAATTCTTTCTATCAATGACACAGAATTCAACTGTTTTCTGTTCTTTCCATTTATAGTGTTGTTGTCATTGTGTATCTTGCTTTCCTCATTCTCTATATTTCCCTTGGCATTAGTCCATACATCTGTCTATGCTTCTCTGAGTTCTTCTTATCTGTCACTTTTTCATGGCAGAGTAATATTTCATTGAGGCAAATAGATGACTCACTGGATAGATGGCTGGGCCTTGAATCAGGAAGATTTATCTTCCTGAGTTCAAATCTGCTCTTTGACACTCACTATCTGTGTGACCCTAGGCAAGTCACTTAACCTCTGTTTGCCTTAATCCACTGGAGAAGGAAATGGCAAACTATTCCAGTATCTTTGCCAAGAAAATCCCAAATGGGGTTATGAAGAGTTGGGCATGACTGAAACAAATGAATGGATACTATCATTCTCTCCATTTTCAGATGGGAAATTGAGGCTTAGACAGTTTAAGTAACTGTTCAAGGTCACACAGTGAGTGTTTGAGGTGGGATTTGAATTCAAGTCTTCATGACTCCAAGTGCTTTATCTACTATGCCACTTTAGCTGCCGTTGAAAATCCATTATCATCAAGGCCTCTGAAAATTAAATATTTATGGGTAACAGCCTTCTTAGACTGTGTGGTGAAGGAGAAAGAAGTCTGGATTTGGAGCCAGAGGACCAGGATGACTTATCATGCTTCTTTGGGCAAATCACTTAGCTTCTGTGGCCCTCAGTTTCATCATCTGTAAAATGAAAGGACTAGGCCTGGTTGGCCTAGTGACTTATGAGATTCCCCACTAGTCCTAAATCTATGATACTGTTTTCCTCATTCCTTTAGAGCTCCTTGTTGCAGAGAATGGACAAAAGTATTGTGCTTAATTCTGTTTGGCACCTTGGTTCTCTTCCAGAATCAGGACTGTATCTGATCAGAAGGCGGAAACTTTGGCAATCAAATGTCAGCCCCTAAACAGCCTTTCCAGGATCTGTCCCTGAAAGGTCATTATTATTTCTTTCTTCATAGCTTTGCTATGCAGATGGAGAAGTCTTCCTTATTCATGGTAACAGCTGCTGACGGTGGTATATCTTTATTAAACTTATTTGCTCTGGATTCAGAGGCACAAAGAACAACACAGTTATACTGAATGAATAATTTATAACGTAACCTTTCATTTACAGAAATAGAGGCTTAACCCATTCTTAATGACAGTATGCAATGTGGGCCCATTTCTTTAATAGCTTGCATTTGTATTGTGTTTTAAGGGTTGCAAAGTTCTTTACAAATATTATCTCATTTATCTTCATAACAACTTTGGAAGTTAGGTGCTATTATTATCCTCATTTTACAGATAAGGAAACTGAGGTTGACAGAGATTCAGTGCTTCGCACAGGGTCAAACAGCTAGTACATGTTTGAGTCTGGCTTTGAACTCAGATCTTCCTGACTTCAGGCCCAGCACTCTAGCCTATGCTTCCTATATGTGTCCCAATGATCTCAATCTATGGTGGACATGAAAACTCCGGACTTAGATTCCAGCTCTCTAACTGCAGGTTGTTAGCCCAGCTTCAGGGGTGGGGAAAGGGCACAGGAGTTCCAGGGCCATATAGAAACTAAATCCATAAAATTCCAAAATGCCTGAAAATTTTGATCTCTTTTCCTCCTTTTCCCTTTTCCCTCCCCTCCATTGTCCCACTCTGACATTCATTCTTACATCCTGTAGGCACCTCCATTTCACAAACAAACAAACAAACAAACAAAAAAATCCCCAGGCACCAATCTAACCTAGAACCAAATCTATCTCATCTAGCACCCTAGCCTCACAATTATCCTTCATTTTCAAGTCTCCCCTTGAGCATATTATAATTTGTCATAACCTGCCTCAAAGATCTCAAGGTCTGAGCTTCCCCCCTCTCTGATCACAGTCTATTTACCTCCCATCTCTTCTACTCCTTCTCTCGCTAAATCTGATCTTTGTCCCTCTCCTCTAACTGTTCTGAATTCAAATCCTCCAGTGCTCCATGGCTCTTTTATGTTCTGCTGTTCTGTCATAAACAAATCCTAATTCGGATCACCAAATGATCACCCAATTGCTAATTCCAATGGCATTTTCTAAATTCTACCCGACTTCTGCAGGAAACTCAAATGTAATACATTGAAAACCAAATGTCTCCCCTTTCCCAGAAAAAATAAAAGACCTTCTTCTTGATATCATTATCTCTATTAATTACATTTACACTCAGGTTTAGATTCTGGCCACCCAGAATCATTCTTGACTACCTTTTCCCTCAAATTGCCAAAGAATCACCAAATTCTGTCATTGTCAAGATCCATACCTACATCTCCAGCCTCTTATTGGACATTGCTAATATACTCTGCTCTAGACACCAGGCCTGGAGTCCTATGTCCAAATCTGTACTATACTGTAAGAGGAAGCCACAATGGTCATGGGATCAGAGATTTAGAGCTAGAAAAGACCTTAGGATCATTCTGGTTGGACCCTCTCACTTTACAGATGAAGAAATCGAGGCCCTGGAGGTTAAGTGATTTTCTTAGTCACAACAGGTAGTAACTGTCAGAGGAAGGATTTGAACCCAGTTCCTTGGACTCCATTGCCAGTGAGTGCTCTTTCCATTAGACCAAAACTATGCCATAGAAAGTTAGTTGGAGAACAACACTTAGTGAGGCATGTTAGTTCTTTCCAAATATATAACAGGTTGTCATGAAAGGGAGTGTAGTTGTTGTGTGAGATAATGAGCTCCCCATCAATGAAAGTATGCAAATAAAGACTGGATGGCTGCCTGCCAAGGATTACTGTGCAGACCTAACTCACCGGTTGGCTAACAGGAAAATACCGAGAGTTTTCTCAAGAAAAACTCACAACTGATTTTTATAACACTGAATGTTCTGGGAGGAACCAGTCAAACAGAAGGAGAGGACACAAGGGTAGGGGTGGGGGTAGTGTTGGAGGGAAGGCACTAAGATTAAGAAGGAGTAGAAAAGCCATTTTGCAGAAGGTAGGACTTTAACTGAGACTTGAAGGAAGCCAGGGAAGCCCAGAGGCAGAGAAAAAGGGGGAGGGCATTCCAGGCACGGGGATATAAGGGTCTGAAGCAGAATCTGAACCCTGGTCTTCCAGAATATAAATCCAACATTCTATCCACTATAACACAATGCATTTTTCTAACTCCCACCATTTTCAGAAAATCAAAATTCACTTTAATAAAATAGCTGCATGGGCCCTACATTTAATACCTGATAATATAAGAATTAACAAGTAATAAAATCTATGATAACTCCCTTCTGGGCAGTACTTCTAGTGATTTAACTAACTCTAAGAGCCTCAGAAAAAAATGCCATTGAAGAGGTTTGCCTTCTGTTCACTGAAATCTCACGAAAAACACTTTCCCTAATATTAGCTGTGACTAGAACAGTATAGACAGCATCTGCAGAAATGCTCCTATATTTATGGGTACTTTATCTACCTGGAAGTCCTTTGAGTTAAAAAAAAAAAGTTATCTCCTTTTCCTACACAAACCACCCTAAATCTACGGAAGTGTTTTTTTTAAGCTGCTGAAATATGATCTATGCTTTCTGTTTGATAATGGTTAGATAACTTGCACAAGTTAAGGGAAAAAAAAATAGGCAGAGGAATGTGGAAAAGTTTGAACAACTTTGTAAAAACATAATCCAAGCTGTTAAATGCCTCCTTTGTTCAGAGAGAGGAAAACTTCAGAATGGATAGCTGGTTCTGACTTTCTATCAATGTGCCTCCACCTGCATCTAGCAGAACATTCTGCATCCCTAGTGAACTCAACCACATTGCTACAACACTGCTCTAGGGTGCCCACCACTGTGTTCAAATATTGTCTGGGACCTTCTGGAACCAGCACTAGAAACCCAATGATGTCCTGATTTGCCTCAAGAATATGGTTACTTCAGGCAAAAATCCAACTCCATTCATTTTAGGGGGAAAAATACAAAAAGCTACATAATCATAATATAAGGTTTAGTTCCTGGAATACAGTATTACAATCATATGTTAGCCCCAAACTACAAAGAACCTGCGTTGTTTACAACTTGCCTATCATCTTGATCATGAATGAAAGACAAAAGATGGTGATGTTGGTGTTCAGGTGAGCAATTCTAACTACTCAGATTTTTAAACAAATATTTTCTGTGGCCCTCAGGCATGGGATTGAAAAATTCTCTCAACACTTTCAGAGAAACATGAGAGATAAGATTTAATTCAATTCAACAATTAAGTGCTTTCTAAGTACAAAGCACTGGGGATTAAAAACAAATTTTAAAAACCAGTTCTAGTCTTCAAGAAGTTTACATTTCACTAGTGAGGGACTCCAAAAATGTATGCAGATAAGTGAAAATCTGCAAATTTTAGATATACAACACCAATGACTAAGGGGAATCAAGAAAGTCTTCATGGAGGAGGTGACACCTGAGTTGAGTCTTGAAGGGAGATAAGGATTCTGAGAGGTAGAGAGTGTAAATGTATGGAGGCAGTATATGGAATGGTATGTGGAAGAGCAAGTAGGTCCAGTCTGGATGGAATGTGGGTGGAGTAACTGGAGGGCAGTAATGTGAAATATGGTTCTAAGGGTAGACTGAAGGCAGGTTGTGAAAGCCTTAAAATGGGAGGTCTCAGTGCTTCAGGGGTAACTAGGTGGTACAATGGATATAGTGCTGGGCCTGGATTCAGAAGGACCTGCATTCAAATCCAGCTTCAGATACTTACAATTGTGTGACCCTGGGCAAGACACTTAATGCTGTTTGCCTCAGTTTCCTGATCTGTAAAATGAGCTGGAAAAGGAAATGGCAAACCACTCCACTGTCTTTGCCAAGAAAACCCCCAAATGGGGTCTCAAAGAGTGTGAAACTACCGAAAAACAACTCAGTACTTTTTCCTAGAGTCAAAGGAAAGTCCCTGAAAGTTTTTGACCAAGGCAATGACACGCTCAGACCTGTGCCTTAGGAAGAATACCTTGGCAGCTGTGTGGAGGGTAGATGGGAATAGGGAGATGATAATGGATTGAACTGTGATGGCTGAACAGTGATGATTGGATGAGTGGAAAGAGAAAAGGAACTGATGGGAGAAGTAGGTAAGATCACCAAGACTTAGCAAGTGAATGACTTTAATTAGGGACGAGATTGAATTAATAAGGGACGAGATTGGGTGAATGAAAGGTAATAGTAACCTCAATAGAAATAAGGAAGTTTAGATGTGGGAGGGGGGAAGAGGATGGGTTCCACTTTGGATGTATTAATTTTGGAAGGTACACAAACATTCAGATGGAGATCTATGAGCTAGCACTGATTCTGAATTCAGAGAATCTGGGTTCAAATACTGCCTGCCATGCTTGCAACTATATGACTTTGGGCAAGTCATTTAACCTCCATGGGCCTCAATTTCCTCATCTAAAAAACCGAGGGATTGGGACTAGATGCCCTCTGAAATCTCGTCCAGTTCTAAAACTATGATCCAAATGTTTAAACTATGATCCAATGTTCGACAAGTAGCTGACAAGTGGTGTTGGACTACAATTAGGTCTTGATGTCAAGAGGGATTGCTCAGGGCAGTCTGCATAGAGATAGTGATTGAACCTGCGGGAAAAGATACGGCCTAGAGGGAGATGCAAATAGGGCCCAAGAGAAAGATTTAGAAGAGATCTATCCTTAGATGGAAAAAATGGTACAGCAAGGTAGACTGAGGACAGGTCAGACAAGGAGGAAGGGAACCAGCAGAGGAACCAGAGGGGGAGACCATCTGAAAGGAAGGAGATTATCAACAACAACAAAAGCCGTGAAAAGATCCAGGAGGGTAAGAAGTGAGGAGAGGGCATTTTTAGTAAATCGATGGTGTCAGAAGACAGACTGGGAATGAGTGGTGAAGCAGTGAAGACTGTTAGTATATCGACTCAAGAAGTTTGGAGAGATATAGGACTGGATGGTAGGGTCAAAGTAAGATTTTAATTTTGTTTTATTTTAAGGTTGGAGGAAACCACAGCATATTTGTAGGTGGCAGGAAAATAGCTAGCACCAATAGCTAGGGAGAGATAGAAATCATAGGTGGGATAAGTCATCTCTAAAGTCCCTTTTTTTGTAACTAAAATAAAACATTTTGCTCTCTTCTAACAAATGGAGAAATCTACCTGTGGTTGGCTTTGTCCTACTTGACCCTTTATCATTAGTAACAATGACGCTATAAAAAAAGTGAAGACTGAGTGGTTTCCAATTCCCCCTCCTGGACTGGGAAAATACCCATTAAAATACATACTATCCCAAAGGAAAGGTCTTCTATACATCAAATATTCATAACAGGACTTTTTGTAGTAGCAAAGAACTAGAAACAAATGTCAATCGATTAGGGAATGGATAAACAAAGTGTGGTACATAAATGTATCGTAATATTACTATGTCATAAAAAGATAAATGTGAAGAATTGAGACAAGGATAGGAAGACGTGAACTGATGCAGGATAAAGTAAATGCTGATGATACCTAACATGCAGATAACATTTAGATAATATTTACTATGTGCCCAGCACTATGCTAAGTGCTTTACAATTATCTCATTTGATCCTCACAATAACTCTGGGAGGTAGGTGCAATTATTATTTATCCCCATTTTACAGATGAAGAAAAAGAGGCAAAGGGTTATGTGACTTGCCCAGGGGCACACAGCTATTATCTGCAGCAGGATTAGAATCAAGATCTTCTTAACTCCAGACCCAGCACTCTATCCACTGAATCATCTAGCTGCCCCAATGTGAAAGAACAAGGAAAACAATAAATGCATCTACAAAACAGAATTGGAAAGAACAAAATAATGAAACTGGACATTGTATAATAATAATAACCACACTTGGACCCTAGGAGGAAATGAGGAAATTCATCTTCCCTGTCTTTTTGTTATAGGTGGGGGACTACGGGATTTGCTTGTGGGATTAGTTTTGCTGAAGTGTCTCATCTCTATTTTAAAAAATTCTTCGTTACAAGAGGTGGCTTACTGAATATGGAGGAGGAAGAATACACTTGTGAATGAAGGTCATATAAAAATAATTGTCAATAAAAAAATTTTTAAATGGACCACTAAGGCCTTATGCATCATGTAGAGCATAAACAATGAATTATATTTCCACAAGGCGTGACAGCTTTGCAATGATCCAGCCACTGTCTGTCCAAGCCCCTAATTGTCGTACACATGCTTTTGGAGTTTCACCCCAGCCGACACAACAGAATTCCCATTTCTGGAATGATCTCCCTTCTCATTTTCACCTCCTGGCTTCTCTGGCTTCCTTCAAGACTCAGTCCAAACAATACTTTCTGAAAACAACCTTTCCTCCTCCTTTTTACCCCCCAAACCCCACATCTTACAGCCCTCCAAACACCTTCTCTCTGGGATTGCCATTAATTTACCTGTACATATCTTGTATGTACAGTCATTTATATATTGTTTCTCTCATTAGAATGTGAGCTCCTTGAAGGTAGGGACCGTTTCTGCTTTTCAATGTATCCCCAGTATTTAGCACAGTGTCTAGCACATAGTAAAGGCTTCATAGATGCTTGTTGACTTGATCTGAAACTGAATAGCTAACAGAAGGACTGACCCAGGTCACTGGTTTATTTTGGTCTCATTTTTGGGGGCAATAACAATGTAGGTAATTTTATTTTGTGTTTTGGATATGGCACATTAAGAGAGATTTCACAAAGAAAAGAAAGAGTATTGTAAGGTTGAACCATGTAGTCATGTTTCAGTTATTTTTGGTATGCCTTTTAATTTTTTTTCTCCTGGTTCCTTGTCTTCTGACTGTGAGTCTTGAAAAGGATGTCATTTGTGGGGGTTTTAGGTTCTGAAAGGGAGGAAGGATGGAGGATGAGAGCTTGAGGGGATGACAGGACTGAATGAAAATATTTTTTTTAAAGATGGGGGACTTGGGAATGTTTATGGGCAGCAGAGAAGGAGCCTAATAGATGGGGAGAGATTGTAAATTAGAGAGGATTGGGCATGCTTATTGGGGCAAAGTTCTAGAAGAAATAGGAGAAGTAGGGATCAAGGGCACAAGTAGAAAAGTTAGACTTGCTGAAGAGACAGCCTACCTCTTCATTAAAAAAAGGAGAAAATGAAGGATGATTTCAAGAGATCCTGAGATAAAGCTTAAGGGAGAAGAGGAAATTCACTGTGAAATGGCTTCTACTTTCTCAGGGAAATAAGAAGCAAGGTTCTCTGTTAAATATTGACTGAGTATCCTCAGAGTACTGAGTACATCATAACCAAATTATAACCCAATTAAGTTTTGGAGGCGTTATGAGCAAAACAACGATTATGATAAAATAAAGAAGAGGGTTTTGTGTTTTATCATCAATTTCTTGAACATTCTAGAAAGGATCTATTGAGTTACTATGTCTTCTCTCATTCAGTAATTCAACAATCGCTGAGGCCTGACTCACAGACAAGGTACCATAGGACAAAAAAAGTAGAATAAGATAAAGCTTAGATCCCTGTAACTCAGATACATAGAAACATCTGTAAGTGATAGTATATATAAAGCCAAGTACAACTTTTCTGCTTACCAGAAAATAGGAACTTCCCCAACTCTGAACAAAACTGTCAGCAAATATCTCAGTTAACTCCCAAGTTCTAAGCTACCAACACCATGAAGTCACCCTTTAGTACCTGTGGGCAAAAATGTGGTTTATTGTACCTGTAGTAGCCACTCTGAAAGAGTGAGAAATGGTTACTAAGTGATTGAGTCATAAAATTTTTATGTCAAGGACTATTCCTGTTAGGACAGGCCACCTCCTATGAAAATATTAACCATATCTCTACCAATTCCCTTGGAAATTACTACAAAGTACAGTCTATCTAAGGTACATGTCCTCTTTAAAGTCAGGTGGAAATAAATGAGAGTTCTTAATGCAATACCTGGAATAGAGATCTAGATAACATCTTAGTTGATTTGCATTTTTTACTGTTCAGTAAATACCCACAAAAATGCATTATTGCCAAAATGCATTTGTTTAAGTCTAAAACAAACAAAAACACTCCATTAAAGGGTTTGACCATAAACTAATCTGTTCAAACAAGAAGTACTAATTTTTACTATTATTTTTATTTTGAGGAATAATGCTGCAGTTCTACCAATTTAACAGGTTGTTGTGAAATAAATGCTTTATTAACTATAAAAGTACTATATAGACACAATAAAGTGTAGAGGATATGGAGCTGGCCTTGATGCCAGGAAGATCTGGGTTCAAGTCCTGTAAATGATAGATTATGGCTGTATGACCCAAGACAAGTCCTGAGTTTCTCAGTGTTCTGGGCAACTCTCTAAGACTGTAAATTGTAGAGGTGGTGTCACCCTGCACTGGTCAAAGGAGTTCCTTTACCCAGAAGTTATCGACTCTATACCAATTAAATCACAAGATCAATCATTATCCCTGAAAAAAAATAAATGTGGACTATTAAAATTATTAGGGTTTTAGGGGATATTAAGGATCTTTAGATCCTTAACTAATCCTTAGTTAGATACAATATTTACTGGGTACCTACTATGTGCAGGGAATTCTGAGGAATATAAGAATAAGTCCGTGCTCCCAATTTGCAATGTCTACCACCATGCCTCCAGAAAAGAACTCTAAGAGAAGAGAAATATAAACAGTAATGCCAGAGTAATTCAGGAACTTTTAGGAACTAGGAGGGAAGGAATTTCTTTAACTTTTATGAAAATTGGTTCTCTTCAAAGTCAGTTCCACACGAGGGCAATCACAATAAGCTATTCCATCAAACTAGATTAATTTTGTGTGCTTTTCTTTCTCCTTTCAGGTACTAAAGAATCAAATAACATCTTGGTCAACTCACTTGTAAACCTTTTCAATCATAAAGGAATTAGTACAAAAGCCAAAACAGACAAACAAAAGAGAGAAGTTTAGTTGTTTGCTGCTATTGTACCCGATTTAAAAGTTATTATTCTCCTGAGACTGCACTTTAGGAATTAGAGTATTTCTAGAAGAGTATCGTAATCATTAGGGCTGACCTCAGGAGTTAGAAGTGATCTGATGTTGCATCTGGGCCAAAAGGAAGTCATTTTAGGAAAAGACAGTCTTCCAGGGTGCCTAGCAGTCTAAAAGAGTTGAACTATCAAAGGAATCTATGAAGAACAGAGTGCAACAAGTTCAAACATTCCTGGTTTTTTGCCTTGGTTTTTTTCTTCTTTGAAAATCTTTGTTAAATTTCTGCATTTAGTGCTCAGTTGTTACCTTATCTCCTAAATAAATTAATGACAATTTGTTTGAAGTTTTTAAAGCCACTGACAAAGAATAACCACCAAGAGACAATATTCTGGTTTAATTATTAATGGAGTGAGCATGAGACAATATTCTAGTTTAATTGTTAATGAAGTGAATATTGAAAAAAAATCTGACTCGCTACAGTAATGTAAGTGATCATTCTTCTGAACAATACTTTTTATTAATAAAATAAAATGTATGTACAAAAGAACATTACAGATCTAAGGACCTATTTACAATGTTTGCTTTGTTTTCCAATTTAAGGTCTGGTTATGTACCCAACACTACATGAAAACCATGACATGATGCTACTTGTACAAGAAAGCACTAGGGACCCCCTCAGAGGACAGTAATGTCCTGTTTTCCAATCCAATTCGATTAATACTAAGAGTCAAACATGGATGTTATCCCATAGACTAAAACGGGATCAGAAAGTACTTTGGCCATAACCATTTAATTTCTTCCATCTTTAAGAGGGTACTATCTAGTCTGCAGTAAAGAACTTAAAATCTAAAGTCAACTCTGTGCATGGCCTGCTATTTACTCCAGTCAAGCAGAAATGCTAAGCACTATAGGCTATTACTTATGCCAACTTTCCATACAAAAAGGTCTAAATATTTCAAAATACCCTAAATAGGAACTGTATGAAACAAAGGGGAAAAATGCAGATATGTTTAAGTCTAACACCAAGAATTTTAAGGTTAGTCCAGTTTTCAACTGCCGAGATTATTGGGGAAAAGAGGAGGGGAAACCATTAAGTATATCTAATACTGAAGTTCTTAACATACTTTTTGGTTGCTGTGATTTTTTTTTAATGCTGATTCAAGTGTATAATTGCATGTAGCACATGAAATCTTACACCACAAAAGTAATTATGAACCAGTACAGGCACATCTTAAATCTCATGCTGTATAAAAAAGTTTAGAAGCAAGTAATTCCCATGACAACAGAAACCCCAGTACTCAAAGTGCAGGCTCTGTGTGCTCAGTACAGTAACACGCTCAGTCCTCTGCACCTGATATGTCACCTTCTATACTGTTTCTAAGAACCGAGGCTACCTTTTGCCAGAATCCTCAATGGATGTGAAGTATTATATTAGGAGGATTAGTTACCTAAGAATACTTAATTAGGCATTTCCAAGTGTTTTGTTATATTGCTAGGTTCCAGGGCTTTATACCCAGTAACGAACAATCCTTCTTCCTTCCCACAAGTACTAAAGGGACAAAGTCAACTGTATTTCAGCAAAATCATTTTATAGTCAGTGATAGTGGGGGGAGAGGGGGAGCATAAAAAACTACAATGCAACTCTAAAGTTATACTACTTGTGCCTCCAAAAGGGACTTTAATCTTAATTTGACCTCGCTATAAAAAAAATACTGATTATCAAGATTGAAACCTGAAGCTGTTTAACCATCAACTGCCCAAGATTATTGAAATTTAACAAGATTAAAGAAAGGAAATCCTTCATCAATTTTTGGCCTCCATTTCAAATTCCTGCTTCAGACTTTTCAGGTAAGCATGCACATTTCCAAAACCACAGTGCCTGGCCAAATACACCATCACACCAGTTGTACATCGTCCATCTCGTTGCCTACAAAAGCTTCAGTTGCAGATTCCACGACAAGGTGGTCAATGCTTTTTTGACCTCTTCACTATAACAATTTCAAAGACAGGGGCCATAGAACTGTCCCTAACTCCAACCATTTTGGGTTTCTGCAGTTTGTCTCAGTATCAATAGTTTCCTAAGGACATTGGCGGCAGGTGGAACCTAATGAACTGTTTTAGATCTTGTCTGGGGAGGAGATGAAGATGTTTTTCAGCTCTTCCTCTATAATCTCTTCCACTGGATGAACAACATGAGAAATAGTCATGGTACCTGTGCAACAACTTCCAGGTGTGACATCATCATCCAAATATCCATCCATGTTCTTCCTTCTTCTCACCAACTTGTACTTGTCCTCAAAATCTATTTCATCTTCTAAGTGCATATTTGGGGGTCCTACGATCAGAGACCTTGACCTAGTCATGTGGATGAGCTCTTCCTTCAGAGTTTCAACTTGAGGGATCTCTTGGTAAGGAGCTCCTTGGATTTGGCTTCAACCATGGGCTACTAGTTGGAAGCGATCTCCTTTCAGTAAATAATCCTTTGTTTCTTTAGAAACTTTCTAATTCTGACATTAGTTCTGTAAGCACTGCCTTGTTTTCCTTTACATTTGGCATCCTCTTTTCCAAGAAAACTTGAGGTTTTCTCATCTTCTGTGTCAGAACCAGAATTGTAAGTGGGAAGCTCTGGGGCTTTGGGAAGGGGCTGCTTTCTGCTTCCTTGTCCCTTTGGGGTCTCAGGTTGGAAACCTTAGAGCTACTTGCAAAGGACCCAAACGTTTCATTGACTCCCAGTTCTCCTCCCTTCATCATCAGAATCCAATTCATTCCATCTTGGACCTCACTTTCTGAGAAGCTGCAGAATGATTCATCATCAGAGTCAGCATAAAAAATGGTGGTCAGTTCTTTAGTGATATCTGCCTTCAGTTTGCGTTTGTGTAAAATTCCACAATCCTCTCTTAGGTCTCCCGCCTCACTTTCTGGAAAGCCACAGAAAGATTCATTATCAGAGTCCTGTAAAAATATTTGCCAGTTCTTCGCTGATATCTGACCTGAATTTGGGCTTTGTGTTTGCAAAATTATCAGAAGCAAAACTGTCACAACTGTCATCACAGGCTTCCATGGAAGCCAATTTCACATTAATGAATTTTTTTTTCCATTTTTTTCATCACCTTTACAGAGAGGTCTTTTTGCTGTATGCCGAAAGGATCCATGAGTGGCAGTGGGAGTCCACAAAGAGGATGCTTTAAAGGGAAGGGACCATTCCCAGGGAGTTGGGGTGGGGGCAGCAGAGAAGCGCCCACAGTGACTGAGCCAGATGAGTGACAGTGAGGCAACGACCAGCGTAAGTAAGTGATCATCCTAACAAAAATATTCTTTATCTTTTCTGTTTTCCAGGTCTGTGTACTAGATGAAATCTATCTCCATGTAAAAACTGCAACTCTAGGTGTATCTTTCCCAAATACAACTTAACAAGGCAGAAATTTTCTTCAGAAAATGGACTTTAATGAAGTTATAGATTAAAAAAAAATAACTGCAGGGTTTGTTGAATAACATACAAAACACAGGGATATATACTTATACAGGAAAAAGACAAGGAGATGTGTGAATTCTGCTTAAAAGGTAAACATGAATTTGTATGCCCATGGATACAGACTAAGACAGGCAGAAAAGAGGCCCAGTTCTGTTCCTGGTCCTAGAGCACTGGTCCTGGGGTCAGGAAGACCTGAGTTCAAATTCAGCCTCAGACGTGTATTAACTGTATGACCCTGGGCAAGTCACGTAAACGATCTGCCTCAGTTTCCTCAACTGTAAAATGGGGATAATAATAGCCTACTTTCTAATAAACTATACTTCCCAGGGTTGTTGTGAGGATCAAATGAGATAATATTTGGAAAGCCTTGGCACAGTACCTGGAATATAGCAGGCACTTCATAAATGCTCATTTCCTTCCTTCCTGTCCTGTTTTATTTTAAAATAGACTCAACAACTCAATTATAACCCCAAAGTTGAAGTGATTCCCTAATTCATTCTTGATGTCACTAAACAAGAAGATGGGGGGGGGGGTGCTCCTTGAATTTCATCAGAAATTCTGAAAATCATGTTACCCTTTGGCAGGTGGCTTCAGGCTACCAGAATGAACCTTTTTTTTAACCTGAGATATATAAAAATGCATAAAACTAGTTTGTTATACTACATTACATAATGGTGTTAGTTTTAAATGAAATATGGCACTAAATAAAAAAAAAACTTGGAGAATTACTAAAAATAATATTCTTTACCAACTTGTTTTTATGATTTAATATCTATCTTAGTTCTCTATTGAAACAAACTTATATGTGTTATGCAACTCATATTTGTTATCAAAAAAGCACCAGAGCTACACTAGGTTAGTATTGTCTTTAAAAAATAAAACAAAACAAACATCCTTTCTAATTATGAATTCACAGGTAATTTCTTTTAAGGGTTGCCAGATGAAAGAATTTTGGACTTGGAAGCAGAAAGACTTGTGTTCAAAAACTTACTGGCTATGTGAAATAAGGGAGTTGGGCTTTATGGCCTCTCAGGTCCTTATCACCTAGAAATCTGTGGTCTTATGAACAAATAATGAAGGGTGCATTTCTAGGTTAAATTAAATTATATTTATCTCCAATGAGCCATTATTTTAGGGTTTATACCGATATTAATGTTTAGAGATCAAGGACCTGCTGTCAAGAAGAACTAAGTTCAAATCTGAGTTTGAGTACTTGGTAGCTGTGTGACCCTGAGCAAGTCACTTAATCTTAGTCAGCCTCAGTTGCCTCTCATCTTAAAAAATGGGGATATCACTTACCTCCCAAGGTTGTTGTAAGGATAAACTACTTTACCATCCTCAAAGTGCTATGAAACGCCAGTAATTATTAGTGAAACCAACCAAATATTACTTTTACACGTTCATTAAAAGACAATTTTTGTACACTGAATTTTAAACAGGTATTTTCATGTTGAAGATATTGAGGACAAACCTATATCAGCCAAATTAAGAACTGAGGTCATTGAGAACATTCTAGCCAAAAATTTTATTTTTAACTTCATTTATGAGCTATTTCAGCAGGAAACTTATTTGAGGACTGGAATGTACATATAATTTTGTGCATATATATGTATATACATATATACACACATCTATATGGAGGAGTAATTTCACAAACTTGAAATTTAGCTTAAATGATAATTGGTAAAAATTTCCTTTTGTAGATTATATTTCCTATGACTACTTACTAAAAACCCTTCTGCTTTATTGAAACATCATTTGTAATCTAAAGAATTCATCACCATTATGCCAAACTGAAGTGGATAAGCCTCTTGGTTCTTAGCTAGGCTTGCTTGTACCTGGACATCAGACAGTGATTTTTAGTAAGTGTTCTTTTCCACGGGTCATACTTTGGTTGCTAAATCTAGTATGTGAAAACATATGAGCTAGTTAATCCTGCTTAAAAATAAGCATCTAGATTCTTAGATTAATATGGCATTTAAAAAATTAATGAGGAGGCAGTGTGTTCAGTGCAAAGAGCTCTGGAGTAAAAGTCAGAGGTCCTACTTTCAAACCCCAGCTCAACTACTTACTACCAGGGAAGTCATTCACCACCTTGGGCTTCAGTTTCCTCAAATGTAAAACAAAGGTGGGCTAAGTAGTTTCTAAGATCCTTTCACACTCTAAATCTGTGACCATGTGAGTGCTGATATAATTAATAAGTGTGGGAAACCAAGAATTTTCCTATTCCCCCATTAAGAGCAGGGAATTTTTTTTCTCCTTTCTTTGTATCCCTAGTGTTTAGCACTTACTTGTCACAATTAGCTGACTGACTACACATCTTAAAACGACATATTAAAAATTCCACAATTAAAGAATTCAATACAAGTGGAAAAGCCTGAGTTGCTAGAGTAAAAAATATGTTAAATTAAGCATTCATTTTTCCTCTGGTATGTACTTTGCTTTTGGCAGGCTCATCCCAAGCCTTGAATTAGTTCACTATTATGTATTTTCTTAATTAGTAGTAACTAATAAACATTAAACATCAAAAATGTCCTAGGTACCATGCTCACTTACTAATCTCTATGTTTACTAATTTTTTTTTTTTTAGGCAATTGGGGTTAAGTGACTTGCCCAGGGTCACACACCTAGTAAGTGTCAAGTGTTTGGTCTGAGGCCACACAGGTCCTCCTGACTTCAGGGCCCATGCTCTATCAACTTTGCCACTTAGCTTTCCCGTAGGTTTACTATCTTTATACATTACCAAGAATTTTTGTTTGCTTTGTTCTTTCTTGAGATAGGAATGAAACACAATTTTAAAGTCATAAAGATTTTATAACAATGTCTGAATGTGCAAAGGTTTTGGCTTTAAGATGGGTAAAATGGAGGGTTGATGAATTGTTTGGATAATGCAAGAAATAATGGTGAAGAATTGAGGAAATTACTTCGATAATTCAAGGACAGAGAGAGAGAGAGAGCGAGAGAGATATTTAGAGGATAATTGGTCAAATCCAGTCAAATACATTTAATTTAAATCATATGAGTAGGACTTGATTTCATTGCTTTTTTCTCTAAAAATAAATTTTTGTAAGTTGATATAACATAAACATATTACTTCAGAAATAAATATAAGGTTGTTTATAAAAGCTAAGTATCATTCATTTGGAAGCAACAGATTGTTTTATTAACATATAATAAAACAATTTTTATGTTTTATTAACATATAATAAAACAATTTTTATGTTTTATTAACATATAATAAAACAATGCTGATTTAGTTTTGGGCAGTTAGGTGGAACAGTGGATAAAGCACTGGATCTGGAGTCAGGAAGACATCTTCCTGAGTTCAAATCTGACCTATGACATTTATGGCTTTGTGACCCTGGGCAAGTCACTCAACCCTGTTTGCCTCAGTTTCCTCATCTGTAAATGACTTGCAGAAGGAAATGCCAAACCACTCTAGTATCTTTGCCAAATGGGGTCATGAAGATTTAGAAACAACTCAACAACAATAATTTAATTTTATTATTTACCAAAACTGACTGAAACAAATATTTGCAGTCATTTGGAGTTGAGTATCCTTTATCTTTTCAGCTACCCCTGTATGAGACCAGAGAATCCTTCAAAAGGAAACACTCCGCCACACTCATATTCATGTATTTCTGGCTAAAATGATTTCAACAAAACAGGCAAAAATATTTTATAAATTTTTTGACCATCTGCCATAAATACAAAATATACAGACTTTTTAAACAGTAAAAACCAAATAGACTATTTCCACCAGATTCATTCAACAAGTACTTATTCATTTAGAGTCTAATATATATCAGGCATTGGACTAAGTGGCAGAGATCAGAAATGAGTATAACTTCAAGGAGCTTACATTTTAAGGAATAAACTATTTCCCCTTGTCTTTATATTTTATTCTTAAGCACTATTTTTTGGAGAGACAATTCCAATTTTGAAAATGGAAACTAAGTTTAAGAATCATGGGCCACCTAGGCCAGGGGCCCCTTCCTTCTTAGGATAATTACTTTTAGTACATAAAATACATAGGATTACAAAGGAAACCAATTATATTGAAATCTTGTTATCAAAATATTAAAAAAAAACCACAAGTTAATAGGACTCCAGGTTAAAGAACCCCTAATCCTAGCCTAAGAGGCAGCTAGGTGGTACAGTGGATAGAGTGCCTGGTCTGGAGTCAGGAAGACTAATCTTCCTGAGTACAAATCTAACCTCATATACTTATTAGCTGTGTGGCCCTGGACAAGTCACTTAACCCTGTTTACCGCTGTTATCTCATCTGTAAAATGAGCTAGAGAAGGAAGTGAAAAACCACTCCAGTATCTTTGCCAAGAATGAGGTCAGGAAAAGCTGGACATGACTGAAACAACTCAGCAACAAAAATCCTAGACTTTTCACTGTGTAGAGTGTTGTTTTTCTTTGACCTTAAAATGAGCATTGTTCTAGGGGATCAATGAGGAAGATACAAAATCTAGGGGACTGGTTCCTGCCCTCACAGAGCTTATATTACATAGTAGAAGGATGGCACAAACAAGATACCTAGAACAAAAAAAAAACCAAAACAAAACCCAAAAATACATGGACAGAGCAGCAAAGTGCTAGGAAAGGCCCAAAGGGTTGTCATTACCAGCTATTTCCGTTTTTAAAAAATGGCATAGGTAACCAGCATATGGGTTCTTGGGGTCGTCTATGACCACTGCTTTGAGGGAATTAAAAAAAAATCAATCTATGAAAACCAAATTATTTGTATCCTAAATCTAGAATGTGAGTTCTTATTTAGTAGTAACTAATAAATATTAAACATCCAAAAAATGTCCTAGTCTCTGTGTTCAATCACTTTTCTCAATATTTCTTATCTTTTTATACTAACAAGAACTTTTGTTTGTTCTTTCTTGAGATAGGAATGAAACACAATTTTAAAGTTATAAAGATTTTAGTAACAGTGTGAATATGCAATAGCTTTTATCTCCCTTCAAAGAAGGGAGAAGGCAGAGCCCCGTTCCTTTTGTCTTTATCCTCCTCCCCCCTTTCCCGCGGCCCCCTTCCCCCATCTACAAGTGTCTGCAAAGTAGTAGGAGCTTAATAAATGCTTGTTGAGTGCAACTGATTGAAACCAAACTATCTGGCTTTGGCCCCAGTGCTCCGGCCCTGACTTTGCCTGGGCTTGGGCAGCCTAGGTAAAGGCTTCCTTTATGAAGCTCCAGGATAGGGAACTGCTTCCTTTATGTATCTCAAGGACAGGGACGGGGCTCCATGGCTAATAATTGCCCTGCCTTTCCCCCCTCTGGGGGAAAGGAGAACCGAACTGGCTTCTGTCCGCCCGCCCAGGTGCTGGGCAGCCCCGGCTCCAGAAGCCGGGCATTAGGAAGCTCCCGGCCCGGGTGTGGCGGGAAGACAGAACAAGGAGAGGCACAGACAAGCCCGGACTCCCACTTTCCTGCCCGGGAAGATCCGTTTTTGGGCAGCCGGGGCACTCCCCGAGATACCATCTCGCCCCAGCCCTTAGCCAGCCTCCGGGCGCGCAGAAGGAACCAAGCTCCAGCAAGTTATTAATCAATCAAGCAAGCTCGCTAATGAGCTCAATTGAGCTGGAAGTAACAGGTCCCGGGCGCCGCTCTCCCTCCCTCCGCCTAGGACGCAGGCCTGGGCGTGCACCAGCCCGAGGAAACCCCAGGGGGGACTCCAACTCACCAGGAGCAGCAGCGCGCCCAGCCTCCGGGGTCCCCGCGCCTGGTGCGCAGCCATAGCTGAGTCCTCTCCAGCTGCGTCCTGTGCCCGGGGCGGCTGTCCCGTCCCGTCCCGACCCGTCCCGTCCCGACCCGTCCCGTCCTGTCCCTTACCACCGCCCCCAGCCCCGCTCCGCCCCAGGGCAGGTCCCTCCCAGGCCCTCAGCTGCCTCCGGGGTTCTCGGCGGCACCGCCCTCTTTTCCTGCGGCGCCTACGGCGCGTTCCCTGGGGGCGCACTCCTAGCTCCGAGGTCGGTGGCAGTGACCAGGTGTGTCCCACCTCCTTAAAATAATGGTGCTTCGGGCCGGGCCGATAAGCTGAGGTTAGGAAAGGCTCTGGCAAGAGCTCACTGACCTCTCTTCCCCTTTTCCTCCTCCCCCAAACGCCCACAGGGGCACCTGGGACCGTGACGTCCCCAGAGAGGGGACCTTGGTTTGCAAGCTCCGCCTCGCTGCTTCCTTCTCCTTCTCCTCCTCCTCCTCCTCCGGGGAACCACCTTCCCCATATCACTATGCCTAATGGGGTCTGTAATTGGGGAGGGGAGGCCCCTGGAGGGGGCGCAGGGCCTGGGACCATGCAGCCTCTGCAACCTTTGCTATCCCGAAGGTTGGGTCCGCCCCTGCACCGAGGGTGTTAATCTGCTCTAGTGCTGCCTGCAGCAAGGGACGAGTGACTCTAGGAGAGTGCCCTGCGGGCTGCACACTGCGGGTGGGAACGGTGCGTGCGTTTCCAGAGCCCTGCAGGTAAAGGTGGAGTTGCGCAGAGTAACCCGACTGCTTAACAACTGCTGCTTTCCAAGGCAGAGGCTTCGACTTGGGGAGAAGTGAAGATAAAGGATTTCAGGCGTTTGCCTGGCAAAAGAAAGCTCCCCGTACACTATCCCCGCCGTTTGTGCCTCCAAACAGGCTTATCTGGCCGTGGGAGGAAGAGAGTTATTAATAGGCGAGAACTCAGGCAATGTTCTGAATTCTTTCGGCTACCACTGGCCTAGGCTGAATTTGAATATGTTTTTTAAAAATGCTTTTTTTTTTTTACATTTTTATCACTATTTTTAAAAAATTAGTATTTTATTTTCCCCCAATTACATGTAAAAACAATTTTAACATTCCTTTTTTAAAGCTTTGAAATCCAAATTCCCTCCTTCCTCCCCAAGCCCCGTTCATTTTGCAGGCAAGCAATCCGACATAGGTTATACATGTGCAGTCATGCAACACATTTCCATTTCATGTTGTGAAAGAAAACATAGACCTCTTCCCCCCCCCAAAAAAACCAAACAAACACTACAACCAGAAAAATAAAGTTAAAAAAGTATCCTTCAGTCTGTATTCAGACACCATCAGTTTCTCTCTGGGGATGAATAGCATTTTTCATCCTAAGTCCTTCAGAGTGGTCTTGGATCATTGTGTTGCTGAGAATAGCTAAGTCATTCACCGCTGATCATCTTACTATATTGCAGTTATTTTATACACAGGATATTTCACTTTGCGTCAGCCCATGTAAGTCTTTCCAGGTTTTTCTGAGAGCGTACTGCTCATCATCTCTTATAGCACAATAGTATTCCAGCAGAATCACATACCACAGTTTGTTCAGCCATTCCCCAATTGATGGGCATTCCCTCAATTTCCAATTCTTTGCCGCCAGAAAAGAGCTGCTAGAAATATTTTTGTACATATAGAGCCTTTTTGGTTTTTTTTTAATCTCTTTTGGTTTACAGACCTAGTAGTATCACTATTTTAATTGTTTATCTAAATTAGCAAAGAATTCTTTCTCCACCTTAGCTCATTCTAGCAACTGAGTCATGAGTGTCTGAAGAAAATATCTCAGGTATTAGGAAAATTCTAAGTAGAGACCTAGTCTGCTTCTACAGTGGCAAAGTATATGCTTTTCACAAAGGCCAGGTTTTAGAATATTTGGAAGCATATGAAGTTCAAAGTGAGAGTTAATTAGTATTTGTAGAAATTGCTGTGCAGGGAGTAGTGTCTGTGTGATCTTTCTTTGTTCATATTCTCTTTTCTCTGTCTCTCCCTCAAGAAGTCCTTCCAAACTTCCACCTCCCACTTTTATGCAAATCTCACTCTCCCTAAAAGGCCCAATTCAACTCGAGGAGGATGCACAGAGGCTAAAGTTTTAACTCTGTACACCATCCAGGCCAATGCCCTCCTGTTTGGCATTTAAAGCCCTACATAAACTGACTCCAGCATACATACTAAGTACACTTATTACAAATTACTCCCCTTCACAGACCCTATATTCCAACCAAAATTGACCTCTTTTCAATCACATAGGAGATATTCCACCTCCCTTCTTGCCTTTGCACACTCTGGCCCTCATACCTGAAATTCACTCCCTTGCTATTGCCCCTTCTCAGCAACCTTAGCTTACTTCAAAACTTACTTCAAAAGTAACATCCTTCAGGAGACCTTCCCTGAACACCCCTAAGCTGCTCATGTGCCCCTCCCCCCAGTGCTCTGAAATCACCTTTTATTTACTTTGAGTATATTTTTCATTTACTTTTCTGTATACATGTTATTGTTCCCTTGCTCCCCCATAGAATTTAAGTTTCGTGAGGGCAGGGATTATTTCAGTTTGAGGTTTTGTTTTGTTTTTTTTTTTTTGTCTTTGTATCTTTATCACTAAGTACAGTGCCTGGCACATGCTAGAGTCTAGCAAATCCTTTTGTTAAAGGGATTTGTTCTGTGAAATTTGGATTCAGTCAACAGGCCGCACTTGAGGACCTAGAGGGCCATGTGTGGCCTAGAAGGCCCCAGGTTTCCCCACCCCTGTGCTAGATGTCATATAAACGCTTGCTGACTCATTTCTCTTGTTCCTCTGAATTCATAGTATTTATTGTCTGCACCATTCATTTGGTGCTTTCTCAAATATTGCTCATTACATTTGATTGTTTTCTTGTATTTCTGTCCTGTTCTTGTATTATTTTTTTTATATGTATCTTTTTTTTTTTTTGTCCTAGTAGTGTGTTATAGTGGAAAAAGGGCTGGTTTTAGTATCAGAGGAGCTAGGTTAAATCGTAGCTCCACCATTACCTTGCTAAGTCACCTAATTTGTTTCTACCTCAATTTTGTCTTTTGTAAAATCAAGAGTTTTTATTAGATGGTCTGTAAGGTGCCTTCCAGCTTTAAATCTATGGTACTATAAACTAATATTTAACCTGTTTGATGATACTTCTTTATGTCCTTCCTACAATAGGTACTTAAATATTTAAATGAATGAATGTAAGAATAATCCCTAGAGCCATTATTCCATTTCTTTCCTTTTCTGTTCTTTCTCCTAAAGCCAAAGATATTGGTACCACTGATTGGGATGCTCTTTCACTATCATCAAGGCAACTCTTCTGACCAGAAGTGCAGTCCTTTCGTATCAAACATTGCCTAAAAAGTATATTAAGTTCCATTAACTTAGCATAGTGCCAGGCACATAGTGTTTAATACATGTTCTATTATCTCTCTATCTAATTTCTCTTTGTAATCTGTGCCTATCTATCTGTCCATCTATCTATCATCTGGCAGCTATGTTGGACAGTGGTTAGAGTGCTAGCCTTGGAGTCAGGAAGACCTGAGTTCAAATTCAGCCTCAGACACTTCCTAGCTGTATGATCCTGGGCAAGTCTCTTAGCCTTGTTTGCTTTAGTTTCCTCATCTGTAAAATGAGTTGGAGAAGGAAATGGCAAACCACTCCACTATCTTTGCCAAGAAAACCCCAAATGGTGTCACAAAGAGTCAGACACGACCAAACATCATTGAACAACCATCTATCATCTGTCCAAAACAATAGGTAGCTTTATGCCCTTCTACTTGAAACCTGAACCCAAGACTTGTTTTCTTGGATTCCCATCAAGTGATGGAAGACTGAATTTTCAGCATATGAAACAGAGAGGATTTTTTTGGGTAGGGGGGTGGTTTAAAGTTCTATTTGACTTTATCTGGCCCTTTACTGCTGCTTGTTCAACCTTGTATTCCTTTTAGTTAAAGGGAGCAGTACCTCAATCCTGTGAGTTTCAAGAGGTCAGTAAGGCACCTTGGCATCCTGGTTTTAGAGTCTGGGTTTGCAGTGCAACATTAATGTCCAGAAGGGTAGGGAGTAATCTCCTGGTCCCAGGCCAGCAGTAGCCGAGAGGAGGACTCATCTCTCTTGGTGCATCTGGATTTGAACTTGGTTTGAACTTTGCCAAGATCAATGTTATGTAGAAACGGAGACAAGAGTGTGTCCCAGTGGGTCTTCAAAATAGAGCACTAACAAAGTACAAAACATTCCCCTCAATAACTCTGGAACCTAATAGTTTGTAATAGCCAATCTTGTGGCCTTGCTCATAATAGATACTTAATAAATGTAGATGCTCAATAATTGCTGAATTTGATTCATTCACAGTTACTTATGAAGTTCTTAAAAACTAAATTTTTCATTCTTATCTTATCATAAATGTGAGGTCAGTGGAAATGGTTTCCATCAGTGGCTCATGCTTCACTCAGTAAGTCTCAAAACTAGTTCACTGGTTTCCATAAAAAAGATCTAAATGCGCTAGAATTATGAGCGGTTAGGTGACCTGTTGGATCCTCAAACTCAGTACGTCCCAAAATGAACTCAGGCACTGTACTAAGGGCTCACTTTCCTATTATTTTCCTATAATTTCACCACTGTTATTCTCCCTCCCAAACACCAGGAAGTGACCTCCTTGATGTCTCCTTTAACCACATACATCTAATGTTACCAAGTACTACTGACTCTAGCTCCACAATCTCTCTCACAAATGACCATTTTTGGCAATGGAATCCAGGTCTTCACCCTTTATCTGGATTATTTAGATTGCCTCTCTACTTCCAGTTTCTCCCTCAAATTTATCCTATACACTCTTGCCAGGTTAATTTTCCTAATACACTGATCTAATCCCTCTTTCCAGTGACTCCTTATTACCCACCAAACAATATCCTAGTCCCTTATGGCAGCATTCAAAGCCCTCCATAAACTGCCACCCACCTTATTCACACACACACACACACACACACACACACACACACACAGAGTAATGTTGTACAATTGTAAATTCACTGTTCCATGAACATATGTTGCTCTTTCTTTATGGTCTCAGCTCACCCACTTGTCATACTTGGAACGCCCTTCCCTTCTGCTGAAATCTTTACCAACCATCTTTCAAAACCTAGTTTATTGTCTCTTCTGATACTCTGCCATCCTGGGCCAGAAATGTTCTCCCTCTCCTTTGGACTCCCAAGAAACTTTGTACCTCTCTTAGGCACTTAGGTGAGTTCAACGGCATGAAACTCTTAACTGTCTGTGACTCAGTAGGCAAATCTCTGGGAGTTGGCTGGAAGCACACAGATTATAACTGATTTATCTAGAATTAAACGGCTTTTAACTGCCAAATGTGAGAATTGAATTTAGTGGGAAATTTGGGTTTGTCAAAAGTTTAACCCGCCTTATTGCTACAATGTTACCCAAGTATTAAACTATAGGCAGATAAGTAAATGAGCTGTGATTGCCTCCAGGAATGAGTCTCCTAGCTTTCTTCTCAGGAAACTGATCACGCCCAGTCAGGGACTTAGTTGATAAGGCCTAGGGAGTTGTCTGAGGCACTTAGAGGTTAAGGGACTTCCTCTTGGTTCAACAGTTATCGAGAGTCAGAGGCAGAATTTGGCCCCAGGTCTTTGAGCTTGCTGCTTTAACCATTAGCCTGGGGGTAAGGAAAATGGGGGAGGGCTGGGGCGGGAAGTCTTGTAACTACTTACCACCTTCTCTTTTGTATTGTGGTATTAAGTACTTGTCTTCCCATTAGATTAAAAGCTTCTAGAGAAAAGGGACCTGCTTATTTGTTTGTTTCATTCATTCGTTTATTGGCAGCTGATGGCACAGCTCTGGAGCTGAGAAGACCTCAATTCAAATTCTACTTCAGACACTTACTAGTTGTGTGACCTTGGGCAAGTCACTTAATCTCTGTTTGTCCCAGTTTCCTCAACTGTAAAATAAGGATATGAACAGCACCTTCCTGGCTGGGTTATTGTAAGGATCAAATGACATAATATTTGTAAAAAGCACTTTGCACTCTGTCTGGCATATAGTCAGTGCAATATAAAAGCTTATTCTCTTCTCTTTATTTACCTTGGTATCATTAGTGCTCTATGTATGTCACAAGGTCCCATAAGATTTAGGACTGGAAGACACTTTATTTTTAATTTTTTTTAGGCAATTGAGATTAAGTGACTTGCCCAGGGTCACACAGCTAGTAAGTGTCAAGTGTTTGGTCTGAGGCCGGATTTGAACTCGGGCCCTGCTGACTCCAGGGTTGGTGCTCTATCCGCTTTGCCACCTAGCTACCCCACCTCCTATCTATTTTCATACCACTATAAGCCTAGTCTTGGTCCTCATTACTTCTCACCTGGACTATTGCAGTAATCTTCTCATTAGCCTTCTTTATCCAGCCTCTTCGTTTTCCAATCCATCTTCCACACACCAGACAAATTTATATTACCAAAGCACAAATCTATCCGTGTCACTCTTCTGCTTAATAAGCTTCAGTGGCTCCCCATTATCTTTAGGTCTTTTTTTGGCATTTGAAGATGATATGCTATTATAAGATATCATATGATATGTCCTGGTTCCAGATTTCATTTTTCCATATGTAATGAGACTTTGGACTCACTCCCTCAAAGCAAAGGTAGCCACATTACCTCCTCAGGGTTCGGTGCCTTGGCGAGGTTGAGCCTGACTTCTTTAATGTGATCAGCTTGAGGCCCTTCCATTCCAGTGTGTGCTCTGACCTGTTAACTGCCAGTGAACCCCAGTTCCATTTAACCAATTAATATTATTTAGCTTTTACAAGGGATATCTACTGAAAAATAGCAAAAACAGAAATACAGGTACACCTGGGGGCATACACTCCTCTCTACCATTGTGAGAAATAATTCATTTGCACCCCTACTCTAGTCCAATCAGTATATTATTCTACATAAATCATATGGGGATAGATAGGTTCTTAGAGTGGGCCTCAAACTTTAATGTAATGTTCATTACTTGTTTACCAAGTTGTGAGGCTCACTTGTACAACTACAAGAATGTTGACAAAGATATCTCCATCCTGTTTTGCTCAACTTCCAGGTCCAAACCCAGCATGGGTGGGATGCCTTGAGGCTCTGGAAAGTCCCCTGATTTATTTGAGTGCCTCTGGACTTCTCTCTCTTGTCCAACTGAGTAAGTGACCATCTTACAATCACTTAGTCAGTGGAGATGCCCCATACTTCACCCAACCTATGACCCCCCACCCACCACACCCCATATGTCATTTTTGGCCCTTCAGAGCAAAATCTATCAACCAATGAGATTCTGTATTTTGCCATGCCTCTTTTGCATATTTGGGGATCAAACCCTATAAGAACAAGGTACTGGAAGAAGGGAGCATCTCAGATTGTGAAGACCTGAAGTCCACTTCATTAGAGGGGACCATGGACACTTTAATAAAGTGCCATTGGCTCAGAGCTCTGCCTCGGTGTCTTTTAGTGTATGTCGGACAGTTTTAATTCCCATATCATCTTGGTTCGTAGGGAGAGTGGGTTCAAATTTAAAGCAGTTTCTACATAGCATTCTGTCCCACTAGGTTCACTTCCAAATGTAGCATAGCTGCTAGGTGATTCCTCATCTCACTTACCTCTGACCTGAAGGACATTTTCACAGGGAGGTAGCCAGAATGGCAGAGATAAAGGCCTTTTTGGAAGCAGGCTCCTCAGCCTATTCCACATGGCGATTGCACCAGCCAAGCACACTATGCATGTTCACTAGCCCCTATTACACATCTAAAAAGAAGAGAAAAAGACGTTTTTATAGGTAACTGTGGATCTCTAACACATAGTTTTTTTTTTCCTTCCCTAAAGCGTATAAGAAATTCAACATGTTAGTTGCAAAGCTGCCCTGCTTGCCTGGGTCTGTCTACCTTGACACTTTATTTTGTTCTCTTCTGAGCATTTTAACATAACTGAGTGATGTTCTTCCTTTTCTTTTTTTGGGAGGGTTCTCTATCATTCATTCCCATTCTCACTCCCCCCCCCCCATACTACTACTTTTCTTCATGCAATACAGCTAACTTGAAACATTAGTGACAAACAATAAACCACTTGTTTACTTTTATCAGACAGAAGTCATATATTTATCTACCTTAATTTCATAAGACACTTTAAAATATATGTCATTATCAGATATATACTTGCCTTGACACTCTAAGTATTTGTGATTTTTTTTTCTCTATTGATTCACCTTCTGCTGACCAATAACATGACCCCTCTACAACTTAATTGTTGATCTACCAGAGTTTTTGTACTTTTAGAATTTACCAACAGCCCAGAGATTGAGCTTCTCTGAGGTTGATTAGGCTAATCCTTGAACCACTGATACCCAGCCTGTCTCTGGGCCCATAATCAGAGTTTTTCCAAGTTTAAAGGACCTAACAAAGGTTCTAGGCTAGCACACTTATCAGAGTCCCTTTCCTTCTGTAATCTTAAAAAAATTTATTAAAGATAAATAAACCAATAAGGGATTTCCCATCACATTTTGAGGCCACTTAATCTGTTTGCTGGAGGTTTTCAGAAGGAGGTTTGCCCAATGGTTGAATGCCTATGTAATATATAATGAAAAGTCCCATGAATAATCTGAAATTTTGACAGTTGTGTCTTTTAAGAGGAATGTAGAAGGACAGGGCTAAACCAAAATTTTTAAAACCCCTGTCATATTGAAACCAGTGGATGTATGTTTAAAATAATTTAGGGGCTGAGTGTTGCAATCTCTTACCTTGCTCAGTGTTCCATGAATAGGGAATCTGTTTTGACAAGAAAGGCAATCCTAGGACAAAATATTCCAAGGCAGTGTTAGAAGACAATACAGGCATCTTTATCCATTACGTAGTTTAGTCAGAGTATTATACATGAGGTTGACCACAAAAGGAATGGAACAAGAAGGTGTACCAGGATCAGGGCTATTAGGAAAAAGTAACCCAGAACACAAGCTTTATTAACGTTGGGTCAGCAGCTTCCTCTCTCTGTGGGAGGGACAGACAGCATTACCATTTAAGTTGTAGAAAAGATTTAGCTGGAGTTGAGAGGGAGCCACCTGGCATGATAATAGCACACACTTTCAAAGCACTTTACAATTTACAAAGGACTTTCCTTTGGAAAACTTGTGAAGGATGTAGTACAAGTATATTAATTTTAATTTTTATTATTTACTTCTTCAAAAAATCTGTGAGCATTTTGGGTTTTCTCTCCACTGGGGCAGATCACAATCCCTCTATCCACTTTGTAGATGGTAATTGTGGAAACCTGTTCAAAATAACTTGGGAACTATACTGCAAATTATAGATCAATAGATACATGTGGATCAAACCCATGACTCATTGATATTGAGAACTCCCTGTGAGGGAATTAGCTTTATCAAGGCAGGTCAGTTATTTTTTAAGGGCTAAGAGCATAATCTAGGAAATGTCTAAATTTAGAAGCAGTCAAAGGAAGAGAATCCAGCAAGGGAGTAGAGAAGGAGCAGTGAGAGAGTTAGGAGGAGGAAAGCTCATTACATCCTTCCTCAAACCAGCTTCCCTACTTCTGTGCACAGCACCACTATTCTCCCAAACACCCAGATTCAAGAGGTTGGAATCATTTTTCATATACTTCATCTTCCTTATCCCCAGTGTCCAACCAGTCACCAGGTTCTGTTGCTCACTGAGGGCAGGTTAGACTCTCTAGATTGTGGCCCGAGAAGTACAGTGTAGAATAATGAAAAGAACATTTGATGTATAGTTGGAAGACATGGGTTCAAATCTTGGTTTTCCTGTCTGTTTGACAGTTCATCTTTTGGATGCACATGTGTAAAATGGAGATTATATTGTTTTAATCATTAGGAGATAATAAGCTTAGTTTTATGCATGTTGAGTATGAGGCATTGGGAGGACAACCTAGGATAATTTCCATCAGGCAACTGGAAATTGGGCCTGGAGTTCTAGAAAGAGGCCAAGGCTGGAGGCATCAATTTGGGAGTCCATATATTATAAAAATAAACAAATAAATATCACTTATGTAGTACTTTAGGGTTTGCTTATATTATCTCATTTGATCCTCAAAGTAATCCTGTGAACTAGGTGTTATCATTATCTTCATTTTATAGATGAGGCAACTAAGGCAGAGAGAGGTTAAATGACTTTCCCCGAATTGCTAAAGTAGTAATTGGCAGCTAGGCAGTGCAATGGATAGAGTACTGGGCCTCCTGAGTTTGAAGCTGGCCTCAGACACTTACTAGCTGTGTGGCCCTGGACAAGTCACTCAAACCTGTTTGTATCAGTTTCCTCATCTGTAAAAAAAGCTGGAGAAGGAAATGGCAAACCACTCCAGTATCTTTGCCAAGAAAACCCCAAATGAGGTCATGAAGAGTCAGATACGACTCAACAATAATTTAACTCAGATTTTGGGGCAGAGCCAAGATGGCGTAGGGAAAGCAGTGACTTGCTTGAGCTGTCCCCCAAACCCCTCCAAAAACCTATAAAAAATGGCTCTAAACAAATTCTAAAGCAGCACAACCCACAAAAAGACAGAGTAAAACAAATGCCCAAGATAATCTGGATGGTTGATTGGAAACATATATTGCGCCAGGCTGCGAGAGGAGCTGTGGGTGTGCAGGCCTCAGCGAACCTGAAGCAGGCCTCAGAGGACTGAATCACGGGTAGCTGTGGTGGTTTCCAGACTTCTCAACCCATGAACACCAAAGACTACTTAGAAGGTCAGTGGAAAAAGTCTGTGACTGCAGCGAGAGAGGAGCTAGGTCTCAGTCGCAAGTCTCGAGCGTGGCCTGGGACCGCAGCTTTTACTGAGCTTCCAGCCCACAGACTGAGGGTGAATCAAGTGGCTGATCAGAGGGGGATTGCAGGAATCTCTTTGCCAGTGCTGAGGCAGGAATCTCTCGCTTTGCCTGTGCTTGGATCTGGGTCACAGTTCTGAGGGGTGGTCCTGGGGTGAGGAGGAGTGCTGGTGTGGTGGAGCTTGTTGTGGCAGTGGAGAGGAAACACCTCACCCCTTATCATACCACCTTGGAAGAACTGAAAATTTACAGATCCCTAGAAGTATCTCTGAAAACAGCTGTACAAACCCCTGAAGCTTGGGACAGTACGTTCTCCACATTGGAAGCAGACTCTTACCTTAACAAAGAGTTTAAAACTCAAGTAATTGGCTGGGATCATGAGCAAACCTTGCAAAAAGAGTCAGACCATATTATCTTACTTTGGTGACAAAGAAGATCAAAACATACAACCAGAAGAAGACAACAAAGTCAAAGCTCCTACATCCAAAGCCTCCAAGAAGAATATGAATCAGTAACTCAGCTATTGCTGACTCTAAGTCCAGCCCTCTTAACTCACTCTATCACCTAGCTGCAGAATGAACAAATAAGGTCTCTGAGTGAGAAAGACTAGAGAACTAGTGGCAGAATCTAGGAAATGTCTGAATTTAGTAGGTAGCAAAAGGAAGAGAAGGATCTATGAGAGTTAGGAGAAAAGCCAGAATGGCTAAGGATAAGGAGAGAATATTCAGAAGAGGTTAGTCAAAAGTTCCAAATGCTGGGGTAGCTAGTTGGCACAGTGGATAGAGCACAGGCTCTGGAGTCAGGAGGACCTGAGTTCAAATCAGGCCTCAGACACATAACACTCACTAACTGTGTGACTCTGTGCAAGTCACTTAACCCCAATTGCCTCACCAAAAAAAAAAAAAAAGTTCCAAATGCTGCAAATAGTCATTCCTTAAACATTTATCAAGCACCTATTATGTGTCAAATATTGTGCTAAGAAGTAGGGACATAAAAAAGAGGCATGCCCTCAAGGAGCTCACAATCTAATGGACAGATATAACAAGTGAACAATTATGTACAAACAAACTATATATAGAATAAATAAGAAACAAAAGACCTAACAAATGTTGGTTACTCTTTGAAATAGACCTTCAGGATATAATTAATTCATAGCAAAAAATCACGCCTCACAGTACATCAGATGGAAAAAGTGTAGTCTCAGCCATGAAAGTACACCACAAAACCACTCCCACCCGAAAGTGTGAGGATTACCCACAAAGTAGGTGAGTCACAGGGCCTGATTGCGCCACCCAACTCTCCAACATTGAACACACTCCCTACAAGTTAAGCTGATAGTAACTATTTTGCCTCTTGTCCCTGAAAACCTCAGGGTTTTTTGTTTGTTTGTAAGGAAAGGGATTAAGGGAGTATTACAAATTATGAAATAGAATCTGCTACAGCAGATAATTCAATACATCTTTGGAACCAAGTAATGTATAGATTTTCTTATTTTTATAGGTTTTATATAAGTGAGCATGATAGCCTAAACATGTTATAACATTGAGGTTTTGCAGCCTTAATGAAGTTTCTGTTATCTGTTTATTATACATATAAATACAATATAGTACTGGAGGAATACTAAAAGTCAATCTTACCCTTAGAGTAGGCAACCAAGAACACTGTTATTCTCAGAAATATTCCTCCTCTCCACCATTGATCCTAAAACTTCAAAGTTAGAGCTTAATTGCTTTAACTTAAGTACATTATTAAAATGTAAATACTTCTAGTAGGAACATATTTAAATCTGTTGTAAGTCATCTATATTGCAATATTAATAAATTTATCAGATAATTTCCTTAGTTCAGTTTTTTGGGGGTTGGAGGAGACAATATTTGGAGGGAGAGAAATCAAGAGTGCACTGGGTACCTGCAGGAGGTGGGGAAAGAGTGATTTTGAAGAGGGTAAAGGGGACAAAACTATATGGTATGAGTGTATAGGAGGTGTCACTGAAGACAAGTTTATCCTTTAGTATAATTTCCCCTCAGCTAACATTTGATTAATACTTCCTTCCTCAAATATGTGCTATCCTTTACACCTTGTCTTGAAGTGGGGAGATAGTAAGAGAATATAGCAGACAATCAGCTCCTTCCCCCAAAGGTGTAGATTAAGAAGAAGGTATGTTTGAAAGATAGCATTATATATGGGACAGAGCAGAATCAGGACACATGGGTTAAAGTCTCACCTCAAATACTTGTCAGCTCTATGATCATATGTAAGTCATAATCTCTCAAAACTTCAGTTTTCCCATCTCTAAAGTGGGAATAATTATATTTGTACAGTGTTCACAAAAAACAAAACTGCTTTGGCAGCTGGAAAGTGTTGTGTGAATTGTTGGACACGAAAGATCCTGTTTTGTTTTTTAATTTAAATTCAGAGTAAAGCTATGCATAACAGAAATTGTTTCTGGAAATTCTTGAGCCGATAAGGGGAATGCCTAGGTGATCATAGACAGAAGTGATTATTTATTAGCAGTGGTGCTAGAAAGGAATCCACCCCAAGCCACACAAGCACACAGGCTTGGCCCCGTTGTATGGGAAGCATAAACATTCACTGAGAGTGTCATGACTAAAAGACTCACTGCTGACTGGATGTGATTAATGGAGATGGAGTTACTTTGTTGAAAAAGGCTCAAAAGACAGAGCTGAGATTAGTTTCCTGGTAGTTATTTCACTCATTTGACATGAGAAAGAGTGGAGTTATTATTTACAATGACAAGAGTAGAATAAGCTGGTAGCTTTGGAGGATGCAAGGATGACATAGTTATGTTGCCCCATCTTGCATGAAAGTGATGATGGCAAACTCCTTAGGAGGAAGTAAATCCAATATCATAAGACAAAAGAACCCAAGTATGCAAATTTCTAACCCCAGCCTCCTCAAATTCACTTTGAAAATTCGATTATTGGGGGGAGACTAGATTTGATATTTCATATTTACTTAATGTTATTGAAGGGTTTTTCTGGGGTGAGGTAGCAATGAATTATTATTTTGCATAGATATTTTCTTCTTATAATGAAAGTGAATAAATATATAAACATGAAAAGTGATATTAATTATTCTGTTAAGTGTCTGTCACAGATACCCATGCAAAATGAACTGGAGAATTACGTCAACTATGCAAATGATTTAGGCTAAGGACAGCTTTTGCCTCTATTATCTATTCTGTATATTCAACTGGAATGATTCTTAGAGTTTCAACTCTTTTCTCACTTTCTGTTCTCTAACAAAAGGCAGGCCTTGGGACTGGGTACAAACTAGGCAATAGAGTGAAATTACTCTGGATAATTGAGAATTGACTATAATCTCAAGCTAGTCAACTGGCTTGTGCTAGGATTTTTTGTGCTTAGAATATTCCTTTTCTATCATGATTAACATTTGTTGTTTACCTAGTTCAGAAACTCAGTCTTTGTTGCTAGGCAGTTGTTTGTTGGTTTCTCATAACACCCAATCGTTAGAATTTTCCTAAGAAGATGTCTGGCTAAATGGTTTTTGAACTTTATCATGACTTTTGATAGAGTCACACCCCTTTCATGCTGAGTCAACTGCAATAAAGGCAAATCAACAAACCTGCCGGTGACTAATTTTTCAATGGGTGAGAAAGAGGAAGAAAGTGTATCCAGTTAATTATCTTTTTTTTTCTAGATTTTTAGTAGCATTTATTTGAAGTCATGGGTAAATTTGCTGACCAGCTCATGTGTTAAATGGTGTAGAAAGAGTAAAAACAATGATTTCTGCAAAAATTTGCTTTGATGGGTATGATGTTACCAAAATGGGTTGATGAGTTGGCATTGTTTTGATACAGCATATAATCATAGTTAGATTAAATGATTACCTGCCTTGAACCTCCAATAATTGGAAGTATCAGCAGTGAATTAGTGTCCCAATTTTTCCACATCCCTGCTAACATTTGTCACTTTCCCCTTCAATCATTTTAGCCAATCTGACAGGTGTAAAGTGATATCTCAAGGCTGTTTTAATTTATATTTCTCTAATCAATAATAATTTAGAGCATTTTTTCATATGACTATAAGTTGTTTTGATTACTTCATTGGCAAACTGTCTGTTCATATCCTTTGACCATTTATCAGTTGGAGAATGACTTGTATTCTTGTAGATTTGACAGAATTCTTTATATATTTGGGATATGAGACCTTTATATGAAAATCTGTCTATAAAAACATGTATAATCATCTTTTTTCCTATTCTACTATGTTATGGAAATGCTTGTTTTATTTCTTAAATTCAGAATAAAATAAATAAAATGAAAAAATAATTGGAAGCATCAATCCATAGATTATATTTCATAATTCCTCTTAATTTAGTGAGGGTACAAGAAAGTTTGCCAGCAGTAACACTGTTTGGATGAAGGTCTTTTGTTAATAGGTTTTTAGATACTTAAAATTCATCAGGATACTGGACCATGAACTGAACTTCTGTTTGTCTAAATGGAGAAGAGAAGAAATTCAATGTCACTAATTCAATTCTATGCAAAGTTGGCCATATGCCTAGGTATCTGCCTAGTGTTATGATTAGTAGGGCTCTGGGAAAACTTCCTCCACAGAATAGTTCACGTCATACTTTTGCTTGTCCCTGAAATTTTACTATTTAGCTTCATTTTTTGGGGGGGGATTATAAGGGATTGTCTACTGTTGAAATGTTTATCCCTTGAAGAAATTACTAAGGTGTTCAGACCCATTTATATCTTAGTACTAATTTAGTTTTTCCGATTAATACTTAGCTAAGGGCAGGTTTTGATCAGTGACAGGACAAAGAGAAAGACCATTGGGAATGTGGGAGGAACTTGAATAAGAAAAGGGCATTAGAAGGAGAAACTAGAAGAGTAAATACAAAGTCATATATATATATGTATATATATGTACATATATATAGGTAGATAGATAGATAAATACAAAGTCATTATATATATGTACATATATATAGGTAGATAGATAGATAGATAGATAGATAGATAGATATTTATAATAGGGTCAGGCTTGCCTCAGTGGGTTAATTAGCTTTGTACCAAGAAGTACTCTGTTCTGTGGCCACAAACTTCACCTCTACCTTTGATCAACCATTTTGTAATGGTTGACCATTGATCACAAGGGAAATACAAGAAAGCAATAATGCTTCAGCACAAGCCATCATTATCACTAGTTAATGTCCTGCTGAAGGTGGACCAATAGCATTATTTTTTTGTATAAAGTACAGGACATATTTTTCAAAACACTTTGCTCAATCTTTATGTCCTGGCTATTTTAAGTCTGCTTGGAAGAAACAACAAAACTTAAAAAAACCCTAAAATTCTCTCAACACATTATAAAATGAAGGGGGAAATTAATAGCTATCTAGTGTATTTGAACAATGCAGCTAGGTAGGCCAGAAAATTTAAGCACCCTCCCATTCTATTTGGAAGCTTTATATCCACTTTGCCAGGGAAAATGAAATCCAGAATTGGTTTTCATCTAGTGATAGATCTGTGGAAATATCATATCAACTGATTCAGAAAAAAAGACACTACTTTTCCATCAACTGCGATTTTAGCTAAATGATCTCCATCCATCAATCTTTATTTGCATATGTAGATACAGACCAACTATTTTAATTTCAAAAGTCCCTGCAAAGAAGCATTTTCATCATCACAGTGAAAGAACAAGGAGAGAGGGGAAACCCTCCACGGCCACTTTCAGTAGTTAAACCACTTGTATTATTTTGTGTGTTTATTTCAGAAATGAATATATTTTGAGTCAATTTAATTTAAAAAAAATTCCCAAGGCCTTGGATGGATTTATTATTGTGTGAATAGAGATGCAAGTTTAGCTTATGCTGGTGCTGGAAGTAAAATAGGAGGTTATAGAAAATGATTACTGAGAGATCCAGGCATACTGCATAACTGACAGTTCTTTCAGCAAAGATCTAGTGCTTACTGTATTTGTTAACAGGGTTTTTTTGGTTCATTATTTCCTAGCATAATACTCAAGGGCAGCCATGACTCCATCCTGACAGGCACATGATGTTTTCACACCCTTGGAGAAGAGTTGGTGGAACAGGAGCAACATGTTTTGACCTGTTTCTCAGTCCAGGTACATTTATGTCAGTTCCAAAGTACTCCACGTTCCTGGCTCCATGTATATACCTGGCTGCGTTTGATGGATTTATTTATGCTATGGTATGATGAGAATAACATTAGAATTGGAGTTAGATTATCTGCTGGGTTTAAGTTCCTGCTCTGACAATTTCTATGTGACCTTGGATAACTATTTTCTGGACTTTAGTATCCTTATCTGTAAGATATGAATAATAATTCTTTCACTTTTCACAGTGTCACTATAGGAATGTACTTTGAAAATTGTGAAGCACTAAGTAAATATAAATTATTTTTATTATTATTATCTGCCTTCAAAGAATAGCTGGTTTCTGGGAGGAAAAAATAGTTTCAAGGTACAAATGATTGATATAGAGTGTTTTCATATCCATTCTCTATGAAATGCTATTCAGATACATTACTGTGACATAAAATTTATGCTGAACTTTCAGAGGCTTTGCCAGAAGAAACAAACTCTGGGAGGTTCCATGATGCTGGGAAGGCTTTGGGTACAATCTAGAGAACAAACCGAGTCTAATTTCTGAGGACCAGCCTATTTATGGATGGAGGGGCCTATCTCTTTAATTCTAACCTTGTGCTACTGATGTTTAACTCTTCAGGGAAGAGTTAAAATTGCAGGTGACTCAAATAGTAATGGAAAGATTCATAGCAAGTGCATGTTATTGGTAGGGACATTTTCCATCATTATTTCAGTTGAAAAATGGAAGAAAAGATACCATCAAGGGCATATATGATTAGGAAAGGATATGGGTTGGTCATATAGTAAGAGTGAAATAGAACAGATGGAGAGGATGAGTGCTTCACTGGTAGCTTTAAATTATAATTGTTGTAGTTGTTTGTCCTTTTTGTGATGGTTATAATTATTATTATTTTTTAAAGAACAAAGATTCCAATATATTGGAAAGTTCCTTAAGTATATACGTGTATATATGTGTGTGTGTGTCTCTCTCTCTATATATATATACATATGTATATAGACAAAGATGAAAATAACACAGGGTGAGAGATTATGTTTCGTGAAAGTGGGTAGAGTAATAATAATAGCAACTAGAATGAAATTTCTAGTTCACTGACATTTAAGTGAGTGAACACATTAAAAAAGCATTTAAGTGAAGGATTAGGGGTCTTAGGAAGACACTCTTGATCATGACTGGGAGGATTGATTTCCCTGATATCCCTAAAGAAAAGAGATCTACTTTGGCAGGAATTATGCTAAATGTTAGGATTTCAAATACAAAAAGCTAGACTTTAAGGAACTTACATTCTAATAAGAGAAGACAGTGCAGAGAGGGAAAGACAACTTTAAAGTTTGCAAGGTAACTTTATGTGCCTTTTTCTCATTTGATTCTTACAAGAGCCCTGAGAGGCAACTGCTACATCTATTATTGCCTCCATTTAAAAAATTAGATTAAGAATTTGGGTGTTTAAACTGTTGAGTACTCAAGAAGATCTATCTATGCATCCAAGTATCAATGTCCACTTATAATCCTAAATATCATAGCCATTAAATAAATACTATTAAATAAATAAAATGTTATGTGTTGCCCATTACATTTTAATTAAAAACACTGTTGTGTTCTTATTTTATTATGAAAGACTAGGACAAACTGAGAAAAACGGATCTTTAAATTCTTTAAATGCCATATTTTTGCTTATTATTATTATCATTAATGGATACTTGTGTTCTCAAATGCAACAAATACCTGCTTTTCATTATGTCATGCCAAACTAGTGACAAGAACACAAACAGCACAGATTTCATAGTAACATAATAATACTAATGATAGTAATAATGATGATGATAGCTAACATTTCTATAATACTTTAAGTTTTACAAAGCACTTTACAAATATTATCTCATTTTATCTTATTTTATCTAATAATCCCGGGAGGGAAGTACTATTAATAATAATGATAGCTAACATTTGTGTAATGCTTATTCTGTGTTAAGCATTGTGCTAAGTGCATATAATTATTATCTTATTTGATTTTCCTAACAACCCTGTTAAGTAAGCACTATTATCATTCCCAATTTACAGATGAGGAAAATGAGGCAAACAAGAGTTAAGTGACTTACCCTGAGTCACATAGACTAGACAGAGTCTAGAGTCAGAGGTTGGAGTTTAATTCAGGTCTTCTGGATTCTATGTCCAGAGCTCTATCAACTGTACCATCTTGCTGCCTTAATGGTTCACAGGAATGGGAATATGAAAACACAATGGTCCCACGAAATATTTTGTTTTTAAGTTAAGATTTTTACAAGTCTATTGTTAGAATTTTATACCTACTCTCAGTTTTGCACCAGTCATGTGGTTTGACCAGTAGCTTAGGATATAGCTCACATCTGGGGATTCCCTACAATGGGGAAGTAAAAAGGCACTCATTGTGCAGCATGAATCAGGTGTGGGACAGCAAATTTAGTCCTACACACAAAAGAAATACTAAACACAAAAGATTCACAGCACACATTAACAGAATGACAAATAGATTTCAGCAACTGCTATTAGAATCTGCTGGGAGACTGATAATTGAACTTCATCAGAACATAAAGTAATTTGCAAGACTAAGCGTTTTACGTTTTACCTTGGTTCTGCGCTGTCCAAACAACTCCTGGTATATGCCTACTGGGAAAACTCTCCTCCCTGGACTAATGCTATCAGGAGCTGTCTTCTCCAAGAGTACTGGAGTACTTGCTGGGGACTCTGACCCAATGGGACCCAGGGACCTCTGGACTTGTTGAATTCACAAGGCAGCCTCTTAATGTGGATGTGTAAATCATGGCACTATTACTTGTTTGCCCAAGATCAAGAAAGGACAAACACAAAAAGAGCAGCCCAAACCCAGGCTCAGGCTTGCCTAGACAAGCCATGTTCTTCAGATGCCATGTACTTATGGCAGTAATTAGTCAACCAGAGGTGCTCTTAGATGTGACAAGGGGGCTTGATTTTCTTTTGGCTCCCTTGTGGGGACTTAGAGGTTTTACCCCTAACCCCTTAGGACTTGGAGTCTTTCTGCCCCATCATTATGAAAGCTGAGATATTTTGTTTCTATTACATTTCTGTGAGGTCAGTGTTTGTTTACCCACATATGCTGGACTTGTTCCTTAGAGAGTCCTATACTGTGCATAGTGTGCTGAGATGGGAGAAGAGCCGGTCCTTATCATCCACAAGTTAACTCCATTTGAAATCAGAACACCTAAGTGCCCATTACTTTCCCTATTGTTTTGACCAGATTGTGTAAACCAATTTAATCTTCCAGATTAGTTCTGGTTTTTCCAATTCTTCATTAGTTTATATTGTTCTGTGGACTTTTCATAGTTGCCTTTATTGTCTTTTAAACTATGGCGCCTAGAATTATCATTGTATCTTCAACTCATCAAGTATTTGTTCAGTGCCCAGTGTGGTATGATGGAGAGAACACTGAATTCACATTCAGTTACTGGGGACCTGAGTTTGAATCCTAATTTTGACATTTACTGCCTGAGACCTTGGTCAAGTCATTAAACCTCTCTAAGCTTCAATTTCATCATCTGTAAAATGAGGGAGCTTAGACTAGACGATTACTTTTTTTTAAGCAATTGGGGTTAAGTGACTTGCCCAGGGTCACCCAGCTAGTAAGTGTCAAGTGTTTAGTCTGAGGCCAGATTTGAACTCAGGTCCTCCTGACTTCAGGGCCAGTGCTCTATCCACTGCGCCACTTAGCTGCCCCTAGATGATCTCTTCTGAATCTAAATCTATGATTCTAAAGAGCAGGTACTGTGTGAGGAACTAGGGATATAAAAATTAAAAACAACAGCAAACTACAACCCATCCCAAAATGATATGGCCCTTGTCCTTGAGAAACTTATCTCCTACTGGGGGCAATAGGGTTCAGCCTCCAGTCCCCATGTAAAAGAACACTACACTAATGGGGAAAGAAAGCTGGTCACCACAGAGGCATGATCTGCATGTCTCAGCTATGGTAATATGCTCCCTACTCATCTGCACATCATGGCCAAGGCAATGAGTTGACAAGCATTTTATTAAACTAGGCACTGGTACTGTACTAAGTGTGAGACTTATTAAGAAACGCAAAAACAGTTCCCTCCCCCACCCCTCAATGAAATCACATTTTAATGGGGGAGACCAGATTGTCACAACTCCCATGTTCTGTTTAGGCAAGGAATAGCTGCTCCTAGATGCCTACCAAATCCAAGAGGCTAGTCAAGGCCTGTACAGTAAAGAGTAGGAGGGTGGTCTCTGGGTTCCAGTATAGCATATTTACTTATATTTGGTCTACTTCACTAATTTTTCATGCACTTCGGCTATCATTGATTGACACAAAAGCATTGTCATGTGGTGTTTTCCTCGGTGCATGGAGATTTCCCATTTCTTCCCCCAATGTCAAATATGAATTTTATTCCCATGGATTCTAACTCACTTCTCCAACTTGCAATGAGATTTCTGGATGCTTGCAAAACAAAAATGAACCTTGAAAATGGAATCAAATCAAATAAGCCAAAGGAAAAGAGAATACTCAAGGCATGTCAAATGTCTTACGTTATACTTGAAATGTCAGCAAACCTAGGCTCAGGAAAAGCAGAGAAAGGAGATCTGAATTTTTCATAAAAAATGGCTCAGCTTCAGACACCTGAAATTTATTTAAATTATTGTTGTTACTTTCTTCTGATTTTTTTTCTCCCACAGAGAGTGTTCCCGCACATGTGAACAGATCATAAATTGGAGAGTTTCAACTTTACCTTTTGTAGTATGAAGGAGGAAGACATGTACTTACCTTGCATTTCTTACTCTCTTGGTCATTTCAAGTTGAATCTTCTAGCTCACCAAAAGCAAATAGTAATTTACCCACATAACTGGGCAAGTACCAGTTTTCAAAAGTTATGGTAATAAAACATTGATTTTATTCTTCTTATTCCTTGTGCTTCCAATAAAAATGGCAAATAGGTTGTTTTTGTTTACCCTTCATTCTCAGCAATGACATCAGGAGGGTAATGACTTGACTTGCTCGTGAATTGGATGTAAGTGGGGCAGAGCTATGCAAATAGGTAACATTTTTTATACTTACCTTACTTGCAAGTCTGAATTAAAAGATGTCTTCCTGAAGAATCAGCTAGACAGTTTTGACAATAATCAACATTTTTCTTTTTAAAACCATAGGGGTTCTTTGAATGCAATCCATATCCAGTGCAAAAGCATCTGTGTTTGGTAGGTTTCTCTAGCACAATAGAGGTACTTTCTCTTCTTCTTCTTTCCCTTCCTCTGCCCTCATCTGTACCAGGTCGGAGAGTACAGTTATCTGTTCTTTATTTTTTTCACCTCTGTGACACATTCCCAATGGAATGTCAGGGTTTTGCTTAGAGGACAGATTGAGAAAAAAGGAACCACTTTCAAAATCCACAGCCAATTATAAGCTCCTGTCTTGACTATCCCCAGTATGGTCTGAGCATGATCAGAGGCTGACCTATCCCTATCCATGTGCCTATATTTTACACGAATGTCTCCCAACACTAAGAGATAAGACAAACTACTTTGAATATATACTGTCATTTTTCTCTCCAAGATGCTCAAAGTGCTGCTGAAGACAGCTTTTGATGCCTGCAACATATTATGGCATAAGAAAGGGTGACAGTGAAATATTGGGAGAGAGTGAAATGTTGATTTTAAAAAATCAGATTTAGTTTCAGTTCTCTCCACCCCCAGTGACATACCTTTATTTTCTTGTAGCTCTGAGTCCAGCAACTATGATTTGTGGATAATGCTTTGACTTATACTAAATAATTAAGAAAATATTCACGAAACAGAAATTTGGCAAAAAATATTTTAATATAACAAAGTTCCATTGTTAAAGGATACACATTTGCTATTTAGAATTAATAATACATACAAATAAAAATATCCAACTTTTTTCTTGTTGTCTTTACCTCAAATTTTACTTTGGTGAAAAAAAGTACCAAAATAAGAAACATCTTAGTGTTGAATTGAATTCAACGTGGAAACTCAAAGAACAGCACCTTTTCAACCTAAAACATAATTCATCTTAATTTTTCATTTATATAAACATCTTATTTAAACAAAATTCCACTCCCCACAGCAAACAGAAACCTTTCCCCCTAAGTATTCATAAAGCTATGGAACCAGAAAGGACCTATAGATCATCTAGTCCAACCACCTAATTTTGCTGATAGAGAAACTGAGGCAAAAGGAGGTATGGGAAGTCACGCAGCCAGTTAATGATAGTGGTAGGACTATGATCCACATTTTTGGGTTCCTAATCTAATACTCTTTCCATTATACTATACAAATTCCTATTGTTTTTTTTTCTGTTTCTTGTTAATGTAATAAAACACATTCTTACTACATAAGAAGTTTGATATTCTAGGATTAGGAAGGAGGTAAAACTACCCTGAAGGTGCATAGATAGACACTTTGACCACTGATGAAAAATGGTGCACTTTCATATATATAGTGCCAAAGTTGTGTATTCCCTAGACCCAGTTTCTTTTTGACAGTCTTCCCAATGGCAGCACTATGTCAGCTTTCTCTTTACTACTGCTGTTATATCGACAGTGGCACTCTTGTGCTTCAAGGTAAGCCACTTCTACCTCTTTGATGAAAGAGTAGGGCAGATCTTATCCTGGAGAAGACCTTCAGTAAATACTTATCAAGTTGCACTGAATGTCTTTCACTTATTCAGCACTCGAACTTTTATTAAGGGCCATAGGAGAGAGAACTGCAGGGTGTTCATTCACCTCTATGAATTGTAGAGTTGGTGCTCTCCTACAGAGAACAATTCTGAAATTCCATAATAAGCAATTCTCAAATTCTGTTACTTTCCATTGAATCTGAAGGAAGTAACAAAATATCTGCTGGACTATGTCTAGAAACTGCGGAGAAAAGCAAATATACATTTTATGAAAAATGAGAAGTTATGGAGTTTGACAGTAATCTTTTAGGGTCTCAAATAAGGTAAGAGTATGCATAAAAGGGTGGGCTATGCCAGTCTCTATAATCTAACGGTTGAATTTCTTGAATGAGTGGGAAGGCTTGAAAAACTAAGAGAACAATATTCAACTTCATGGCAATATGTTCTAACCTTTCAAAGCTCAATTCACCCTCCTCTGGCAGGGCACAGAATTGCTGCATTTATCATAGCTGTAGAGCTAGTGCCACTAGCATTTAAAAAGTGGCCCTTGCTGATGCCTTGCCACATCCATGTGATTTTTCAGAAAGTGATCTGGTGATGAGTTTTCCAGAAAGACTGTTTAGGATGCCAATGAATATGTCTATCACAATCACGGGCCACCTACTATGAGAATCCTCATGTCATCCCCATTATGTGCTGACCACCTAGACAGATGACATCTTTCCACTAACACTTTTTTTTTTTAAAAATGGAGCCCTTTTCCAAAGACTTATTACCATGCTTACCTCTCACTATGAGAAGTACTTGAAGCCATAAATGTCAACTATAGAATGGAACCTTTGGATTCTTTCAAGGTGTTAGAATATATTAGCTATTGCTCACAAATCAACAACAGTTTGTTTACATACTTCTAATATTTCTTAAATATTTCAGCATGTCCTAAATATACAATTTGCTTATTTTCTGATAAGTATGGGAGATCTAACAAAAGCTCAATGCATAAAAACAGTACTTTCATATATCTGTTTTACACAAATGTCTCCCAACACCAGAGATGAGACAGATGACATTGAACATATACTATTATTTTTCTCTCCTAGCAGCTCAAAGTGCTTCTGAAGACAGCTTTTGATGCCTACAACATAGTAAGGCATAAGAAAGAGTGACAGTCAAGAAGAAACCCCATTTCTCCTGTCTTCAAAGTTGGGGCTGAACTCTCTTCCAAAAAGCATTGCTTTTGGAAGTATGTATCTACTAATTTTACCTTCATTAATTTTTTTTTTTGTTAGGACCTCTAATTTTATTAGGTTAAGGAAAGCCTGGTCTAGAAACTCCCTCCACCAGTACATATGAGCAACTTGTTTGTAACTTAGTGTCTTAGAGAGTAGTATGGGTGACTACTAGATAAAGTGATTTACCCATGATCACAGAGCCAGTACATGTCAGAGACAGAACTGGAACCCGGGTCTTCCTGACTCTGTGGGTGGTCCTCTGTGTACTATGCTATGCTGCCCTTATTGGCATTGCAAAAAGAGAATGATTCAAAACTTCACACAGTTTTGCCTGGTGAAAATGTTACTAGGTTTCTTTTTGATGTCAGAATTCCCATAATTCAAGTACTGTTTTTATATCAACCACAACAACATATTATTGTCTGAGTTAAAGAATTTGGGTCATAATCCTAGTCATTGGATAAAAACAGCCAATAATGTCTTTGGGCTATGTAATAGGACAAAATGGCCAAGTTTTGTCATTATTCCATTCCAGTTAATCTTGGTCATATCAGTCGAGAACATGGATCCTCTGTGCAGGTCACATTACATGACCCTGCCAACTGAGCAGAACCATGTAAATTGCCTTGAATGCCAGAAACACCTGAAATGGGGCAAATCACTCTTTCTGTCACTGTCACATTTTCTGTGAGCTGAGGATCAAAGACTACACTGGAAGGCTGAAGGAATGAACTAGAAGCAGTATAAGATTCAGTCATCAAGAAATTGCCCTGGAGCAAAGGATCAGGTATTGGAATTGCAGGCTGCAAGATAGACCCAGAAGCAGAGAGAGTCGAAGTTTCATTGCTATAGAAAGTTGATCCTGCAGCAAGTTGACAGGTAACATTGGTGGTAGGCTGACAGGTAACATTGGTGGTAGACTGACAGGTAACATCGGTGGTAGGCTGACAGGTAACATTGGTAATAGGCTGACAGGTAGCATTGGTGGACATAGCAGATGCTGACAGTGATCCAGGTATTTCAGTTGTACTAATGTTTGTTTTCCCAGGTACCTGAGAGAGTTTGGTTTCATCATCGATACCCATGCTTATATCTGCCAGCTTCTTAAATTTTGGCCCTAAGGAATCCAAAAAGCTCTCATCAAAATCATCTGCAATAAAACTACAGCAGCCTATGGGAGAACTAGGAGGTTCTACTCCTTCATCATCATAGATTAAGAGGCAGTCACTTATTCCTTGACTGTCATCTTCCTCTGTGCAGGCAAATGCTTTCTAAAAACAGAGAAAAGTAGAGAAAAATGAAGTATTTAAAAAAAATTAATTTGATCACATGTTGGTCCTTGTTATGCTCTCCAGGGTCAAGCAAAACAACTATAATCCATCTTATATAAGACAATCCTTCAACCTTTGGACTGGAATGATATCCTTGGCATTCAAATTATATTTCAGACTTCTTTGCACAGACACTGGTGCTACAAAACAGATGTGGTTGGTATTTACCACAGATACACTACTTGTCTGGTTACCAAAAAAAAGTTACCAGGGGATAGATAATTGTCAGAGTTTGTTGGGGATGGGAAACAGCATGGGAGAAGAGATAGTTTTAATTTTTAAGCTATTAGAAATATCATTGTCTTCCCAATCTGAAAGATACAAGCACTGGATGGGGTGATGTCTAAGATCCCTTCTAGCTTTCTTGATCCCTGTGAACTATATTTTTCATACAGGTACAGAACTAGCCTTCTTATAATTTTAGAGCCCAACCTTTTCAGAGACCTTTATAGCTTAACAAAAATGTAATGACTAGCCTGAGTGCTCACCTATGTCAAGGTAAATTTTCTTCAGTAAAAGGGTCTTAGTAAAAAACGAACAAACAACCCCCCCAAACAATAACAAAAAACTCCTTCCTGATAGTTTTCCATAGAGCACACTTCACGTGAAGCTCTGTGTTCCAACAACCTAATTGTCTGAAAGTCATTTCTTAAGAAATGACTGTGGACTTCTTGCACTTTTAAAAGAGGATTTCCAAGGGGAGCCATAAATTGCTGTACTTCAAGAAGTACAGAAACCAAGGGCATTGTTCCAGTGATCAAAAGGTGTGCTACCTTTGTCTTCTTTCCAGAAGCACTCACCAATGATGTGTTGATGAAATGCAAGTTGTACTTCCAGTTTGAGTGAAAGATGAGTAGCCTGAGAAACATCTCTTTTTGTTCTAATATATTAGAGAAGATACAATTTTCATGTATAGGACAGGGAAAATGGCTCTATTAAGGAAGCCGGGCGGGGGGGAAATTGATGAGATGGATGCTATTGATACTAACATCAAGTATCTTGTAATTTGAAGAAAACAGTATAGCAAAGAAAGGAAAAGAGAAGAAAGTCTGAATTGCTGAAGTTACATAATAGGTATGAAACCCTCCCAGTGAAATGCAAATGTAGACCATCGCTAATAAAAGCATGTGCTAATAAAGATTCACAGATAACAGGTGCTATGAAACATGTTACAGAAACCAAGAGGAAGAAAAACATTGTGCTAGTTGGTGACTCCCTATTGAAGGATTAAAAAACAGCTATATGTAGATCTGGCATGGATAATTAACCAATATATTGTCTTCATGGATTATGCAGTTGACATGTGACTGAGACGTTGCCAGGACTTATTAAGCCTAATACCAGCTACCCACTGCTGTTATGTGGGAACGTTGAAGTCACTAGATTTCACATAGTTTGTGTTTTTTAAAAATCTCTTTTTTTTAAAAAGTCAGGTTTTGAAAGAGATAGTATATTAGAGGCAAGTAGGTTTTTTTTTTGTTTGTTTTTCTTATCCATCTGAATTAACAGTGTGATATGGCAGCTCAAAGATCTAATGCCATCTTAGCTGCCTCAACAGAAACCCAGAGTCCAGCCCTAGGGAGGCTAGGGTTGTTTTGCACTCTGGGCTAGTTGGCCCACCTTTGGAGTGCTGTGTTCAGTCCTGGCTGCCATATTTTAGAAAAGGCACTCACAAACTAGCAGACATCTTGAGAATGATGACTAGAATAGTGAGAAGCCTCAAGACTATATCATTATGAGGTATGATTCAGTCTACTGAGAATATTCACTTTGGAAAAGAAAACACTTAGAAAGGATAGGCCAGCTGTATTCAAGTATTTGTAAGGTCATCTTATGAAAGAGAAGATAGACATCTTGTGTAATACTAGAGGGCAGAAGAAGAACCAATGGGTAGAAGTTATAGGGATAAAAGAATAAACTTTCTAACAATTATGTTTATTCCTAAATGCAGCATTCTATTTTGTTAGATAGTTAGGTCTTTTCTTATCACTAGAAGTATTCTAGGAGAAATTATTGCATGACCAAGTACTAGAATCACACCTGTACAGTTTTAGATCATTTAGAGACATTAGGACAAGAAATTAGACCAAAAGAGGCTAAATGAGTTATTCAGAGTCACACAGTAAGTTAATGGTAACATCAGGACTAGAACCTAGGTCTCTTAGCTTTCAATACAGTCCTTTTTCATTACACCGTTGTCAAGGATACTGGAGAGCATTCTTTCTTGACCTAGCTGATCTCTAAGACTCCTTCTAATATATATTTCTATGGCTCTAATTGTGAGTTCTGGTGTTGATATTGATACAGACCAAAAATTCCTATCTCATGAAGGCATTGTTTATATTCACTAGGTGGTTCAGAGCAAAGATCATAGGATCCTACATCTAGCTAGAAGGGACCTTAGAGATTACTACTAGTCCAACCCTCTCTTAGTACAGATAAGGAAACTGAGGCTAGTGGAGGTGATATGATTTGCCCAAAGTGACCCACAAAGTATCAGAGATAAGATTTGAACCTAGGTCATTTGACTCCAAAGCCAACAAGAAGATTTGAGTTTATTTATAGTCTATACAATCATATATACCTGACTCACACACCCCTCCAAATATAAGGAAATCAGGCTCTTCATTATAGGAGTCTATTTAGGGCAGTAATCCTTAGTAATAGGGCATTGGCTTTCGTTTATCTCTCTAGCGTATTAATGAAAACATCATTAACAGAGTACAATGATTTTTCTAATGATACAGCATTGATTAAGCATTTCCTATGTGACAGGTACTTTATAAGTGCCGGGGATACAAATACAAGCCAGCGAGATAGTATCTGTTCTCAAGGACCTTACCTTTTAAGCGGGGGATAAAACACATAAAGGAACATGAGAAAGGGTGGGGAGTAGGTACTTGTGTTTCAGCACAGTGTGGAAATGGCAAGAAAGTGGCATGGAGGTCTGGTTTTGGGCAGGATTAGGTGAAAGCTCACCAATCAGAGCTGAGTTTCTCTATGAAACTCTCTTGGTCCACACGGGGACTGATCCTGAAACACTGACCTTATTCGAACCATGTCCCAGCATTCTTAACACTTTTTATCTTAGCTAATTTAGATAGAAACACATTTTAAAAACATGTTTTGAGATTTGAGCTTTCTATAAAGCTCCTTACAAAAGCAGATTAGGACCCAAAGAAAAGGCTTTCAATGTGATATCTTATCCCGTAGCCACAAAAAATTTGACCCAATTACCTGAGAGAAATAGGTGTCTAGGAAAGTCACATTGACGCCTCCTTCAGGATATTCCCTAACGGTTCCTCCAGTGGAATGTCTTGTCTTCATTGTTCCTGAGTACCCAGCCCCTCCCAGGCCTGTGGTTCCTCCTGACCCCGAAGCTGCTCTAAGTCTGGTTGTTAATTCTATGCCGCGAGTTCCTTCTACGATGGTCTCTGCTGCGTAGGCATTTGTGCAAACTTCTAAAAATAGGGGGAAAAATTATATTCAGTGCTGTGATGGATCATCACCCTTTGCTGTTTGACTTTTGATTTCTGGGGTTATTATTCAGGAAGTAAATCCACAATGGGAGAGAAAATGCAATTCTGTATCTAAAAGAGCATAAGCATATTCTGTCGCTGCTATTTGTCAGAAGCAGAAGTGGGGCACTAGGGAAAAAAGAACTCTAGAAGAAATTAAAATTAATTGGAAACTATAGATGAATATTAAAAATTGTTTTAAAAGATAATTTTGGTCTGGATCTGTGAATTTATTAATCTGGGGAACTCCTGGTATAGACATTTCTACCACTGATTCAGATCAATTCCTCAATTCAGTATATTCAAAGACCTTACATTTTAATGGAGGGAAGAAAACACATAAAGAAATATTGGAAAGGCAGGCAGGGAGGAAGGGTAGTGGTACTTGAGTTCCAGCATGGCATGGATATGGTGGAAAAGTGGCATTGATTAACTGCTTACTTGATTAACTCCAGATCATAGATCTGGAGGTAGAAAGGACATTAGCAGCCATCTAGTTCAACCTCCTTATTTTACAGATGAGGAAGTTGAGATTTAGGATCATAGAGAAATTTGCCCAGGGTTGTACAGGTAATGTCAGAGGCAGGATTTGAACCCAAGTCCTCTCATTCCAGAACCAATATTCTTTCCACTGTACCATGCTGCCTCATCTATATAGGCAGGACAGTGCTAAGAGCTGGGGATACAAAGACAAAAAATGATACAGTCCTTATCCTCAACAAGCTTATATTTTACCTGAAATAGGGTAGGGTAACCACATACATAGGATAAGCAAATGCAAAATAACTACAAAATAAATGTACTTTTTTTTGGGAGGGGTTCCTAGTTGTACTAACAACTAGGAAGATCAGGACAGGCCTCATGTAGCACTTCAGTTGACACTTGAACTGGGGGGTAGGAATTCCAAAGAGTGAAGATAACGATAGAAAACGTTCTAGGCATAGGGGGCACAGCCTGTGCAAATACATGGAGGTAGGAAAAGGAATGCTGTGTCCAGGGAATAGCAAGTAGATCAATTGGTTGGAATGTAGAATGAATGAAAGGCAGTAATGTGGAACCTGTCTTGAAAGATTAGCTGGAGTCAGTCTGAAAGGATTTTAAATTTCAAATAGAGGAGTTTATATTTTATCAAAGAAGCAATAGGAAACTACTGAAGTATCAGGGTTTCTGAGTTGAATAATCAGACAGGTACTATAGGAATAGTCATCTGGCAACTTTTTGGAGGATAGATTGGTGAAAAGAGAGAGCAGAGATAGGTGGAGGTTATTGCAATAGTCCATGGAAGTCTATAGAAGAGGTAATGATAATCTGAAATAGAGTGATATTCCTATATGTGGGGGTGGGGAGAGAGAAAAAGAGAGAGAGGGAAAGAGGGAGAGAGAGAGAGACAGAGACAGAGACAGAGTCAGAGACAGAGACAGAGACAGAGACAGAGAGACAGAGAGATGTGAGACAGAGGTAAAAGCAGCAGTGTGATAGAGCAGGCTTGATCCAGCTCATGGGAGCTGATTGTTAAATTTTCATTATGAACATTTACAAGTCAGAAATCAGCAAATGCATCAAAATCAGAGCTTGCTTTATTGTTTTGTTGGTTATCTAGACTTAAGAAAGTGAAGGGGGAAATGTTAGTAATACAACTTAAACTTAAAGTATGTATTAAAAATTTACCAGCACACTTCTGGGTAGAGACAATATTTGGCAACTCATTTAGATATGGGGACAGAAGGAGAGTAAAAAGTAAAGATTTGCTCCAAATTTGCCAACTGGGTGACTTGATGGATAGTGGTATCTTTGACAGAAATAGGAAAGTTAAGAAGAGAGGCAGGTTTTACTTGGGGAGTTGGTGAAGATGATGAGTTATATTTTAGACATGTTGAGTTTGAGATACTTATGGAATCCAGGCGGACTTATTTGGTAGTTTATGGTCTTAGGAAATGGCCTAGTGGGGTGCTGATAAGTTAAGTGACTTGACTGTAGTTATACAGCTAGTATGTGTCACAACTGGCTAGATCCAGTCTCCCAGATTGGCTTTCTATCCACTACAACATGCTGCCTCTCATTTTTAGATAACAGTGAGAAATATAATGGGAAAGGGCAATAGAACACACAATTGTGGAAACCAACCTGCATAATGCAAATTTACTGTCTAGGAAAAAAATAATATAAATATTCACTCACCAGAATTTTCCATGAATTCAGTTCCATTGGCTGTTATTGGAGGCACACAAATATTTGTGATTTCCTACAAAAAAATTATTATTTTAAAATGAATTGCTATGATTTTATAATGATATGTATATAATAACATTCTACAAATGATGGGAATACATGGAATATGTTTTTATGGGAGTAATAATTTCTGTCATTTTTTTCACTCAAGAACAGAAAACCCTATGAGACCTAGTGATGGCTCCAAGTCTAATGGTGAGATCCCCAAACCATGTACATTTTGCTCCTCATTCTTCCTTCTTCTCTTGCCCTCCTCAAAACCAAATCTGGTTTTCTCTATGACATCTAAATGAATATTTTACAAACTAAGTACACACCTTATCTTGTGGCTGGGCACCTTCTATTCCCCATTGGTGAATTGTTCCTTCTGATCCATCTGGCACAGGAACAAATCCAGATCCAACCCCACCCAGACCTCCTGCTCCACAGTCACAAAATAGTAGCAGAAGGGGGGCCACTACAAGAAATGAAAAAAAAATTCAGTCATTTGAAATAATTGAAAATTATAGCTGAACATCCAAAAGAAGCCAGTGAGAGCTATAATAATGACATTGTGTAGCACTTTACAGGTGTAATTTCATTTGTTTCTAGCTAATAATAACAACTAATTCACTAAACAAATAGTTAGCTAATAATATGTAGTACCTAGGGTAGCTAGGTGGCACAGTGCGTAGAGCACCGGCCCTGAAGTCAGGAGGACCTGAGTTCAAATTTAGCCTCAGACCAAACACTTGACACTAGCTGTGTGACCCTGGGCAAGTCACTTAACCCCAACTGCCTTAAAAAAATAATAATAAATAGTACCTTAAATTTTGCAAAACACTTTACAAATATTTTGTTTGATCCTCATAAGAACCCTACGAGGCAAATAGTTTATTATTATTATTTTACTGGTGAGGAACTAAGGCAAATTGAGGTTAAGTGACTTACCCAGCTTCAAATGTCTGAGGCATGATTTGAACTCGTCTTCCTGCCTCGAGGCCCAGGTCTCTGTGTATTACATGATCTAGCTGCCTAGCAGTGTCATAGTAAGTATTATAAATCTCATTTTACAAAAAAAGAAACTGAGGCTGAGTGCTTATGTGATTTTTTTTCTTCCCAGTGTGGCACAACTAGTGAGTATCTGAAGCAGGATTTGAATCCAGGTTTTCTGGACTCCAAATCCATTGTTGTGTTTGCTATACCATGAGCTAAATAATTTGTGTTGTTGCCTACATGGGTAAACTACATCATTTGCTTGGAGGTGAAAAGATAAACATTGTTGTCAAATGACAAGCCACACCTTCAAATTCTCCAGAGACCATTTCCCCCCGTGAGTACTTATGTTGGAAAATGGTCATGGTTCTTCATACTGAAATCAGCATTCGATTTTTTTTTTGTTATTGATAGATATGTTTTACGTGCAAGCTAGTTACAGCAGTCAGCTCCTGCATGTAGGTAACACTATGCGGAAAGGCATTCTACACAAAAATATTGCATTCAAAAGAAGTTTCCAAAATAAGTTTCTCCATTTTGCAAGCTTGGAAATACTCAATTAAATTTCCATGTTAGAAGTAGAATAGAATAACGGAATGTAATACTTACACAGCAACATCAACAGGCCAAGAAGGAGCAGACCGATGCCAGCAGGACCAAGGCCTACCGATGGTGTCCCTGTTTGCTTGTTACTGTCGTCAGGTCTGATACTTGGAGAAGGAACTCTATTAAAACACACTTGCTTCTCATCACAGTCACAGGCTTGTAATTCCAGAGTCTCTGGTATTTCACAACTTATACCTTCCCTGTCTGTAACTATGAGAGAAAGTGGATGTGTTCCAGAAGATAGTGCTCTCTGGGCTCTCAGATTTGCAGAGGTATCTACAGAGAAAAAAAAAGCCACAAGGGATAATGATTGTTGTTACAAATTTAAAATTGACTTCTTATGATAATATTCAAGGAGGCCAAAGTAGCTGTTCCGCTACTAAAGAATTCCTCCTACTAAAGTCCTCCTCTCATACCTCACTGGGGCATGGAGCTGACCCTTGACCTACAAGGCTGTACCAGTGGCATGCCAAGTTTTGTGGGTCCTACAGAGTTAGAAAGGCTTAGAATTCTTGCCCTGTGACAGACTAGACTAAAGGCCATCTAATCTTAATTCAGAAGGCTCATCACCAGAGGCCCTTAGGTTGTGATTTTTTTTGTTGTTGTTCCTAACAACTCATGAGACAGTACCAAGTTGGGGAGGGACTACCCATATTAATAAAATCCTGGAAAGTCTTAAAATCCTTTTGATATTGTTTGGATTAAAATGGTCTGGAGACTAGCAAAGATGCCAGAGTAAGATGAAACAGTACAGCCCAGTTCTATACCCACTTACCTTTCTCCCCACAACTACTCTGACTAAGCTTTCAAAAGAACAGAGGAACAGCATGGTGATTGGGAAATCTAAGAAGAAGTTGAAATGATCTATTCGTTCTTTTTTTTTTTATTTTTAGACAATTGGGGTTAAGTAAGTTGCCTAGGGTCACACAGCTAGTATCAAGTGTTTGGTCTGAGTTCAGATTTGAACTCAGGTCCTCTTGACGTCAGGGCCTGTGCTCTATCTATTGCGCCACCTAGCTGCTCTTGATCTGTTCACTCTTAAATAATTATTTGGGCCTTTCAGAGATTGCTTACAGGACTGTAATTTATATGACATCGTGAGATTGAAGTAGAACTTTATTTTTATTTTTTCTCCAAGTTTATCCAATATCTTAGCAAGTTTACCATATATTTTTTATTGTTTATTTGGTGGCCTGGGTATTGGTCACAGAACTTTCAGCTCAGGTTGGCACTAAATCTTGTGTGGTCATGCTAAAATAATCTCTTTTTGGAGCTGAAATTCATGTATTCTGATTATGTGCAAACCTGACTTGGTGAGAGAAAGTCATTTTACTTAACAAATATTTATTGAGTATCTATCATGTTCATACCATGGTGGACATAGTGGGGATACAAAGAAAGGTGTGGCACCAAACCTACTCTCAAGGAAAGAGGAATAAGAGAGAAATAAATATACAAAAATAACCGATATAAAGGAGAGCAGAATATGTGCACAGGAGAGATACACATAATAGTAAAGTATAAGAAATTTGGAGTCATTTTTACCTGGGAATGCTTCATGAAGGAGTTACCACTTGAATTGTACTCTGAAAGAAGGGAGAGACCTCAACAGATGGAGGTATAAGGGGGAGTGGGTGGAATATATTTTAGACTTACAGGATCATATTAGCAATGGCAAAGGCATGGTAAAGTATAGGATGAGAAAAAGTGATAGAGTAGTCCATTCTGGCTGGAATATAGAATAAGTGGGAACAGTATGAGATAAGCCTGAAAAGGTAGATTGGAGCCAAATTGTAGGAGGCCTGGAATGCCAGCACCATGTATTTATATTTTATTCAGTAGGCAATAGGAAGTTGTTGCAGGTTTTTGAAGAGAGTAATGACATCTTCAGAGTAAGGCAGGGATATTTTCCCCTGTCATTACAAATGTTTAATTTTTTTTCTTTTCATAAATTTATTTGTATGTTTATTTATTTTTAATTTTCAACATTCACTTTTATAAGATTTATAAGATTATAAGATTTATAAGTTCTAATTTTTCCCCCTACCTTCCCACCCCAATCCCCAAGATAGCATGCAATCTGATGTAGGCTATACTGGGGTAGAGAACCTGTGGCCTTGAGGTCACTTGTGGCCTTCTAGATTCTTGGGTGCAGCCTTTTGACTGAGTCCAAGTTTAATAGAACAAATACTTTTATTAAGGGGATTTGTTCTGTGAAGTTTGGATTCAGTCAAAGGGCCTCACTTGAGGACCTAGAGTGCCACATGTGGCCTCGAGGCTGCAGGTTCCCCACCCCTGTATATGTACAATCATATTAAACATATTTCCACATTAGTCATGTTTTGAAAGAAGAATTAGAACAAAAGGAAAAAAAAACCCATAAGAAAGAAAAAACACACACAATAAAAGAGAGAAATAGTATGATCTGCATTCAGACTCCCTAGTTCTCTCTCTGGATGTGGATAGGTTTTTCCATCATGAGTCTTTTGGAATTGTCTTAGGTTACTGCATTGCTGAGAAGAGCTAAGTCTATCAAAGTTGGTCATAGCACAATGTTGCTGTTATGGTGTACAATGTTCTCCTGGTTTTGCTCACTTCACTGAGTATCAGTTCATGCAAGTGTTTCCAGGTTTTCCTGAAATCTGCCTGCTAATCATTTCTTCTTCTTTTTTTTTTTTTTTTGCTCATCATTTCTTATGGAACAATAGTATCCCATAACATTCATATATCACAACTTGTTCAGCCATTCTCCAATGGATGGCCATCCCCTCAATTTCCAATTCTTTGCCACCACAAAAAGAGCTGCTATAAATATTTTTGTATGTATGGGTGTAAGGCAGGAATATTACTTGGAGAAAGGATTAGAAGCAGGAGAGACTAGAGCTGGGAAAAGCAGTTAGGAGGATTACATAGTAATCCAGGTGAAAAAACACAAGGTACTTAATTAAGCATTCTGGTAGGAGCCAAAATCAGGGAATGGGTGGGAGGGATATTGTGAAGGGAGGACTAATTGATAAGACTTGGCAACTGATTAGATATAAGGGGTGGTAGAAGGGATAGAGTAGAAGATGACTTCATGGCTATGAGCCTAGTTAACTGGGAGGAGGGTGGCATGATCAAGAGAAACAGAAAAGTTAGGAGGAAGATTTGATTTAGGGAAGAAGATAATGAGGTTAGTTTTGGACCTGTTGGATTCGATATGCCAACATTACAGGTAGGTAGATATATCCAGCACATATCTTGAGATGTAAGGAGAGGTTGGGGTGGATAGATGGCACAAGAGTAGCCACATGAGTGGATGAGATCATCAGGGAAAGGGTAGAGAGAGACAGTCATAGAGCAGGACCTCAGCATCAACAAAGAGTGAAAGCCATTGGTACATGTAGAAATGGTATTACATTCTGGTTGCTTCTGTTATACAGTGTGAAAAAGACATGTGGCTAGGTTCACTTAAATCAGTTCACCGGATTTTATTTGGTAGGCAATGGGGAGCCAGTGAAGGTTTTTGTCTTTAATTTTTTTTTTTAAACTAGAGAAGTGACGTGATGAGAATATCTCATTAACAAGACAAGCTACCTTCCACTCAGGCAGTGGAATGGTCATATTTGATCTTGAAGGGGTTTTCTGGTTGTCATTGGACAGGGCCTACTAAATGAGCTCTTGCCAATGATCTGGAAATGAATAAGAAGCATTTTTTTATTTGTGAATGGACAATTCATTTTCTGTTTATAGTAATTCTTTTTGGGGCAGTAAAGATCTGGAAACTAGATGGCGAGGAACACTTATCAATTGGGAATGGCTGAACAAATTATGGTATATGAATGTAATAGAATATTATTCTGCCATAAGAAATAACAAAGGGGACAATTTCAGGGAAACCTGAGAAGGCATATGAATTGGTAGAGTGAAGTGAACAGAAGCAGGAGAATAATTGATATGATAATGACAACATTGTAAAGGCAACCTTGAACAATTTAAGAACTCTCGTCAGTGCAATGACCAACCACTGTTTGATAACACCACTAATGATCCACACTACCTGCCTCTTGACAGAGTGGTGACAGATTCAAGATTTAGAATGAGATCCACATTTTTGGACAGGCCCAACATGGGTATTTGTTTTGCTTGACTATGCTTATTTGTTATAAGGGTTGGATTTTTCTTTTCATTTCATTTGGGGTGGAGAGGTGGGAAGAAGAGAAATGAAATGCTTGTTAATGAAAAGAAATAAAATAAATTGAAAAAAGAAAATTCATTTTCCTCACCATTTATTGTTGTAATGCTCCATGTGGCTGGGGTTCCCTGAGGCTGTTCAACCAGGGAAAATGTGAAGGGTCTAGTGTCTGGCTGGTTTGGCAGAGGCTTAGCTGTGACAATAACTGATGCAGATGTACGACAAACTGTTTGCTTGTCAGCAAAAACCGTAGGACAATTTTCATTGAAATCTGGCACTCTAACAGTTACGGTGCCTGTTGATGTCTTCCCTGTGTTATCTGTAACAATAATATTGTGGAGTTATAAAAGGCAGCTGCTGGTGCATGCAAAGGCATGCCCTCATAGAGTCTACTGACCATGAGAAGTTTTATTAGCAAATACTAAAATTGTAACATACTTCTACCTTCTAAATCAGACTGATTTTATGTATTCTCCCAGCTGGGCAGCTCATATGACTAAATCATGTTGTATATTATTTTATCATTTTTTGAAGCAAGGATCATAAGATTATTGATTTAGAGCTGAAAGAGACCTCAGAGGCATCTAGTTCAACCACTTCATTTTACAGATGAGAAAACTGAGGCCCAGAGAGGTTAAGTCACTTGTTCAAATTCACATAGGTGGTATACATCTTCCTACGCTTGGTTTTAAACCAGGTTCCCTGATTCTAAAGCCACTATTCTTTTCACAATATCATGCTGCTTTCATGAAGGATGTCTCTGATGTGTTCACTGTAAATAGAATACTCTTAAAAATGGTCCCATGTTCACAATAGTGTAGCCTAGGAAAATGGACTCAACATTTTATTTTTATGACAGTTTTTTTTGCTCCAAAACCTTGTATCATAGTATTTGAAATAAATGTGAAAAGGAAATATCATTTCTTTATTTAACACACTTTGGGAGCCAAAGCCTTTGCTGGTCTGGTTTTCTGAATCTTTAATTTTAAGTAAATTATATTGATATTTTGAAAAGTAATTGAAATCTTTTTGCTTACCATCTATTGCCAGAATCTCAGCTGTTAATGTCTTATTGACTATGAATGGTGAATCTCGATCAAGGTTTTTAACAAATTTAATCTGAGCAGTTTTTGAATCAATGACTAAGTAACCACCATCATTACGTCCCATTGCGTATCTGTTTTTGACAGAAAAAAACAATCCCTGAGGATTCTTGCAATTATAAAATGCTACATACTCTCAGTTGAAAACTATAGTTTTACATTGACTATGTAACATTAACATTTGAGAAAAGTAGCAGAAATATGAAGAATTCAGAGAAGCAAGGAAAGATTTGAATGGAAACAGAGTAAAGTTAGCAAAGCCAGGAAAATAAGAATGTGTAATGACTACAGTGATATAAGTGGAAAGAACAAAAAAGACCTTATTTGTCATAATAATCATAAACAACAATCTGAACCCTAGAGAAAAGAAAATTGAACTGAAACAAAATAATTTTATCAATTATTTGAGAAATATAATTTCATAATCTTTAAACATCTATCATGGCCTGGCTTCCTGGTTTTCTTCTTTATGTCAATGAGTTATAATTGGAATAGTAAGCAGCCGCATAACTTAAAGGTGGGGTTTTTGAGGGATGTGATGACCTTGACCATATCCACATTGGAAAAAGTAAAATGATTTTAGAAAGCCATCATTTTGTTTCATGGTGTAATTATACATAAAACATTGGCTTCTAAAAAGAAAAGTTTGTTTTGGTGAAACATTTCCAAAATGAAATAATTTGAATCATTAATTAGTTCTATGCAAGATCTTTTATCAAAGGATACTGTTATTTTTGTGAAGATTGATTACTGCCTCAGTCGCCCCTCTTTTCTCCCATCTTGAACCTCTCATAATCTATAGGTTCCCTCTTTACAGCCTTCAGTCCCTCATCCTGGGGGAAAAAATCTTCACTAGATCCTTTCATCTCTTCAAGCTATTTTACTATCTTTCTCTTCCCTTTTTAGACAAATATCTAGAAAAATATTCCTCCACTTGTCTCTACTTCCTCTCCTTTTACTCACTCCTCAACTCTTTACAATCTGGCTTCTGACCTCATCACTCAATTGAAACTGCCCTCTCCAAAGTTGTCCATGATCTCTTAATTGTCAAATCTGAGGTCCTTCTTCCAATCCTACTCCTTCTCCACCTATCTGCTACATTTGACAATCTTGACAATCCTTTTCCTTCTCAGTACACTCTTTTCTTTAAGTTCTTTCGACACTAATCTCTCCTGCTTCTCTTCCTACTTATTTGACCCCTCCTTTGTTGGGTAGTCATCTGTATCACCCCAAGACTCTGTCTAGGGCCCTCTTTTCTTCTCTCTATACTCTGCTCTTCTGCCTTTCTCCCTTCTTCCCACCTTTCCATCTCTCTCTTTCTCTCTCCCCCTCTGTCTCTTTTTTCTCTTTCTTTCATCTCTTCTTTCTCTTGACTCTCATAGTCTCTTGGTTTCTCTGTCTCTCTGTTTATCTTTTCCTCCTCCTTTTCTCTCTCTTTCTCTCCCTCCCTCTCCTTCTTTATCTCTGTCTCTTCTCTCTCTGTTTTCTTTCTCTTTCTCTCTGTCTGTCTCTCTCTATTCCTTCTCTGTTTCTCTTCTCTCTCCATCCTCTCCACCTCTCCTCTCTCTGTTTCCTCTGTGTGTTTCTCTTTCTCTCTCTACCCCTCCTTTTCTCTGTCTCTCTTCTTCTCCTTCTCTCTTTCTGTCTCTCTTACATCATCAGTACCTATGGGTTTAGTTGTATCTATGCAGATGATTCATACATCTGTCTAGCTCCAGTTTTTTTTTTCTCCTGATCTTCAGTCCTGAATCACAAATTGCCTATTGATCGTTTCAAACTGGATGACCAGGAGGAATTTCACCCTTAACACATCCAAAACAGAACTTGCTATCTTTTCTCCCAAACCCACTCTTTCCAAACTTCCCTATTTCTGTCAAGGGCATCTCCTTCTTCCAGTCTCCTATATTCATAACCTCAGTGTGAGCCTTGACTTCTCACCCTCCCTCATCCCACATATCTGAGTAGTTGCCAAATATTGTTGTCTCTACCTCCACGACATCTTTAGCACCAGACTCTTCTCTTCTCATATCCAGCACATTCAGGCCCTCATCATCTTTTGTCTGGACTATTGTAATGTTCTCCTAATTGGTCTTCCTGATTTGAGTCTTGGCTTATTCTAACTCACCATCTCCAAAGCTACCAAAGTGATTTTCCTGACCATGTCATTTCCCTCCTCAATTAGCTCAAGGAGCTAACCGTTGACAGTAGGAGAAAACCTAAACCCCTCTGTTTAGCTTTTAAAACCTTTCACAGCCAGGCCCAACTGATCTCATTAGACATTACTTCATTTCCTGCACTTTACAATCCAGCCAAGATAGCTCTGTTCTTTACATATGGCACTCCATCTGCTTTTTCTAAGCCTTTGTTCTTGTTCAATTATTCATTTGTAACCCCTTGGACTTGCCCATGGGGTTTCTTAGCAGAGATACTCCATTTCCTTCTCCAGTGTGTCCCCAATTTTACAGATGAGGAACTGAGACAAATAGGGGTCAAGTGACTTGTCCAGGGTCATGCAGATAGTAAGTGTCTGAGACTGGATTTGAACTTAGATCTTCCTGACTCCAGGCCCAGTGCTCTATCCACTGCACTCCCTAGCAGTGACTAAACTTTTTTTTTATACTTGTTGAAAGAAAATAATATCATTTCCTATGTATTATTAAGCTGTAAGATGTGATAGTATATTAGGTTTTATGAATACATATTTCCATGCACTGCATTTGTGAAAGATCGTAAAACACACTCCCTTCCAATTTTGCCTCAGAATCTTTCCCTTCTTTCGGGATGCAGCTCGAACACCACCTTCTAAATGAAGCCTGTTCTTATTCCCCAACTATTAGTGCCCCAACCTACTGAACTGTCTGATATTTCACTACTTTGTATTAATTTTGCATATATTATGTATATGTATATTTATATGTATGCACATACATAAACTACCTTGTATTGATTTTGTATTTATTCTGTATATGTGTATGTGTGTGTGTGTGTGTGTATATATATATACGTATATATGCACTAACACACGTCTGTCTCAGTGGAATATAATCTCTTTGAGAATAAGAATTGTTTCCCTTTTTGTATTAGCATACTGCCTGGCACATAGTAGGTATAGTAATGTTAATTAAAAATTTAATCAATATTGTTGATTAATTGAAAAAAATCTCCCTTTATGGTCTATTTTGTAATAAACAAAGGGAGAACATATTGCTCAAAGCAATAAATCCTGTACCAGAAAGAAGTAAAATTTATGTTAATATCTTTAGATATCTGTATTGTAAACAATTAAAGGGTTTTTCTAGGTGGTTGAGAGGAGGCCTAATATTAGATAATTGTCAGGAAGGGGTAGAGATGTGGGTTGAATATTTAGTTCATTGTAGAGGATGAATCCAGAGTTTATTTGATTCATAAGGGGGATCATAAGGAATACCTATTCTATCTCTCTATCTACTCCTCTCTTTATTAATGTTACCATCAGCTTACATAGTGCTGATTTATTTAATTATTTACTTTCACAGAGAGTCAGAGATTTAGAGCTGGAAGGGACCTTACAGGTCATTTTAGTTTATTCCTCCAACTGGAGTTAAATGAGATTCAGAGATAAGTGGCTTGCTCAATGTCTTGCCAAAGGTCACAGAGGTTGTAAGTGGCTGATCTGGGACTGATATGAGGGAAGGAAACAACTATGTTACAGACTCTGTGCTAAGTGCTTTACAAATGTCATCTCATTTGATCCTCACAACAACCCTGGAAGGTAGATGCTAGTATTATCCCCATTTTATAGTTAAGGAAACTGAGGCAGACAGAAGTTAAGTGGCTTGCTCAGGGTCACATAGCTAGTAAGTGTCTGAGAATGAATTTTAACTCTGGTTTTCCTGACTCTAGACTTCCTTGCTCTATCATCCAGATACCTAGGTTGAAGCCAGACTCTCTGACCCTAAATTCAGTGAGCTTTTCATTGTATCACATTGCTTTCAGTGTAGCAACCTTGAGAGATAAGCCAAATAAATATCTTTTATCTGCCCTAAACATAAAAATGCTGAGGTTCAAATAACTAAATAACTCGCCTCAGTCATACTACTAGTAAGTGTCAAAGCTAAGGAACTTGAGCTTAGGTCTTCTGATTCTAAGTTCAGAGGGCTTTAAAATTTTAATTCATGCTATACAACACCATTTCCATCATGACACAAACTCAACAAGGTAGAGTGATTCCCAGTAACCTTCATAGTAAAACCTAATAACTTCTCCTGACTCTCAATGTTCATTACTTACTATCCCTCTTTCCCCCTTTTTTTTCTGCTTCCTAATCCCAGAGGAATATCTGTCTAGACACTACTCCAGAAGAACTAATCTAGTCTGTTCCCTATATGACTTGCTTTCACTTTATCTCATATGCCCTTTCCTGATCTGGGAATGTCTTCTCCACTCCTTTCACCAATCTGTATCTCCCCATCAAAACCTTGAGTAAAGCTCATCTCTTCCAGAAAGCTTCCCTTGATTAATCCTTCTCCACTCTGGTCATTCCATATTCCTTAAGAACTCAGTCAATGACTTTTTTTTTTGGTTTGATAAAGTTTATAGAAAACATTGTTAATTGTTAAAATGGTACAAACATTTTAAAAGTGTATTTATTTAATTATTTTTGCATAAAATGTAGGTCTTGTTAATGTTTACTCATTCAAAAACTTAAAAGTGGATATGACTTCCTTATCTGTTGGCCCACACTACCTTCAAGGTCCTTTCAAGTTCTAGATCTGTGATGTTATGGTCTTATATGTCTTTTATGAAAGTTGTCTAATTACAAATATTCAATTTAGAATTTGTAGCTCATTTAAAAATTTTAAATGTATGTTTTGGATATGAATTAAATTTGTATTGAAAAAAGTTATTCATTAAGACTGAACTATTTAAATGTGTTTTCCAAGTTGCCAATGATTATTTAAAATTTTTTTTCATTTGTCAGCATTAAAAAAAAAATCACAGTTGAACCTCTACTACTTAGAATTTTTATCCAATAAGATAATTGGGTAAATGCTATGCTATGTTTTTATTTATTATATCTCTTATTTTATGAAATACTTTAAAACTATAGGGAAATAAGAACTTCAGACAACTTTTATACTTGTTGAAATAAAAGAACATCATTTCCTACTTATTATTAAGCTGTAAGATGGGAGAGTATGCTGGGTTTTATGAATACATATTTCCATGCCCCACATTTGTGAAAGATCTTAAATGCAAAATAGATTATTTTTAAAATCTTGGCCTGTGTTCATCTGAGATATTGCATGAAACTGAAATAGTTTAAAGGAATAACAAACATTAACGTGAAAGTTAGTCTTACCTGACAAATGATGCAGGTTTGCCAGTATCTTCATCAATGGCTGCGTATACTCCAAGAGCATAATTGATTAATTTTTTGTAACTTATGCCTTTCTGTACTGTAAAAGTCTTTGAAGTAGGATGGAATGCAATCCCTTCTTTTACATTTATAACCTCAACTGTGACGGGAATCGACTGAGTTTTATACTGAGAGATAACTGAGTGGTGAAATGGAGCTTTGTTTTTAACAGTTATAACAAGTTTCATGGTTTGAAATTGTTCATAGTCCAGAGCCTGAAATGTTTAAAAAAAGAGAAGTGTTAATGATATCTAATCCTTTAAGATAGACAACTTTAAATTTTTGTTTATTTTTATTCTTATCTTTCAGATGCAGGAACTCAGAGATATGAAAAAAAATAGGCCTGTGGTCACACACTAAGGGTTAGGAGGCATGTCTTGAAACCAAGTCTTGGGATTCCATGTCCTGTGCTATTTCCTCTTGGCAATACAGCCATAGAAAGGGAATCAGAATACTCTGTAGTCAATGCTATGGATCCATGTCCTTTGCATATTAACCCAAATGAAGAGACCATTTCACAGTTCAGAGAGAGGCATTTATTGGTTCCTAAATTCCTCAAACCCAAGTCTAATATATGATACTTAGAGAATAGGTATCTACTTAGGCTATCCAAGTATCCTTCCAGTATTCACAGATATATATGCAATATATATATGCAATTCCTCTCTCTCTCTCTCTCTCTCTCTCTCTCTCTCTATATATATATATATATATATATGCAATTCCTCTGTCTTGACTTTCAGAATTTCTTAGATTTGATGAGCATGAGATGATCTTATAGGACAAGTGGGCATTTATTTGATAGCCTAAGGAAAGACCATTTACCATTCTGGAAAACACTATCAGGTAACCTAGCAATATAGGAATTTGTCTGATTGACTTTGGAGAAGCTGTGCAGCCTGATTAGCCTGAAAATTCTCATCGTACCTTCTTATTTTTGCTCAGGTTTATGTACAAATGCAAAAAAAGTAAGGATAATAATTCATCTTTACATAGCACCATCAGGTTAACAAAGTGCCTTCCCCAAAGAAAACTAAACTTGAAGGGAGAAAACCTGGATTGACATCTACTTTTGTGACTTCCTAGTTAGGCAATCTTGGTCAAGTCAGCCCTTCTCTCACCTACAAAATGCTGTGTCTAGGCTAGATTATCTCTCTTAGGTCCCTTCTAGCTCTAATGTTCTATGGTTTTGTGAATACTGCGAATCTGACAATGCAAGTTTTTTTATCTCCATTTTATAGATGAGGAAACTGAAGCTGATAGAAATGAAGTGATTTATCCCTAGTCACAGAGCTGGTAAGTGGTTGGAGATGACCTATGATTATATTACCAAAATGGAAAGTGATACCATAATCAAAAGGGAAATATTGGATAAAAGTGGGGCAAACTAGAATTGATATGCCAAGAAGATCTTATGAATTAGTGGGTGGGTGAGTTAAACTGAATGTCTGGTAACCATCTTGAACCCAACATGTACAAAACAGAGTTTATTATCTTTCCTCCCAAACCTTCTCCTCTGCTGAGCTTCCTTATCTGTTGAGGGTACCACCTTTCTTGCCAATTCTTCATACACACTTACCCCATTAATATAATCAGTTGTCAAATCTTGTCACTACCGTCTCCCTTTCCTCTTTACTCACAAAAGCACTACAGTAGTGTTCAACTGAACATCTCTTGCTTGAACTAGTACAGTAGACTTTGAATTGTTCTCCTTGCCTTAAGTTTGCCCTCTCTCTAATCCATCCTCTACACAGCTGCGAAAGTAATTTTCCTAAAGTACAGGTTTGATCATGTCACCACACTGCTGTCCAAACTTCAAAAGCTCCCTATTGCTTCTAGAATAGTTAAAAACTCCTATTTAGCATTTAAACTTTGCACAACCTGGCTCTTGCTTACCTTTCCAGTCTTCTTACACATTACTCCCTTCCACCACTCTAACATCTGTCCATACCAACTTATTTGTTGATCCTTAGAGTATTTGATATTCTACCTCCTGTCTTTGTACCTTTCCACTGGTAGTCCCCTCTCTCTATTTTCCCCCCAGGAGATTTAGTTAAGACATTTCCACTTTCCAAGGATAGTCTTTATTTTTGTGCTTTTAGCTCTAGCTATTTCATATAGCTAGAACCCATTTAGAGGGACATTTAAGGAAGAACTGCCTCATTATCCCATCCCATAATTAAAAATTTAACCCATATTTCCCTAGTGTTGGACTTGAATACAATTACAGTGGGTGACATTAATATATTTATTTTATTTTAAATTCTTGTGATAATGCACATGTATTCAGATAAATATAGTATACAAATAACTGAACAAGTATATTCACTTGAATTTGTTGGGTAAATGTAGTAGTTTCCATTAAGAATATAATTTTAATACTAGTTGTGAAGGTCATAGCGCTTATGATTGGTAAGAATCTAATTTTAGTATTTTTTTCATAAAATGGAAGGTGGCTAACAAATAATGGCTGTGTGACCCTGGACAAATCATTTAACTTCTCAGTGTCCTCACAATTCTCTTAAGTATAAACTGCAGTTGTTCTATATTGGAATTTCCCTCACTGGGAACCCCCTACACCAGTCAAATCAGAGGTCATCCCAAACCATCCCCCCAAGCAACATACCTTAACCACTTTCAGGATTCCTTCATTGGTTTTTGCATCTGTTTCTATTACAAACCAATTTCCTTCATTTCCAGAGGTAAAGGAATAGTCTGCAAACCAATTATCTGTGAACTCTTCATCAAGATCTGTTACGTGAAACCGAGAGACTTCAGAACTAAGAATATTTTCTTCAATCTTTACTGAATACTGAAAAGAGAGTTGCAGAACTTATTAAGGCTAAATTATTAATCTTTTTCTAAAAGGAATTTACACTATTTTCTCTTCTTTGAAGTGGAGATGTTCTACTTACGAGGGGGACTTTGTGCTGCCCACCATGAGAAAAGTATAAGGATCAATGGGAATACTCTCTTAGAGTATGTTGGCATTCCCAGCCCACTCAATGCATACCTATGATCACAATGGTGTCAATTAATTAATTTCAATAAAAATATGCATTGAACATAAAATGCTATGTTATTTTTGTGGTTTGTTCTTTTCAGTCATGTCAGATTCTTTGTGACCGCATTTGGGTTTTTTTGGGCAAAGATACTGGAATGGTTTGCCATTTTCTTCTTCAGCTCATTTTACAGATGAGGAAACTGAAGCAAACAGGGTAAAGTGACTTACCCAGGGTCACATAGCTAGTAAGTATTTTAGACCAGATTTGAACTCAGGAAGATGAATCTTCCTGACTTTAAGCTTGGCACTGCAATGCACAGTGCCAGTGAGCTGCAAAATGGTCTTAGGCACTATTGAAAACAGGACGTTCCAGGCAAGGTTAGCAATCTAAATGTGCAGAGAGGAATACAAAGCTATCTATCTATCTATCTACTTATCTATCTATCTATCTATCTATCTATCTATCTATCTATCTATCTATCTATCTATCTATCTACCTAGGTTTGTCAAAAAGTAAAAACATACCTGTGATTCTGTAAAAATTGGGAAATTATCATTGACATCTTTAATTGTAATTTGACACCCACATTCAGTTGCCTGTCCAGCTCCATCAAGATCTGCACCACTTACACGCAGGCTATACTTGCTGTATTTCTAAGTTTAATAAAAGAAAAAAGAAAGAAAATAATTTATTCGAACTTTTAAAATATTTTATTTTGAACACCCCGAATAAGAATATTTTTGTATAAATCAATAACTCTTTGAAAGGGAAGAATTGTACTGTCAAACACTGAAAAATACCACTGATAAGAGGGTGCACTAGGGATTTATATGAACCACATTTGGGGCAAAATGTGTGGATTGTATTCACACTGAAGTGCTTTGGAAAAGCAATGGTAGGTAGTAGATGGCAAGCTGACCCTGGAGTCTGGAAGAACTATGTTCAAGATCAGCTTCTGATACATATTGTCTGTAAAACCATGAACAAATGACTTAACCTCTCAGGGTCCCCGACAAATCTCTGAGACTATAAATTGCAGAGAGAGCACCAACCTAGACTCTTAGAGGGAAGCTCTCAGTGGGAGTTTATATCAGTGAAATCACATGTCCAGTAACAATGTTACAAAATTACTTTATGTTTCTTACTGACTAAGAGGTTTCAATATTCAGCTCCAGAAAGAAATTAGTATTAGGCTATAGCTAGTAGTTGGACTATGGAAATTGTCAGTCAGCCATCATAAAAAACACAGCAGAAGTTGCTTTCACTACATATCTTTGGCAGGTAACTTTCTAATTGCTGCTTCTTGTGGCCTGGGGCATGACGGTTATGAATTTATGGGATGCCCCATTGAAAGACTCTAGGCGGCTTTGTTATCCTGTGGGCTTTGTAGACCACAGTGTGACAGGCAGTCCATGACAAGTTGATGTTCTTTGAGTAGAAATGGGCAGAAGGTAATGGGGGCTGCACCCCTGAGAAGGAAGGGAAGAAATTGATTTTCTACTTCACGTATAACGATTCCCTGTTTTTCTCCATTTCCAGAACCCAATGCAGAGAAAAGAACTAGGGAATTCAAGAGGGAAAAGGAGAGTGATAAAGAAGGTTCATTATTGTAGAAAAGAGGCAGGAGAGAAGTTGAAAGAAGTTAGGCAAAGAAAAAGAAAGTAGTGGTGAACAGCTTATGGGGAAGACTGGAGGATTGCAGTTTGAAATTCCAGGGAAGGTTTGAAATGAATTCCAAGAAAATCTTTCCTTTTTGTTTAAAGATCTCTGCTCTCCTCTGGTAACCTGAGGATTTGTTCTCAGTCCAATACTTCCTCTCAGGCTCATATTTTGCTCTGTCTCCACTCAGATATTTAAATTTACACAGCATGTAGGTGACTTGTGTCTCTTTCCTTATGAGAGTTGTATTTTGTGCAACAAAATCACACCCAAGCTAACTAATTCGGGGCTTGTTCTAACTTCTTTCTTTCTCTTTTTTGTCTTTTGGTGAAATGTAAGCCTGGGGAATTCCCTGTTCTGCCTTTATTCAAGTGAAATCTTTTCAAGGAAGTCTCCAAAAATGCTTTTACTTTACCTCTCTATCAAGAGTACTGGTCATAGAACGCACTTCTCCATTGTGTCTATTTAGGAGGAACATGGGTTGCCCTGCAGGCTCTTGAGAGACTATTTTGAAGGCAATTTTAGAATTTAGATGATTCGGTTCATCAGCATCTGTCGCATTTAACACCATCACCAGTGTATCTAGGGAAGAATAAAAATGAATAAAATGAATACTTACAGAGCTATGTTATGTTCACACAAAAGAATCAACAAAACTTCATTCTGTTCCTAATTTACTATTTAAAATACTTATTTTTTATGTTTTGCGGATATAGCAATATATTCAGGAGTCAACTGAGTCAGATTTTAAAAGCTATTAAAGGCATGGGATCTGGATAGCTGAAAAAGCAACATGTAGAAGATTTAGAAATCTTCAAGCAAAGACTAGATGAGCTCTTGTTGAGAATGGCATAAGGGAGATCCTTGTTCAGGGATGGTTTCTGAGGTCCCTTCCAGCTCTGAGATTCTGAGAGTCAGATGAGTTGACTTGTATGAACATTTATAAATAAGGATGTCCATAACAATGATGTAGTGATAGGATATTGATCTGGAAGTCAGACCTGAATGTGAGTCCTGCCTCTGATACATACCTGATGGATGACCCTGGGCAAGTCATTTAACCTCTCATTAAGATAACACCCGCCATGTTCACTTGCTAGTCTCCAGGGCTGACTTTTGCACACTAGCAAAAATACTGAGGACTATTTTGTTTTGTTAGAAGCACAATTTTATGTCCAATATATCTTAATTCTATTGTGACTTTGAATATACAAGGTTTTGTCTATACAAGTTGAAGTATTATTTGGATAATGAAAGCAAGATTTTCTAGTTAATAGTAAAAATAATTTTAAAAAAGAAAAATGAGAAGGAGAATTGAGGAATTTCTTGGATGATTCAAGCAATAGTTGCTGTCCTTCATTCTCAGAGAGGACCAGAATGACATCATTATGTTGGAGTCAAGTTACAGTGTGTCCGACTGTGCCTGATCAGACCAATAAGAGCTCAGAAGGTTCTACCACACGTCAGGTAGAAATAGTACATGTGAACATTTGGGGTGGAAATGTTTCTAAATTTGAGATTCAAGCAATAAAAATAACTTTAAAGAAGGACAAAGAAGAATTTCATTAGGCCTACTGTCAGGCAGACTTAATTGAAATAACTCATGAGAAAGACTTGATTTAATCTTTTTTTCCTATAAAAAGCAAAATTTTGTAATTTCATATCAACACATTCTACCTACAAAGATATAGGAATTGGGCGTGTTATTTCATTGTTATGGGGAGCTCCCATGTGATGAAACTTCCTTTACCAATGTACATTGGTACCTTCTCTGTGTAAGAGCAGGGGCTGATTGAATCAATCTGTAACTTCCCATCTCACTTAAAGTAACTAACAAGATTCTGATACCTTTATAAGGTGACAACATCTTTCAAATCAAATTGAAGGCATTAAACTTGGCAGAAAATTACATAAATTAATTTGGAAGGAATGAAAAAATCATTGGAAGAAATGAAATGACATTTCAAAGAACAAATTTTTCCTGTGAAGTTTGGATTCAGTCAAAGGGCTGCACATGAGGAGAGGGCCACATGTGGCCTCTGTTCTTTTCTAGACAGATTTCTAAAACTCTCAATGTATTGAAAAAATTCCACCCTCTAATTCTGATCCTCCAGTAGGCTCCTTTCTTCTGGAATTAGGAAGAAATACAACTTTCAGGGTCTTTCGTGATTTCACCAGAAGGATTGTTACATTGCCAGAATGATTATTACACCTTGCTACTTGTAGTCTCAGAGAGTTGCCCACTCTATTTGGAACTTGAATTCAGGTCTAATTAACTCCAAGGGCAGCTCTACTTCATGCTGCTCCCTTTTTTAAAAATTTTTGCTTCATATGCCTTTCTTCCTTCCATGAAGCCTTTGATTTCACCAGTGAACAATGACCTTTCCCTTTCATACTTCATATAGCACATTGTGCTTCATTGCTGCATGTATCTTTCATTATACAATAATGAAAAGTGAAGCTGTCAAGTGAACCTGTCCTAATCTTTTGTCAAATTTCTACTTCAGGGGATACGAATGTCTTGATTTCACTTTTATTGGACTTAAGAATTGGAGCAATTTTAGTCCAGATTCATATTATATTCCATATCCAATGAATTCAATTTGATGCTATAACTGTATTTTTTTTTTTTTTGGCAGGGGGAGGACAATATTTGCTGTGCTAGGTGGATAACAGGAATATAGTGGAGGTGGCAGATACAAAAGAAATATACCTTCTTGCCCTGCAGGAACTTAAAGCCTGGGGGGTGGAAAGCAGGAAGACATTCAACATCAAGATTAAAATAGCACTATATGACAGCTTGTGACTTAGCGTCCAATGAGTGGCAGGTGTAAGAAGTGCTGTAGGAGCTCAAAGAAAGGGGAGAAGGCTGTGGGTTTGAATAGTAGGGCTGGTGCTTGGAATAGTCAAGCAATTCTCTTTTCTTTTGTCCAGGCATCCTCTCTGCTTTCCAGTTGTCTCCACACATGCCTTCAGCCCCATGGTCATTATCCTCATCTCCCACCGGAACCTTGGATACCACCCTTTGCCTCCTCCCTGCTCACTTCTTCCACTACCCCCAAGCCTTGAAAGGTAAGGTTTTGTCTTATTTTGCCAGGGTCCAGACCTCTACCTCCTTGTCACTTCCCAACCATCTCCACACCATCCTTTTGTATGCACCCCTGCCTCACAGCTAACTCTTATATGTTATTTTCCTCCATTAGAATGTAAGCTCCCTGATGTCAGGGGTTATCTTGTTTTCTTCTATCTGTATGTCTTCTTAGCATAATGCCTAACACATAGGTCTAAGTGTTGAATAAATACTCTTGTCTGTCTGTCTATTTATCTTTTGATCTAATTCATTCAACAAGCAGCCTAGCCTATCTAGAGGGAGATACGCAGCTGTCAGGGGTAACTTAGTGTTTATTTGTCTAATACCCATGTTTTTCATTTGCAACTTCTTCAAATAGATATTAACACCAAATTGAATTAGAAAAAATGGGATTTCTAGGTGATGTCTTTGCTTCCTAGAGGGAGTGTGTTTTACTCTTCCTTATCCTATAATGTACTCCATTTTTATTTACTACCATTATTTCTTGTTCTCTTCATACAACACAAGCCAAGCTAATAATCATCTTCAAATTCTTCTGCGATTATAGTTTTTCATTCCATGTGACACAACCTTTAAATTGTCTTGAATTTAGCTGTAGGCTTTGTTAAAAGCAAAAGCCTTTAATTACTCCATTTAACCAACAGCCTTGACTCTCTTTCTTGCCTTGGAAAACATGTATCCCAGATATGTAAATCTTGCTACTACACTCATGCCAATTAGGTCTTGCACAATTTAGTAAAGAGGAAGATTATGCTTTTAAATTCTGCCTGGAAACTTCAGTATGCATAGGCCAAAGGGGATTATTGTCAGATATGTTCTCTGCTTTCCTACTCTCATTCTTTAGATTAATGTGCAACCTTCTGCCTTACTTGGACATAACCAAGCAGAACTAGCTATTACTAAAATTAGCATTTATTATTTTAATAATGATAACTATTAACATCCTCAATAACAAATTATCCAAACCAGTTACTACCTGTGTGACCTTGGGCATGTCATTTATCCTTGGCAGGCCTCAGTTTCCTCTTCTGCAAAATGAGGGGGTTGGACTACATAATTGCTAAAATATCATCTAGCTTTAAATATATATAACTTTCCTTGTTACCTCTTTGGACAAATGACCTCTATTTATGGCTGTCATTGACTCTGTTGCATTTTCATTAGGTTTAGAGTTTCTGGGGAAGCCAATTTTAGTATTATCCTGAGAAGTGGATGATTATCATCTGTCTGCTGTCAGGTTACAGATCGCTGAATCTCTAGGTCATCTACAAGTCATCTAATCCAATACTTACTTGTCTGAGACTCTACTTGATTTATTATCTTTTGATAACTGAGCCTTCCCTAAACTCTACACCCAAAGGTGTGATAGTAAATGTTTGACAACCAGCTCTCTTAAAAAAGTATGCATGACACACTTTAAAGTTTAATTTATATCATTAAATTTTTCTCTATCACTTTCTTTAGTCTAGACAATCAATAAAAGAATAAATCAAGCCATGACTTATAGCATTTTCTGATTTCCAAGGTATAAATGGTCATGCTGAAGATTTAATAATTGGCTCTCCAGAGCTGTGTCAAGTTCTGCAGCACTCCTTATTGAACAGCAAGTATATCTGCAGTACTCCCTTATCAAAAATATTTGCATGTGTGCCACTATGAGCATTCCTGCCATTAAAATATGTGCTTTTATTTTATTTTATAAAGTCCTCTCAAAAAGAGAATCTCTCATTGTATCCATCAGCCTTCTATGTTATGCCCTTGGGATCTAATTATCTTAACTCCCCTTAAACAGAGCACTCAGGCAAGTACCACAAATCATACTGTGGGCAAGGTTTGAAGTGTACTCCCAAATGAGTCAAAACCACCATCTGAAATTTCTGACTTTAATTACTCTTAATAAGTAGGTGCTAATGTGTTGTTTCTATGCTCTTGAATACTACAAGAGCTGTCACCACCCTGTTTTGATACCCCTGTGGCAAAGCCCTTTTCACCCTGCCTTGGTTAGTGTCAGTCTGTCAACTAAGATTTATTAAGGACCTATTATGTACCAGGCACTGTGCATTATTGTGTATTATGCCCCATGTGCATTAATATGTGCATTATTATGTCCCAGTCCCATTTTCTGTCAGGTAGTAGCCCCTGATTCTCTTTATTGGTGGGTTAACTGTAAAATAGTCAGGTTTTATTTTCTTCCTTCTCTGTTTTTCAGTAGAGACCAGACACCAAAATTTAGGTTATACTTTCAGCAGGCTGCCAGCATATTTCAGGTCACCAGAGTTGCCTGGTTAATTAGGTTTTTCTCAAGGATTCTGGCATGTCCTCTTCAGGCAAACCACTTTGACTAATCAAACATTTAATATAGTTCCCTGATAGACTAGCTTGTTTACTTTCTTTGGCAGTACTACCAAGTAGCCTGATTCACTATCACTTCTGATCTTGTATCAGGGCAGAATTTTTGGCTCCTGGCCATCAAATTCTTTTTTCCTTATGACTTTTAAAAACATACCCATCTCAGGGGATATGCCCTGCTAGACACTGTACTAATTTTATCACTTATTAAGGCAATACAGTAGCTTATCATTACCTTCATAGATCAGAATTAATTCAAAGCAAATTACAAAGACCACCTAGACTTCCTTATTTCCTTTTTTCTCCCTACTCTCCTTGGTCTGAATTTCATCTGCCAAGATCAAATATAAAAGCCTCTGTTTGGCTTTTAAATCCCTTCATAATCTTTCTACTTAACTCCTTCCATGTACAGTCCAGTAATTCTGGCCTCCTTGTCCAAGATACTCCACCTCTTCACTCTGTGTGTTTTCACTGGTTGTCTTCCATGCCTAGAATTCTCTCCTTCCTTATTTCTGCCTGCTGGCTTCCTTCAAATCCCAGATAAAAATCTGCCTTCTTCAAGAAGCCTTTCTCAGTCCTTTGATAACACTAATGTCTTCCTTCAGGGATTATTTCTACTTTATCTTTATATATTTTGTTTCTATATAATGTTTGAATGTTGTTTGCCCCCATCCTATTAGATGATGAGCTTCTTGAGGGCAGGGACTATTGCCTTGCTACATATGAGTAACTTAATAAATGCTTGTTGATTTGACTTGATTCAATAGGTACGCAGATAAATAAATATAAGATCATTTGAGGAAGGAGAGAGCTCCAAAAATTAGAGGGATCAGGACAGAAATCTTTAGTATAAGGAACTCTTGATGTAGAAATTGCCTTCAGTAGTGCAGACTGACAATTTCTCTGCAACTTAGAATATTAGAGAGCTGCCTAGGACACTGAGAGGTTCATGGTCCCATAGCTATTGTGTGTTAGAAACAATACTTGAACCTGGATCTTCTGGGTTCCAAGCCAGGTCCTTTAGCTACTACATTACATTGTCTCTTCGTGTCTAGAAATACAAATATCTATTTCAAAGGGCATAGATTTTAGATGAGCAGGACTTGAAGAGAAGGCCTTCTACCTCTCAGACAGATATATATATATGGTATTTATGTGTCTGACTCTGTGTGTGTGTGTGTGTGTGTGTGTGTATTCAATTGTTACAGTCAGGTCTACCTGACTACAGGCCCAGTGCTCTATCCACTGCTCTACCTAGCTGCCTATGTATATATGTATATGTGTATATAACATATATGTATATATACGTGCATTTATAATATATTATATCACACATATACAACACATCACATATGCATATACACAGTATATATAGATATAATATATCACACGTATATACACACATGTACACACAGATATGATATTGTGTGTACATGTGCACACAAACATATACATATGGGCAACTAGGTGGTACAGTGGATAGAGCACTGGCCCTGAAGTCAGGAAGACTTAAGTTTAAATATATTAACTATATATTATATGTATGTACATACATATAATATAGTATATATACATATAGGTATCACAAGTATATATTGTGTGTGCATATACACACGTGCACACACATACACATACATATGGGCAGCTAGGTGACACAGTGGATAGCGCACTGGCCCTGAAGTCAGGAAGACCTGAGTTCAAATATATTAACTATATTATATATGTAAATATGTAAGATGTTATATGTGCATATACATACATGTATAATATATGTTATCTATAATGTGCATATATAACATATATATGCATGGTATACATGGGCAGCTAGGTGGTACAATAGATAGAGCACTGGGACTATATACACATGTATACATACACATACATATATACACACACATACATATATATGTGTATATATATATCCTGCTGATGATATGCAATGATGTTATTAATACAGTTCAAAGAGAATGTTACTCATACATCAGAGGTATAACTTTGAAATTCAGGAATGGTAAGCTCTTACCCCAGTTCACCTGCCACTTTGCTACGTGATCCTGGATAAATTACACTTCATCCGAACCTCCTTCTTTGTAAAATTAGAAAAATGCTTCCTTACTACTTTCACTGGGTTATTCTGAGAAATATGATTTGCGGTTTATTGTATCCATCTAGCTCACCACAGTGTTGCCTAGTTGGGGAAAGAAATCTAGAATGGTGGGTCCTGTGGAAGACTTACTTGCAGCGCTGTTTTCTTCAATTTCACCATAGAATACACTTTGTGAGAACACTGGAGCGTTGTCATTGATATCTAAAATTTTAACTGTAAGCACAAGAGGTGTCTCTACATTCCTTCCCATTTCATCCAGAGCCTGGCAGTTGATCTAGAAGAAAAATGAAAATGGCATTCAAATCAGAGGAAATGTCCATGACTCTAAATTGGCAAGTTTATAGATTAGTTGACTAATTGTACATTATAATGCAAGCACCAGTATCTTTTTCTAAATCGTTAAAAGAAGAGTGGCATCATCAATCATAGCACAGAAGGGGAAATTCAGAACTGTATTAGGGCATTACTTACATGGAACATTGGGGTTTCCTCACGATCAACGATTGATGTTATATTAATTTCTCCAGTTCTGGGGTTAACAACGAAGATACCGTAAGGGGGCTGATCAATTCCCACTCCAGAGATATGATAGGTAATTCTCTGGGTTTTTTGAAAATCTGAACTAATCTGCATCAAAATATATGGAAAAATTATGGGGATCACATTTAAAAACAATTTACAAATCTCTTCTCCTCTCCTCTCCCCCACTCCAAACACCTCTCATTGTGGACCCTGATTTCTCATTTCCTTCTCCATTTGGGGACAGTGTCTCTGCCCTTGCTTATTATCTCCACCTACTTCCTATCTCATCTGTAAAATGCTGAAGAACTTTAGGAACTTCACATGTAAACTGCCAGTGATGATAAGAAGGGATCATTTGTTCTTCATACATAATACCTTGGCTTTCTAAGGAGGCCTTTGTGTATTGGAGCTAGAGTTATAGTGAGGGGTCTGGGTACTATGCTTTTGTCCACAAGTTAAAGACAGGGCAGGGAGATTTTAAAACATGTGCAAAGATGAATCTAGATCTTTCAGTTATTTAAAAGCATTTTATAATGCCTCTGGTTGTATGTCCAAGGGATTAGGTGTGAAGAAGGGACAGGAAGCCATACAAAGAGTATTGATTTTAGAATCAGAAGACCTGGGTTCAGATCCTGCCTCTGATGCTTACTCTTTGTGGTACTCTTTGGACCTCCTCAATTTCTTCATTTGTGAAATGGAGGGATTTTATTAAATGGCCTCTGAGGTCAAATACAGTCCAGTTAAATATAGTAATGTAGTCCTACCAAAAACTTATTAATTCCTAAGTGATAATAGCCAAGTAGAAGAAAGTGATGGTAGGATTAGGCCAGACTATAAAACTCCTCTTATTCTGGCATTTGATACCCTCTATAGTCTAGGTCTGTCCCTGGGCTTACCCTACTTGCCCAACTCTCTCTTTTACTACTTCCCAACACAAACCTTCTATTTTAACCAGACCAGTCCCCTTCCTATCTCCCTCATGTGCCACGCTAATTTTCAACTCCAACTAATCTTTGCTCATGTGACTCCCTTAGAACTTTACCTCCACTTACCAAAATTCTACGTTCTTCAAGGTTCAGTTTAAGTACTCATCTCCCTAAACTTTTACTGACCATACCAGCTCATATTGATTCTTCCCTTCCCTGAAACTCCATAGCAATTATTATTCATACCGCTAATTTTGGCATTTAGCCATATCCAGCCTTGCAACCTTCCCTGGCAGTTTCATGAATATGTCTTCATTCCCCAACTGAGTTATGATGACAGAGATAAGAGGCCCTGTCTTCTTCTGTTGGGGTCCCCTCCTATACCAAGCCAGGACTGAACATTTAGGAGGTAATCAATAAACACAATTTTTTTGTTATTTTAAATGATCAATAAATGTACTATTTCCTGTTATTTCCCATTAAATCTAATCTTTTTGGTACTCATACTTCTATTTCATGTACAACTTACAGTAGCAATTGGATTCCTCTTTGAATTGTCTTCTCTTTCTCGACAAGGTCTTGCAAATTTGACCCATTCACGTTTATACCTTCTGAAGGGCTTCTGCAATATTGTGCCATTGTCTTCATTTTGTTCTTTTACCTTATTCAAAAAACCCAAAAGGAACTTAAAAAGGTTTCATGCTAACAGACACGTCCTTACACTAAGCTAGGGAAATCAGAAAATTCCTAGAGACCAAAGGCCAAATCTTTGTTTACCTTGTCAGCAAAAGAAGTACTTAAATATTTTTGACAAGGTTGTAAGGTCCTTGAGATTAGAGGCTCTCATATTTTTTTGTACACCTCAGAATATCTAAGAGTTCAGACTACACAGTTGTTTAATATATTTGTTTAGGAAGATAATAATGATCAAAAGGAAGAATACATTTGACGAATTACTATATGACGTGTAGAAATCTGGTTTGTAAATTTTTTTTTAGAAATTTAGCAGAAATCTTATAAAAACATTTACTTGCATAAACTTTTCAACTTTAATGTTACATGTTTTTTTCTGTATTTTTTGTCTTTCATTTGTTTTAATCTGTATTTCAGTCAAAATAATTTATTCATACATTACCTCTACCCATAATTCACTATTGACCTCCACCACCACCTGTAAGTATTAAGAGAAAGTTAGAACAAAGTTGGGTTCTTGGAATTAAGAAGAAAAATATAATCACTATTATGATTATATATGTTTTTATAACTATATATATGTTTTTATACCTATACCTTACACACACAGAGTTAAGGGGTGTTTTGGGTTTAGACCTCTGATTTCATCAATATAAGGGACTTCTGATGGGGAAATTCCTTCCACTATCACAGGTCAGCAACTTGTAACTTACAGATTTAGGGTAGTATCTAGGGGACATTGAGAGGTTAACTGACTTGTTCATGGCCACACATACAGTATGTGTCAATAGGTGGAACTTGAATCCAAGGTCATTATCCTTTGCACTATGATGCCTTTCCAGATCTAGAAGTACAGATGTCTATTTCACAGGGCATGGGTTTTGATGAGCAAGACTTGAAGAGAAGTCACTGCCAGGAAATGAGACATGTCCTCAGGAACAAGTTCTCCCTGTTCTTTAATCTGACAAGGATAATTTTACTAATAAAGAAATAACCCAATTGACTTTGCAAAAGCATGCCTAGCAGTCTGTTTCTGGAGCTTTCCAAATTTCTTATCTCCTTCTAAATAAAAATGGACACCTGAAGCTGTTGAAGCCAAAGGAGAGTGTGCTTATGATGAGTTTTGTTAAAGTAAATGCCAAAAGGAATTGTTAAAATTCGAAGCCCCCTTCACTTCATAGTAAAAGATTGGCTTGAAGATTATGTTGACCATTTCTCATTGAAAATTAATGGTATTCAGGGTGAAGAGATACATTTTACTGGAGATTAGTGGGTGAGGAGAATGTAGTTAGTTAAGTTCAGGGCAAGATAAAAGATGATTATATCCTTTCAAATTCACAAAATGTAGTTTTTCATGTATTTGCTAATCTGTTATCCATACTACCCATCCATACCATTTGAGCCAAAATATTATAACAAGTGGTTGATGAATGCCCCTTGCCTAGATTATGAAGCAAGTAGGCAGCTAAGTGGCCCAGTGGATAGAACACTAGACATGGAGTGAGGAAGACCTTAGACTGAATCCTGCCTCAAACACTGAGCTCTGTGACCCTGTGCAAGTCACAGCCTCCATTTGTCTCATTTTGTCTCAGTTTCCTCATCTGTAAAATGGGGATAATTATAGCACTTACCTCCCAGGGGTGTAAGGGTAAAATGAGATATTTGTAAAGTGCTTTGTAAACCTTAAAGTACAATATAACTGCTAGCTATGATTATTATGACATGCAGTTGGATGAGCAATTTACCGAATTAGTCTGCCTACACATGTACAAATCTTAGGTAGGCAAAAGTGGATAGTAAGCTGGACCAAGAATTGCGTTGGAGGAAGACAGTTAACTAGGTTGTACTTGGGAAAATGTGAAGTGCTTTCAGCCTTCCTTAACATAACTCACCCTTTAAAGATACTAATATGATAAGATGAGATAATATTTGGCACATAGTAGGTGTTATATAAATGCTTATCCCTTCCCCTTCCATAAACTTCTCCTGATGATACTGTATGGCTTTAAATAATGAAGCAACACAATATCTGAAGAAGAATAATTGTGGGTGACCCAAAAGCAATGGAGAGACACATGACAGGCATTAACAGGCTGCAACATATTACTGGAAATGACCTACTCAAGAAACAGAACAAAAGATAGGATTGCTTTAGAGCTGGAGGGGAGTTAGAAGATTATTCAGTCAAACCCTCTCATTTTTCTAATGGGGAAACTGAGGCCCAGAGAGACTAATTGACTTGCCCAAAGTCACGGAGGCAGGAAATAGCAGAAGCTGATTTAAATTCAGATCCTCTTTCTACTACACCACACTCATAACATCAAAGAAATGTTAGATTAAAAAAAGAAGATGGATTAGGTGTACATCAAGAGTGAGGGATGACTAGTAGATACCCCAATTGCTGCATTAAATATTAAAAAAAAAGACCCAGAAAAAGGCCTCCAGTGTGTTGAGTATATTTTCTCAGGGGATTTGTGGTAGGTGGGGCATGAACAAAACAAATTACTTGGGATTGGAACATTACCAGTGTAGCAAGGACCCACATCACAGAATCATAGATTTAAAGCTCAAAAGGACCCTAGAATTACCAAGTCACACCCTATCATTTTACAGATAAGGAAACCGAGGCGCAGAGAGGTTAAATGATGTGCTTAGGGTTATACCTGTAGTATAGATGGGGCCATGCCTACTCACAGTATACCATAAATAGTTTTTATTGAAATGAATAAGATGCATTTAAAAGACTTAAGAACCTGAAGTTTATAGCCTTTTTAAAAAAAAAAACCAAGAAAAAAAACCCTAGAGAATAATGAATCACAGAACTGCTGGTTCCTTTTCCCTTGAATGCACCTTTCTCATATCTCTCCCCATGTTGTCTTTCATCTCATTCCTCTCGCTTCTCTCTTCCTCCCATTGAAAGTCTACCCATACTTCAAGTGTCACCTCTTCCAGGAATCTTGGCTTGATATTATAGTCCTCACTGATCATTCCATTCACTGAACATTTCTAGTCTGCCCCATACCCTTTAACACTGACACAGATATTTTATATTGTTTGCCATTAATTCAGGTATGTGAATCTGGCCTCTGATCCTGATATCTTCAAGGCCAAGCACTAGGCCTTTTACTATTCCATACTCACTCCAGAACTTAGAAGGTTTCTAAGCATTTCAGTAGGTACTCAGTCAATACTCATTGGTTAAATGATCACCTGAGCTAAAGAGAAACTTTAAAATGTTGGGGAAAATTTATGCATAGAAATATGTAGCAACAGTGGGGAAAAGAAGGCCAAGATGAGAAAAATTTTACAGTTTTTAAATCTGGCTCAAAGTTTGGTTGCTCTGGAACAATATAGATTGATTGCTACACAATTAATTAACTCTTTTTTTTTAGGCAGTTGGGGTTAAGTGACTTGCCCAGGGTCACACAGCTAGTAAGTGTCAAGTGTTTAGTCTGAGGCCAGATTTGAACTCAGGTACTCCTGTCTTCAGGGCCGGTGCTTTATCCACTGTGCCACCTAGCTGCCCCCACAATTAATTAACTCTTAAAAGTTTGTTAGCCAGATATAGCCCAAGATAGAACCAAGAAACAAAGAACACCATTCCAAGGGATTCTAAGGTCCCTAGTCATGACAAAGACATTAAGCTGAAGCTCATATTTAAAGGACACTTGTTCAAGTCACTCTGAATAAAAACTAGAAAATGTGGTTATAACAGGTCTGGTCATGTCTATGTGTCACCTCTGTTCTCCTTTATTAAGCAACCACCTTGTAATCTCCTCCTATTAAGTCCTTGGGGAAAAAAGCCCAGGGTAGTACAGTTCTTTTTACTGGAAGAAGTGGAAGAGTCATGATTCACAAACCATGAGACATGCTTATACTAATGCCACACAGAGGATCAGATTTTTTCCAATAGATACACAAAATACAATTCCTATTGAAGCCTCTTCAAATCCTTTGTGGCAGTAGGTGGTCTATTAATTCTTAAAAAAAAATCATAAAAATTCCCTTACACCCAAATTCCTATTTGAAGTGTTCAAAGGAAAGACAAAACATGGAAAATAGAATAACAGTTTCACATAATGTGTCTGTAATGTTTGGGAGGCCTTGAAATCATGAGGAGGGGGGAGGGTTATTTGATTCACCTTCAACCCCCTTGATTTAATAAGCAAAGCCTCTTGGATCAGACTCCTGTATTTCCTCTCAACTTGAAGAAGGTAGGTCTGACTCTTAAGAGACTAATCAGCTAGCATGCCTCAGATCAGAATTAAGATTAAAAGAATAGCAGCTCCAGGATCCTAAGGACCTTACCCGTTACAAGGATATTAAATAGAAACTCACATTTAAAAGAAAGTTGTTCAAATCACCAAGAATGATAACAAATGTGATCATTCTAGTCTCAGTGTCTAGTAGCATCCCTAGTGAATTCTGAATGCTACTATGACTAGAAAGAAAGGACCAAGAGCTAAAATGATCATGGCAACACTCACACATAAAAGCATTTCACAGTCTGAAGGATAACAACATTGATGATAACCACCACTACCACCACCACCACCACCACCATAACCACAACTCCATTTCATGTATAGAGAGAACAATGATTTTGTTGCTGCCAGGAATATAAGACCTAAAGTCACTTGGTCCTTAGCTCCAACATCCCTGCCCTTCTAGCTCACTGAAGCTCTTGGAGGGGTGATGATTTGAAAGGACCGTTATTGGCATCATGGGAGTAGAAAGTAGTTGGAAGGATTTTGTTTTTCATTCTAATTCAGATAAAGCACTGATCTCACAGAGCATCACCTCTGAAGCAAAGGGTTTTTAAAATATGAATTTAACCTAAGTTTGAGTGCTTCTCCTTGGCTGTGGTTATGCTCTTTAAATTACAATATGGTAAGATGGTCCTGTCTATGTGCTAAAAAGAGCTGAAAGTCCTCTGATATGATTAGAAAAATCTATATAGCAACAACAGGTTAGCATCTATAGGAGGTGGCAGAAAAGGTGGGAGAAATAGGGACCTGCAGAGAGCTGCCTAGATGTGGAGGATGAGTGGATGGAAACTGAGATCCCCTTTCATAAGATCTTCCCTTTTAACAGCAAAAGGCTAAGCAAAACCATTTGACACTGTGAGCCTATATAACATTCCACATCTAAAGATTAGTACTTCTCCCTCCTACTTGGATAACTGGTAATTCTAGAGCTAATACATGTTGGGGGGAGCTAAGTGGCACAGTGGATAGAGTGCTGGCACTGGAGTCAAGAGGATCTGAGTTCAAATCCAACCTTAGACACTTACTAGCTGTGTGACCCTGGACAAATCCCTTAACCCTGTTTGTCCTAGTTTCCTCATCTGTAAAATGAGCTGGAGAAGGAAATGACAAACCACTCTAGTATCTCTGCCAAGAAAATCCCAAATGGAATCACAAAGAGTCAGACACAACTGAACAGCAACAAAGAAGAATGAAGAATATTCCGACATCCTACATTAGTTCTATCCTGATTCCTTCAGCCATCAATACCTCCACTTTCCAATACTGTTCATATTTACCTTGTATATATTCTGTGCAGCTAGGTGGTACAATGGAAAGAGTGCTGGGCCTGAAGTCAGGAAGACTCGTTTTTCTGAATTCAAATATGGCTTCACACACTTACTAGCTATGTGATCCTGGGCAAGTCACTTAACCCTGTATGTCTCAGTTCCTAATTTGTAAAATGAGCTGGAGAAGAAAATGGCAAACCAGTATCTTTGCCAAGAATATCCCAAATGAGGTTATGAGGAGTGTAACACAACTGAACAACAACAACAACAACAGTAATACTTTTCTGTTTGCTTCCGTTATTTTTTCCCAATAGAATATAAGTTCTTTGAGGGCAGGCATGTTTCCTTTTTGTCTTTGTATACACAGCATCTAGAACAGTGATTAACAGTAAACACTTGATGAATGAATGCATCATCTCCACATATGTCCCTTTATCATCTGTGTTCACTCTCTATCCGTGGTGTCAGTAAATATATATATATATATGTATATACATATATATATATATTCTTTCTCCTCTCATGATAGGATGATCTGTGGAAAAATGTATGCTATGTGTATATGTTTTCCTTCTCATTTATTTTGTCATGCTGTTTAAATGTCTTTTGCTTTGATATAATGTGTCCTTTAGGTGATCTGGTGAAAGGAACATTGATAAGGTCTGTGGTTTTGAGCAGATAGATGCTTACCTAAATCATGCCTGGAACCTGGGATAGGTATCATGGGCCCCATGATTAAGGAAGGCATCGTCTATCCATGTTCACATAAATGGAAACTATTAGAAGTAATGTAATCTTGCCTATACTTTGGCCTAAATCAGGAAGGATTGTGTGGAATCTCTGCATGGCTTTAGCGTTTTGTCGTTCTGCATAACTATAAAAAAAAATTTCCCTTAAATTCTCAGCAAGAAAAATAGAGCCCTCTCTCCCTTCTTACTTCCTTTTCTTTCTTCTTTCCTTCTTCTCTTCCTCTTTTGAAAAAATGGGCTCTGCCACTTACTATCTTTGTGACTAGCAAATTACTCAATATTTCTAGGCTTCAGTTTCCCCAGCTACAAAATTAAGAGATTGGACCATACATATTCTCTAAGTTCTCTTCTAGCTCTTAATCCTATAATTCTATAATTATAAACCTAGGACATTTGAAACCAAACCTGGGTTATAGTGTTAAATTTAACCTTAACCATCTATTTAAATGTGGGCAAGCTATGAGTCACTTGGCTTCTTTGTATCTCAGTTTCTTTATCTCTTAATGAAGGGGTTGGAATAAAAACTCTTTAAGGTAGAGTGTAATGGTGGGTTGGATCTGGATTTGAATACTGTCTTTGGTATTTATTAACCATATGATCTTGGGCAAGTTATTTGACTTATCTGGGCTTCATCTGATAATGAAGGCATTGTACTAGATAAATGGCCTGCAAACATTTTGATCAAACATCCTGTCAGCAAAAATTGCTAAGCAAATACGTGTATATATTCTTATTTATAAATTATATGTATGTATGCACACAAGTATAACTGTATTGATAATTACGTATAAATCTTACATAAGAAATAGAAATAGAAAGAGGATGAGTGGAAGATGAAATAATACTTGATCCTAGAGTTAATAAGGAGCCATTGGAGATTATTGAGGTGGGTGGGGAGTGACTTGAGCTTTAGGAGGTGTGGCAGGTGTGTGGAGGAAGTATTAGAAGGGGAGAGACCAGGCAAGGAAACCAATTAGGGAGGTATTGGGGTAGTTCCATTGAGAGGTGATGAAAGCCTGGACTAGGTGATGGGGGCTGTTTGAATAGAGAGAAAGGGACAGATGCAAGAGATGTGAAAACTGTTTAGATTTGTGGGGTGAGGGAGATTGAGGAGTTTGAGATTACCGCTAAACTATGAATCTGAAGGAAAGTGGTTTCCTCAACCGAATCAAGGAAGTTTGGAAGAAGGAAAAGTTTGGAGGAAAAGAACTGTCTTAACTTATCCATGACTCCTCATCCAGCATGATTCATTTGGTCTCACCCAAAACATGAGGAAAAATGGGGGCTAGAAAGAACATCTTACCAGTCACTGTCCTGGGGCCCAAAGCCCTCTCCCAAGTGATGCCTGACACAGTCAAGGAATGAATAGGCTGTGGGTGTGGTGGGGGGAGGGACTCACTACAGAATTTTCCCAGGGGGCCCTGGGTAGCCGCTACTGTGGGTATCTGGGTTGTGATTAGGTTATAACCACCCTGCAGGACTACGTTTAGCTCAGAATGGGCAAAGGTTGGAAACCTTTGAAGGATGGGGGCAAATTTGGGAGTGTTAGGAGATCAGTTCAGGTATGATTGTGTTGGGGACAAGCTCTATAACAGGCTTTCTAGGGGAGAATGGGATGCAGCCCATCCTTCTTCCCTCGAATTGGTTGATCACATACTCCTTGGGGGTCAGACCATGGCCCCCAAGAGGTCATAGTTTCCACTTTGGAGACCCCTGGATTTTGAGATCCCTTAGAAACCTATGATATGTTTCAGCTTCAGAATTCTATACATCTATGAGACTTTCTCCAGATTTTTAAGCCTAGGCATATTTGCTATTAGAATTTTTAAAAAATAAACTTTTGATATCTTTTGTTTTTACATTGTTTTAAAATTTCCTCCTATATTCCTCCCTCTCTCTCCACTCTGTGAGAGTCATACCTTATAACAATGAATTATTTTTAAAAGAGGAAGAAGAAGAAAATAGCAAAATTGATTAATTCACCAAAAAATATGATGCAAATATATGCAAAGTTCCACCTCTGTAGGCCCTCCTTTCTCTATCTTTCTCCCGACCTTTGCAAAAGAGTAGGAGGGAGATGTCTTCTCATGTCTTTATCAGAGTAAGTTTTACCAAAATTTTGAAAACATTAAATCAGAGTTTTGGCATATCAAACTACTTCAGATCATAGATTTAGAGTTAGAAAGACCTTAAAAATCATCTGCTTCACTTTACAGATGAGGACATTGAGTTCTGGAAATGTAAAGTGATTTGGCCAAGGTTACACAGGTCCTACATGGCCAAGCAGGACTTTGACAGGGCCCTCTTTCTAATTCCAAACGCAGTCCTCTTCCCCTTGTGCTTGAAACTCTGAATTTAATGGGCATAGAATGTAGAATAATCTAATCTTCTAAGTAAAACAAAAGAAATCTAAATTCCCTAAAAATTCATATTTTTAGATGAAGTATTTTGCAAAAATATGTTTTATGTTTTTTCCATTATAAAATATATAATTGGAGATGAGAGCGCTGTCTACATAACATAAGCATTTTCTAAATATATAGGTTATTTTGTCCCTAAATGTTTTTTGGATGTGTACATTTCCAGTGTACATGAAAATGTATTCAAACAAAAAAACAAGCCCCCTTAACAAATGGAATGATTTTCTCTCATATCAGGAAGATTTCCCCTCTCTCCTGACCCCAATCAGTCTACCTGTAAGGTGTCTCCAAAATGGGAATATATGGAGTAATTCTGGGAGGGAGATTCTATGGCTTGACCCCCAAGGTATATGTGGTCAATCAATGGGAGGTAGCTAACTGGGGGCCTATTTCATATACAACTGTACCATCTCCTTAAACAAGGCCCTATTTTATACTTCTTACCTCTGGTTTTTCAAAACCATGTACACTGTGGGTGGATTCCACAGGGTAGTTATAACCTAGTTGACCCAGATACTTGCACTAGCAATGGCAGGAAAAATTTCTTGCTGTATCCTCCTCCCTACGACATCTCCACATCCTACCCTCTCATCCATCTCCTTGTGGCTACTGTGCACCCCTTATTTGTGGGCTCCATGCTCTGGAGTAGTACCTGGTAAGACCCCAAACACTTTTTTTGTTTTTCTGTGGCACCAGATGAACAGGTATAGACAGGTTGTGATTGTATTTTCTTTCGCCCAAACTCACAGCCCTTTTCCAAACTAGAAAATTTCATTTCTGTTGAAGATAATACCATTTTTTCTAGTCACTCAGGTTTACAACCCTGGCATTATCCTCAAATCTTCATTTTCCCTCACCAAACATTGTCAAATCTTGTCATTTCTACCTACACAACATCTCTCAGAATCCTATATTTCTCTCTATTCACATAGCCACCAGCCCATTTCAGTCCCTTATCATCTCTCATTTGAACTATTGCAAGGGCTTCCTAATTAGCTCCCCTCCAGTCTTTCCCTTTTCCAATGCATATTCCACACACCTACAAAATGATATTCCCTACTAACTATATCACTCCCCTAATTCAATAAACTCCAGTGGATCTTCATTTACTCTAGGATCAAATATTTCATCTTTACCTTTCTAAATTTCTGTGCTTTATGAAAGTTTCACAATATATACAATCATTAGAACAGCAACATGCATGTAATTTATAAATTAGTAATTCATGTATTAGGGATCTATGCTTAAACATTTTTTAATCCTAGGGTGTAGGATCTAAAATTTTTGGAGATGCCACACTGTAGAGTTGAAAATTGAAATGTTGAATAGGACTTAAAATTTGACATGTCAAATTTCCACACCCATGTTGACTTAAATTAACATCTTTTACTCTTTCTACTGTCTCACTATCATTAACTTCACAATTGCCTTTTTTAAAAAAAGTCTTTGTGGTTCATGGAATATTGGGATCATCCTAGGCTTAATTTGTTATCAAGATAACACAATATTTAGGGTCATTGAAAACAATCAGAACATTAAAGGAGCTGACCATTTTCATCATCATCATCATCATCATCATCATCATCATTATTTCTATTCATTATAATCAAGACAATGTTCACGATAATATTTTGCATAGCACTTTATGTTTTTGAAAACATCTTTTGTAAATGCTTAATCTCATTTTCTTTGCTTATCTGCCCTTTGAGGTAGGTAGCACAGATATAATCTCTGCTTGGCAGATAAAGAAACTGGGCCCAAAGAAAGTAGAATGGCTTGTTTAAGATCATAAAATGGGCACCAAACCAGGATCAGAGCCAAGGCCTGTAAAATCCAACCTGAATCACTCAAACCTGTATTGATCTCCTTTCTCTTTGATCTCCCACTGAACTTATAGGTTTTTTTTTAAACCACACAATTTAGTACTTATTTACTGTTATTTAATTATTTTTTTAAGTGCAGGTCTTGTCTCCCTAATGAGACTATTTTTCTTAAGGGCAACTTATATTTCTTATATCTCAAACCACTTTGCACAGAAGATAGTCAATAAACCCTTTACACAATTGAAAAATCGTAGAATCTTAGAGCTAGAAGGAAATCAGACTTTGGGCCCAATGAAACAATTCTCTTTACAGTGTTTCTGACAGATGGTCTTCCAGCCTCTGCTTAAATACCTTCAGTGATAGGGGACTCTTTAGATAGACCGTGCAGGGGTGGGCAACCAGTGCCTTGAGGTCACATGTGGCCCTCTAGGTCCTCAAGTGCAGCCCTTTGACTGAATCCAAACTTCATAAGCAAATCCTTTTATTAAAAGGATTTGTTCTGTAAAACTTGGACTTGGTCAAAAGTCCACACCCACAAGTTCCCCACCCCTGGACCTTGGCATTTCAGGACAGCCTAATTGTTAAAAATGTCTTCCTTAAATTGGACAGAATTTTGCATCCTTATAACTTTCAGTCTCAGTTCTTGTTTTGTCCTCTGAAGCTGTACATGTGTAAGTCATATGTCCATAAAATTTTTGACCAATTCTTTTTTCCTCATGTTCAGTATTTATCCTTTCTTGTTGACTTTTTTTAAAAAAAATATTTTAAAATTATTTTTGAAGTAAGTTTTTATTGATCTCATCAACTTTCAACTCGGATGTACTCCATTAAAAACCACAAACCTGCATTATGCAAGTTCTTACTGGGTGTATTTTGATCATTTCTTAATGAATTGTTTTTGATCTTTAACCTGTGACGCCATTGGTGCAGGAAACTGCCCGAGTGGACTCTTCCTCCACTGATGCAGGTCAGCAACTCATTTGGTGGCACGGAGAGATTAAGTGACTTGTGGGAACGTCTCACAGCTTGTCTGTATCAGTGGTGGGATGTGACTACACTACCTCTGGGCTCTGTCAGCCCTCTATTCACTATATTGTGCTACCTCTCAATGGATGTTGCTCTGTGGTATTTTATGTTGAATGAATATAACTTTTGTTCCGCACCCCTCATAGTGATAATCTTCTTTAGCACCTGAAAATGTCTTTTTCTTCCAATGGATTTTAGTAATATGCCCTGCTGACTTCTCCTGAGAAACTCAAAGTCTTTCCCATTCATTACTAAACTGACCATCTTTCTTTTCCTCATCTATGACACTCCATTTCCTGTCTCCCTCCTTTTATACTGGCTTGGAATATACTCTCCTTACTTTAGCCTCGTGAATATAGCCTTTACTTGGGGCCACTGGTCCAAGACCTGAGCTCAAATTGAACCTCAGACAGTAGCTGTGTGACCCCGGGCAAGTCACTTAACCTAAGTTTCCTCTGTAAAATAGGGATAATAATAGCACCTATCACCTAGGGTTATTATGAGAATCAAATGAGAGAATAATTATAAAGTGCTTTACTCAGTGTCTGGCACACAGTAGGCAGCTAGGTGGTGCAGTAGATAGAGTGTTGGGCCTAGAGCCAGGAAGATCTATCTTCTTGAGTTCAGATCTGGTCTCAGCCACTTACTAACTGTGTGACCTATGGCAAATCATTTAACCCTGTTTGCCTCAGTTTCCTCATACGTAAAATGAGCCAGAAGAGGAAATGGCAAATCACTACTATATTTGTTAAAGAAAACCCCAAATGGGGTTATGAAGAGCTGGACATGACTGAAAAAAGTGACTGAACTGAAAGTACTATATAACTGTTACTAATTATTATTGTTAAATCCCTCTCATCTGTTAAGAGGCAGTATAAGCATCATTTTCATTTATCCCTGAACTGCCAGTGCCCTCCCTCCCAAACTACTTTGTATTTAACCACTTTGCTAGTATTTGTATATGTTCACTTTATATTTATGCTGCATATTTCATATTGTCTCCCCCATTAGAATGTAAGTTTACTGAGAATAAGGATTATTTTACTCTTTGTACCTTATGTCCAGTACCTACCTCAGTGCCTGACACATAGCAGACACTTAATAAATGCTTGCTTGTTGATTGATGTTGCACAACAGACATTTGAGTGTGCTCCAGGATGAACTTGGGGATGCTAAAGATCTGTCTAGTATGGACTCCAATAAATTATGGCTGTGTTGGGCATTCCTTGCAGCCAGTTGTGTGCATTGCTGCAAGGATGTGCTCTAGGCTCTCTAGGGTGTTGTAGACTCTTCAAGGCTTTCAGAACTTCTGAGGATTCAAGCCTGCATTATGGCAGGCCCTGGACCGTAGCTGCTTTTGGAGCATATTTGAGGTCTGGTCCTAATCTAGGGACTTGGCTACATGGGGGCTGTGGGAGCAGGGCAGTTTCAGGGCTGTCTAAGAATTCTGATCAGGGCAAGAAGGCCCTAGAACCATTCCAGACCTCAGAGAGTTCCTCTGAGATTTGGGGACTAACTGTAGGCCACAATGGGAAACATAGGACTTCTGAGCTTGTTTTTAGTTCATAAACAAATCTTAACAGTGGTCTTGTCTTTTGCACAGCTACTGTCTAAGACTACCCAGGGAGCAGAGGAATCAGTTAGAGAGAGCTTGCAAAAAGCCAAAAGCAAGCATATGGAAAGATTGCTGGAGGCCTAGCTTCAGATCTCAATTCTGACATTAACTGGCTGTGTGACTGTGGGCAAGATACTCTAAGCCTCAGTTTCCTTATCTATAAAATGGGGATAATAAAGCTTGAATACCTCCCTGGCAGGATTGTTGAATAGAGCATGTTTTATAAGTCTTAAAATGCTATAAATATTTATATATCTGAGATGATTACTGATATGGGCACTTTGGTTATGTGGCAAATTGCAGCTTGGTCAGTTCTTGGGAAAGACCATTAAACTGTTCTAGTTCTTTCTATCACATTCTTGATAAGTAAATAAATGTGAGATAACAATAATGGAATTGTAATGTGAATCTTGGGGTTGGAAAGTCAACCTTAGACCCAAATATAGCCTTTGCTTGAACACTTGTAATGATTGAGAATTCACTATTTCAAAAGGCAATCCCTTTCATTTACCAGAAGCTCTTGTAACTGAAAAGTTCTTTTGGTTTGTCACTAACTGTTGGTTTAATTATTCCAGTTTCCTAGATACAAAAGAGTTGCTTTTTTGGTGCCCAGAGTGACATAGTGTGGGATGGGAGAAGAGCCCTTGGTCTGGAGACAAAAGACTTGGGTTCTAGTCCAGGCCACTCCACCTGCTACTCATTTGACTTTAAGTAAGTTATTTGATCACTCTGGCCTTAGTTTCCACATCTGTGAAGTAAGGGAGTTAAATTAGAGGACTTCTGATATCTCTTCCAACTAGAAATCTATGAAACTAGTCAGTGGAAAAGCTAGATTGTCTGGTTGTTGATTTACATTCATGATCTATTTTACTATAGTGATAATAATAAAACAATGATCAACATTTATGTAACACATTGAGGTTTACAAAGCACTTTATTAATATCCTGAGGCTGATTTTTTTCCTAAAGAAAGACAATGATTAATTAATAATATACACAGATAAACAATATCCCAGGGCAGCTAGGTGGCGCAGTGGATATAAAACACTGGCTTGGAATTAGGAAGATTCATCTTCATGAGTTCAAATCTGGCCTCAGACACATGCTAGCTATGTGACCCTGGGCAAGTCACTTAACCCTGTTTGCCTCAGGTCCTCACTTATAAACTGAGTTAGAGAAGAAAATGGCAAACCACTCCAGTATCTTTACCAAGAAAACCAAGTCTGAAATGACTTTACAACAACATATGAGGTCCAAGCTAGTATTTTTTCAGTCTAGAGTTAGAATAGAGACCAGTTTTTCATATGTTTGTATATAGTGTATTTGTTGTTCAGTCATTTCAGTCACACCTACTCTTCATGACCCTGTGACACCTAGCTGTCCATATGATGTGTGTGTGTATATATGTATATATATATATGTATATCTATTATCATCCTATATTTATATTCAGAGGTGTGCTGGCAAATATTTAACAGTGGACTCCAATAAAATATATGCCTACTGTACTTTTGAGTTTAATCTTCTTTATTAACATTTTCTCCATCACTCTCTTAAGTGTAGACAATCAACAAAACAATAAATCAAGACCTGATTTGTAGTGTTTGACAATTGCTGAGGTACAACCACTCACAATGAAAATTTAACGGTTGGCTTTTGAGAGTCAATATGAGCTAGCTCCAGCACACTCCCATTTATCTCTCTATATAATTTATAATTATTTTATTAAGGGTGTTCCAAAAGTCTTAGTGCAGTTTTAAGCTTTAATAGCTTAGTGAAGTCTAAGACTTTTGGGATATGCTGCATATCTCTATCTAAACCACATATATCTACATCTGGGTCTCTGCAGATAAAGAAATACATTTGTATGTAACAACTAAAATACAAAATACAAGCTACCTTCAGAAAAATGGGTCAAAACTCCTTGGCTCCTGTGACCTAAGTCCTTTTCTGTAGGAAAATGGTTGGTGTTGGTACAATATGTCTTCTTAGTAAAGACTTATTATGCTTTATAAAAACACTATTGCTAAAATGGCTTCTTTACCAACTTATCCAATTGCAAGGGAAGGGAAAGGAGTGAGCATTTAGATAGCACCTACTATGTGCCAGGTACTGTGCTAAGCACTTTTTACAAATATTATCTCATTTTGTCTTCAAAAACAAACCAGAAAAGTAGGTCCTATTATTTTTCCCTTTTTACAGTTGAGGAAACAGAGGCAGACAGAAGTTAAATTACTTGCCCATGGTCATACATCTAATGTCTGAGGCTGAATTTGAACTCAGATCTTCCTGACTTTAGATCTACTGCTTTCTCTATTGAGCCACTAGCGTATTTCAAATTTCAATAAAACAAAATATTGATTTAAAGATAATTCCAACTGCAACTTTGAATATATTAAAAAACTACTCATAGGTCAGACATATACAATATCTGGTCCTAGGCAACTGTGGGAATTAGAATTGGCTCTATTTTGTTTGCTCAGTTGTAAGGGATATCCTAGAAAGAACCCATGCTGTAGGCTGGAGATTGGATGAGGTGATATCTAAATTCCCTTTAATTCCAACAATTCTTCTATGAGTTGCTGTGTTTAGATGGTGAAGGCATAACCATGAAGAAGTCAGCTTGTTGGTTTTTAAATTTTTTTTTGGTAATCTGGCATTAGGATTTTTTAAAAAAAATTTCCTCTATAGAAAACACTGAAATAATGTTCACTGAATTGAAGAAATGCTTGATGGTGATTTATAGAATAGACATTTCTTTCTGGTTTACTTTTTTTAAAATGTGAATTATAACATCCAAATGAAAGGCAAAAAAAATAATATTGTTAAACTCAAGTTTTAAAAGTGCAATTTAAACTTTTTTATCAGCACATTTATATTTTTATAGATTCTCCTTAATATCTATAAGAACCCACCATTTCCATATAATCATCCTTTAAAAAAAAGAAGTAATTAGTATGTAAGGAGCAGGTTGCAATTACTGGGTAAAAAGGAAAACTTACCATTAAAATGACCAGAGTTCCCGCAGTACTTAAAGCAAGCCAGCCCATGGCTTCTGATTTCTCCTGCAAACAAATCCCAGTGAGCGGCTGTTTTGGTCCTAGTCTATGGAACTTTTTGAAATGGAAACTTGGAGAAGCTGGATCTCAGCAGTGTGTCTGCTCTCTTCTCCTCAAACGTACACATGCAACTGTTATGTGATTCTCCACCCTAAAACTTTGGGTTGGTCTCACCTGAAAGACTTGCATCATTTTTGCTTCCAGGTAAAACCTTAGACACACCTCATTTCTTGTGAATTGAATCCTTTGATGGAAGCTGAAAGGAAATTTCACAGGCTGTAGACAAAGTGTAATAGGAAGATGCCAGGTGAATAATAAATTCATCACATGGAAATGAAAAAACCACCCTTGATGACAATGAGAAAGAAGATGCCAAGTTTCTCCTTTTGGTTAGACTTTTAAAACTAAAAAAAAAAAGACTGTTTCTATATAAAATTTGGACATACGTACAGTATAAGAACACATAGGGGCAAAAAGTTATATAAGATAAAAGTTTCTGGAAAAAAAGTTTAAAAAAGATTCAAGGAACCAGAAGAATATGTCGGCTTAAATAGTTGAAATGAGCTCAGGTCTTGGAATCAGGAGATCTGGGTGAATCCTATTATGGCATTTACTAATTCAGTGACTTGACCCCTCTGAGTCTCAGTTTTCTTATCTACAAAATAGAGAAAACAACATCTGTAGTTACATACCTCTGGGGATTACTGGGAAAACCAAATGAGATAATGTATTTAAAGTTCTTTGCAAACTTTAAAGCACTATATCCACAAAATAGTATCATTATTGTATAATTGAGTGGTCATGTTTTACATTTTTTACATTGATTTTATTACATTAGTAAATTATCAGACATAAAATTGAAATGGAAACTCATGTTCTACCTTGGAAACATTTGGAATTATAAATTAATAAACCAAGTAACTGATGCCTGCAGTTTTTTTTTTTTGATGAGGCAATTGGGGTTAAGTGACTTGCCCAGGATTACAGCTATATGTCTAAGGCAGGATCTGAACTCAGGTCCTCCTGACTCTAGGGCCAGTACTCTAACCACTGTGCCACTTAGCTGCCCCTAATGCCTGTAGTTTTTCTAGCTACAAAGAAACTATTTAATCACAAACTCTTAGGACTGGAAGGGGTTCTCTAGTCCAGCGTTTGACCTGAATCTCCTTTGCTACTTGCCTCTTTTTCCTTTTCAGGCTGTCCACATCTTTCTCTTTTCAGCTCTGGTGCTCAGAACAGGAGACAACGCTTTTGGGAGGAGGATCTGGTCTGAGTTGATTCTAACAGGAGAATTAGCTCATCCCTTTCTTTGGAAGCTGCCAGCTCGGACTAGAAATTTCACAAGAACAGGCTTGAGGTTTTTTGCAGGTTTTTCCAGCAGTACAACTGCATTTTTTGTTGATATTCTCATCTAGGATCAGGAAGTGATTGGCTATGTAGCTTTTCATTTTAATCTTTCTTTTTTTCTTTTCTCATTCCTTTTTTTCCCCTTTTCTTTTTTTAAACTAACATGAAAAGATGGAAGCCTAGGGCAGAGTTTCTTTATTTTAAACAAAATCTTAAAGCTGCCTTTTGGTTGTGTACAAAGGAAGATATAGGTGGTAGGATGATATGGGCAGGTAAAGGATATTACAGGATCTTTCAATGATCAGTATCATGGAGAATTTAGAAACAGAAAGCTCTTGCCAGAGGACTTGCTGCAGCCAGCCGTTTGAATTCTGGGCTAAATTTATGAGACTCATGTTTATATGTCTAAGCACATGGGGACTATTTTCCCTCTCAGGGAATGGGTGGGGCCCAAGGATTTGCAAAGAATGGTTTGGATCTGGTGGGAGAAAAAGGATAATTCTGGAAAGTTCTAGTATCTTGCATCTTCTCTCTTTTCTTTTTCTCTCTGCCCCACTGTCCACTATCCTCTCATCCTTCCCTTCATTTTCTCCTCTCAACCTGCCCTATTACATACCTCCCTAATGTGTGCTACGGCCTAAGTGCTTTGCTGCTGTTTTCCATTATTACCAACATAATATCTCTCTTTCAACAACAGCTCATAATCTCCCCCTCTCTCTGAGCCTCAGTTTACTTATCTATAAAATGAAGTGGTTTGGCTAGCTGACCTCTAAGGTCCTTTCGAGTTCTAGGTCGTTGATGAAATGATTCTCTTGGGCAGTGGTGATTGGAAATGTCTTTCTGGTTTTGTATATTTTTCATGTCATAGTACTCTTTGCAAAGCTGGACTTCTTTTTGTTTCTTTTAGTAATATTAACTGTTTCCTTTGCCCCTTTCTGGATGAAGTGAGGCCTGGGTGGGGATTGGTCCTCTCTGTGTCATTCTGAGCTGCTTTGGCCAAATGGGGGAGTGAAGTTCTGGTGTCTATTCAGGGGCTAAGATTACATTGCTTTGATCACTTCAATTCCTTTTCCAAAAATCTTTAAGATTGCCAACTAAATTAATTTCAAACACTTTAGCTTGACATTCAAAAGCCCTCTATGATATGGTTTCCGTTCACATTTCCAGTCTTCAATTCCACAACACCATTAAATGTTCCTATGTGCATCTTCTACTCTAGCCAAGCACTAATGCTGGTGAATCTCCAAATATACACTATGTTTTTCTATCTCTTCAGTTTTGCTTGTGCTGTTCATTTTACCTAGAATACTTTCTGTGCCCCATACTTTCCCCAGATCTACTTCTCAAAGTACAACCCTAATCATGGTACTCTCTTTTTTTCAAGCTCTGCCTGCCAAAATCCTACCCATACTTCAAGGGACAACTCAAATACCATTTCTTTTATGGAACTTTCCTGATTTTCCTGGGCTAATTGTGATTTCTCCTTCTTCTGACATTCCAGAGTATTTATTTGTATTTCCCTTGTGGTACTTTCATACTTTACCCTATATTACAATGAACATTATTTCTGTACTAGTTGCCATCTAATCAATAAATCAGTCAGTTAATCAATACTCCAATACTACATCATTGTACAGAAGAAATTCTGGGTTCTCAGAGGCTGTCAGGGTAACACAAACTCTAACAAACCTGACCAAATTGATCAAGTTACAGACTGTGACATTTGTTTTCTGAGGATCACTCAAGTCTATATCATGTTATAGTCAGTTTAAGGTAAGTAAATAGAAGATGGTCATAGATTTATATTTTATCAGGTCATCTAGCCCAACTCCCTCATTTTACAATGAGACACTTGAAGTGTAAGAAGGCATTTGCATGCTAAGTCGAGTTCCTAGCATAATGCCTGGTCTATAATAGGTACTTGATAAATGTATGTTAATTAACTGTCTATAGACCATAGTGTAAGTTTGGGATTTAGAGCAGCCCACCTCATTTTTGCTCTAATGCTTTAACACATCTCAGTCAAAGACCAAAGCCATCATTTTGGGAAGCGTCTCCCTGTGGAGATGCAGCCTGGCATAAGCACCTGTAGGTACCACAGCCACTGAAGACCTGGAAAATAAAGTTCTTGTCACCAAAGTTCTTGGCACTCTCAAATGGTTCCACATCAGAACAGATATCATTTTATCCATAGAAATGATATTAAAGAAGAGACATCTACTTTGCCATTGCACTTTAAGGGCCATGGGATTTTTCCATCTGATTTTTTTCCAGCTGAAACCTTTCACATGTATTAGAGTGTGAATTCCTTGAGAACTGGGACTGTCTTATTCTCCTATTTCTATACCCAGTCCTTAGCTTGCACATAGCAAGCACTTAATAAATACTTGTTCGTTCATTCATTCAATGAATCAATCAAAACACTTTGGATTAAATGCAAAAAAGGCCTTTGAGCTAGGAGAAAATAACTCAAGAATCCTGTTGGATAAGCTAGGGGAGTTTGGCCCCACACTGGGGACCATCAAATTATCAAAGAAGTTGAGAATTCATGGAATTCTAGGAATCAGAGTTGGTGTGGAATTCCGGCTGAGCCCCTTGAGAAAGATTGAGCTGAAGAAAAGAGAAACCAGGGGCAGGTCTTCTTTCTCTCCCCTAGACCCATTTTGACCAGAGGAGTACAAACTCTAGCTTTGAAGGGCCCAGAGGATGTTGGCCTGCCCATCTTCTCATTGGTGTCCTATACAGTGCCTTGGCATCAGTTCACGGCAGTGTCTGCGTTATTGAGAGCCAAGGAGAGACTGTAGTTCTGCAAGGAGCCCAGCAAAGAGACTACACTGTGCAAGGAGGAAGTCTTGAGCATCCTGCAAAAGGGAAAAAAGGATTTCTAGCATCCAGGAACCATGAGTTACAGTCTCTAAGCTTGAGCCCATTTTCTCTGGACTCTTTACGTACCTGGGGAAGTGTATATCACAGACTTCTTTAAGGGGGTTGTTTTGTACCAGCTATATTTATTGTACTACCTTAGAAAAGATCTCTAAAAGCTGCTTAGAGCTACTAAATGATTTTCAACTGATAACCTTGGGACAAAACACACCAGTTGGGGCTGAAGCTAACAGCATTAGAGAAAATCTGGTATGATTTCTCATAGGTACCGTTAGAAACCTGAGTCTAGATCTGGGACCCCAGCTTGATATTGAGAGTGGAAGCTAGGATGAGGAACCTCAAAGCTTATATGGGCATACATATAGAGCTACAAAAGACCTTAGAAGTTATCTAGTCCAATTCTCTCATTTTATAGATGAGGAAACTGGGGCCCAGAGAAGTTAAGTGATTTGCCCAAGGTCACACAGGAAGTAAGGGGCAGAGTCAAGATTAAAACCCAGGTCCTCTGACTCCAAAACCTGCATTCCTTCTACTACTGCCTCAAGACATGCACAGAACTTGTATATTGAGAAAAGGAATGAAGGGATTACAATCCATATTGGGGAAAGGAGTACATACACCAATGGGATGACAGGTCTTGAACAAGAGGCAAATGCTGTACAATACGACAATTATGGTAATAATTTTAGGCATTGAAAATCACAGTTTCACCCCTTCCTGGAAACCGGAACATGTTTCATCTACTATGGACTATTTAGTCTCTTCATTTATGCAAATGAACATGTAAATCTCTTTCAGGTTCTCCCTTGGTATTTTTGGGTGTTCATTATCTATATTGGTCTTCTAGTAATAAAGTATCTGAAATGGAAATAATTGTGTTGCTATTATCATTTTGACTTGAAATATTCAGATTATATTTCTTATATGAGAGGCCTTACCAGCTTTGGGCATTTCCCTGCTTTGGATTGCTCATGTAGATCTACTTTAGTACCTTAGCTTATTAAAGAGCATGACAAAGGTTATGCATATTCCTTGAGGAATCGAACTTGGTTTGCAAGAGTCATAATCTGTCACTGACATTTACTGTCTCATTCAGGCTATGGGAAATCACACCTATCTTCTATTAGCATAATTTCCTGAAGGCACCTAAAAATATTGGCAAGAAGGACTGCATATGCATTTCTCATTTGTTTAGGAAGAAATTTAATTAGTGGCCTTAATTACATGATTTCCACTTAGGAAGTACCTGGCGTAATTTCGTTTGTTTCTGCGATTCCTGCTTTTGTTTCTTTAAAGGATCTTATGTGTACAATTGTTATTGGGTGTATTCTCTCCTGGCTTGGGATCTAAACTCTACGTATGAGTGAACTGAGATGAAACATAGCCTATCCTATTTTGCTTATGTGTTAAATGATAGTCACCATTTTTTGTGATAGCATTTTTTCATACTACGTGGAATAAGTGGTTGCTCACTCACATTTTAATGGCTTTGAGCAAAGCTTCTCAGCCAATATGCTATGCTCTTCTTACTGATGGCTTGAAATGTCATCATTAGTAATTCCTGCTTTGTGTTATAAATTAAAAGCATATTGTGTTATAAGTTAGTGTAGGTATTTTTGTTGTCTCCCAGATACATTATTTTAAACTGCTAATATTCCTGGAAGAGGTCATACATTAGGTCACAAGGTTTTCAGATCACTTTCTTCTCTCAGAGGAGAGAATGGGGAATTAACATGGCACTGTTTCCCAGAGTGAGATGAGATCACTGAAATGAAGAAAAACACCACAGAATTGGGAGGCCAGAGCTCCTAAGAAAAACTTTGCCCACTTCACAATTTTGCCTAGTACTGTCTGGCCTGGCCTTATACACCATTTGTCTGAGTTTTACTTCAAGTTAGAGAGGCAGCATGGGTATTGGAGAGATTGTTGGATTTGGAGTCAGAGTAAATGGGATAAAAACCTGACTTTGCTATTAATGCTTGGGCAAGGCTCTCTGGGCCTCAGCTTTATCTATAAAGTGAGACAGTTGCAGTTGAGGATCTAAGGTTTTCCAACTTTGATTAAAGTGATTAAAGTGAGATCAAATGACATATTTAAAGCACTTCGCAGTCCTCTAGGTGAGACTGGATAACAGTGTTGGACTTGAACTGAGGAAGACCTGAGTTCAAATCTACCCTCATATTTATTAGCTGTGTGACTCTAGGCAAGTCACTTTACCTCTCAGCCTCTGTTTCCTCCCCTGTAAAATGAGAATAATAATTGCACTGATTACCTGGGGTTGTGATGAAGATGATACATTGTTTGTAAATCTTTGTAAATCTTAAAGCACTATGTAAATACTGTAATATCATTACTATTGCTACTACTAATTATTATTATTGTATCTTAAGACATTGTAAAAATGCAAAGATGAGATGAGATGAAAATGTGCAATTTGGAGTCTGAAGAACTGGGTTCTGGCTCTGCCACTTCCTTGCTGCGTGACCTTGGGCATATTCCTTTAGTTTTTCAGGACTACTCACCTATATGAGGTACTTGGATTAGATGATCTCTAGCTATAACATTTAATGATTCCAGGATTCAAATGATTTCATTATGGGTATTTATTTAATCTTTCTTTGTATATCTTTCATAAATCACATGCAAGTTTTCTCTTATTTAAAGTAATGGGAAAATGATGCCTTTTGTTTGTCTAGAAATCATATTGTAAGAGAATTATTTTTGGTGGTACCTTTGAAGGAGAATGGTTTCTTGGATGATTGTTTCTCTTTCCACTCCACCCATACATAGGGTGTAATAAGAGGTGGAGCCCTCTACCTGTTTTTCCAAACCACAAGATATGAGGTGTGGCTGTTTGATGGACATAATTGGAGTACAGAGTAAAACAGAGATCTGTATGGTGATTCCTGGGCTAGATCTTCTTTAAAAAAACAAAAACAAAAACAAAAAAAACACAAAAAACCAGAAAGTTAAGAGAACTTTTGAGGCCTGTCATGGTTCTTAGCAAATATTTTGGTTCACAAACACAAGCTCTAGCAGCAGGACATACCCAAAGATAAACAATCAATTAATTTTTATTTCTCTTGTCTGCACCATTTTTGGCTTCTCTACAAAAAACAAACCAAGTTTTGCTGTTGTTCTACTGACTTCAGAAACATTGTAGTTCAGACTGGATAGTGGCCAATTCTAAATCTACAATCTGTGGATCCATGACCCCAACCATCTTTATGCTTGGTTAGAAAACTTATTTGTATTTTGATGATTTAAAAAGATTTTAATTGGGAAAATCTGTTAAGCTTGCACACAGATTTTACAAACTTTGTTGGTATTGGGGCTATCTCCAGTAGTTTCAAAATTCTCCGCAAATGTTAATTAGAAAGAAAGGCCTTCTGGTATAGCTATTTCTCTAGGGCAGAAGGACATTATTTATTTCAGCTGCATTTCTTTGGTGTTCAAACAAGGCCCAGTGAAACACTTTTCTTTCACTTCAAAAACAGAGACATGTTTTCTGCAGCTTAGGGCATGTTTAATTGGCCTACTTTTGTATAAACACCATTTATTCCCTTCATTGACATATAGTAGTAGATTAGAAGCCATTGCACGTCTAAATTGTTAATAAATCCAAATCTTCAATCAAAGTGTTATTTGGCCAATAAGGATTCTGGCTCCATTGCTTCATGTCATTAGCTGTTTTCTTTCTTTGAGCATTGGTCCAATTTCATTTTTCTTTAAAGAGACTTCAGGATTACTGTGGGTTCTTGGGAAAGGTAGCCTTTCTCATCACGTCAACCTCTGCATCCCGGATTTGTGGTCCCTTGGTTTAAGGCCGTCCAGGCAGTGCTAACATGTTCAGGCTTTTCCTGGAAGGATCCGCCCAAAGCAAAACAAAAGGGTATGGAAACCTAGAGCCTGTCTTCCTAGCACAACAGGTCTACTGAGTCAACTGGACCCTCACTTTGCTCTCTTAGTCACGAAAACTAATTTAGTTTGTGAGTGTTAAACAGTTTCAGTGACACCATGTTTTAGTAGTGACCCATACCCCAAGCTTTGGGTGTGATAGGACAGGATGGATATCTTCTTAGACAATCTGTCATGCCTTTGGGCATGAAAGTGATTCATTTCACTTGAGTGTCATGGTCTTGGGATCCAGTAATACTTTGGTATAGTCAAACTTCATTTTAAGCATTTGAATCTGTTGAGATTTAAATAATGATCCCTGAATATTTTTATTTCTACTCTCCTGTTACCTGAATTGGAATAATGGAAAGAAAACCAGGACCTTTATCCAAGTCAAAAAGTTTAACTGAATAGGGGCAAGGAAAGATATCTGTGGCACCCCATGGGGGACCTCACTCTAAACTGACATAGAATTACTCTTTGAGTATACCATTTTACCATTTCAGAGTCTACCTAGCCTGTATCTCTCTATCTTGTCCACAAAAATAGAAATAAAAATTAAGAAAAGAAAGATAATTGTGTCAAGAGCAGTGGTTCTTAATCTGGGGTCCATGAATAGATTTTTCATGAACTTGTCCGTGAACTTTTAAAAAAAATTTTGGTTAATTGTATTTCAATATTGGTTTCCCTTGTAATCCTATCTATTTTATTTTATGCATTTAAAAACATCATTCTGAGAATAGGTCCATAGACTTCACCAGACTACCAAATGGGCCATGATACGAAAAAAGGTTTAAAATCCCTGGTTTAGAGTCTGAGGTCCATCTCTGACACTAGTTAGTTGTGTCAGTTTCTTTATCAGTAAAATGGGTATAATAATACCTATGTTATCTAGCTCACAGGATTTTTATGAGGATCAAATGAAATAGTGTATTTATGGCATCTTGTAAAGGTTAGAGTCCTATATAAGTGTCAGTTGTTATTCAATAGTTTAGATTCAAACAAAAATTCAACAAATAATTATTAAATGTCTAATATGTACAGAGTACTTATCCCAGGGATAAGATGATGTTGTCCTTTGCCATTAGGGAGAGAAGAAGAAGAAGGAGGAGGAGGAGGAGGAGCTTTACTTAGATTTGAGTCATGTGTTTTGCCCTGAATGGGAGTAGAGTAGTTTATTAGAACCATGTGATTCTGTTGCATGAATGATTCTGGAAAAAATTGATTATTGGCACTTATTTCTTACTAGGAGCTAGTGTAGATATAGACTTAGAGTTTAAAGAAATAGTATCTCAAACAAAGAAAACATTATTAAAATTATTTTAAATTAGAAGTGGAACAGTTTGTACCATTGGTTTAGAAATATTCTTAGTGTATTAAAGAGATAAGGAAATTGAACATCCTCCTGACCCCCCCAATGACATTCCAGTAATGAGAGTTACTGAAGAATCAGAGATTCATAGACTCTCAGTTTAGGAAGTCATCTGCTCTAACACTTACGTGAATCCTGTCTATGAATGAGTGGATGAATGAATGGTGCAATGAGTGAAGAATTTAAGTGCTTATTATGTGCCAGGCACTATGCTCTGAAAAGTGATCATGTAGCTTCCACTTAAAGACCTCTGATGATGGATAATCTACTATAGCATGAGACAACCTAAGCTACTTTTGAATGGTTCTAATTTTGGGTAAGTTTTCTCCTCTATTGAGTCAAAAGTCTTCTTTATTAGATTATTGGCCCTTTGACTTTAGTTCTGTCCCAGGGGTCCAAGAAGAAAAAAAATCTAATCCCTCTTCCATATAACGGTCCTTCAGATACTGGAAAACAACTGTTATAAATCTTTGTGAGTGTCCTCTTCTCTAGGTTAAATACCTCTAGTTCCTTTAACTGATCCTTATTTGGAATGGCTTTCAGTCCTCTCCCATTCTATATTCCTTCTTCTGGAATGATCTAGTTTATCAGTATGGACTCCAGAATTGACTCCTGTATTCAGATACGGTCTGCCCAGTCAGGCATAGTGAGACTATAACCTTCTCCATTCTTGACATCATACTTATATTTACAATTATGCAAATTTTTTTTGTCTGAGACATCACACTGTTGATTCCTATAGATCTTGCAGGCCCAAGCAGTCACCTAGGCCATTTTTATGTGAACTGTTTTCTTTCTATGTCTCCTTTCTCTTCTTTGTAGAGTTGAGTTTTAGAACTCAAATTCAGAACTCTATATTTATCCCAATATATTTTATTTTCTCAAATACCTAATTGTGAGCTAGGGTCTTGAAGGTTGTGGAAGCAAAGGGCAATTCTAGCTGGTTCTGCCAAGCTGGAAAGGCTTTAAGTATATAGGCAGGAATGTGTCAGTAAATGTTTAACAATTGGTTTTCTAGGAATATCTTATCTATCTATCTTCCCAGATACATACTTATATACACACAAATATCTCTATCTCTGTCTTTTCTCTCTCTTCCCAGATATATACATATATATGCATATATATATATACACATATGTGATGCACTTCTAAGTTTAATATGCATTATTAACATTTTCTCTATCACTTTCTTAAGTACAAATAATTAACAAAACAATAAACCAAGACCTGATTTGTGACTTTTGCCCATTTCTGATGTGTAAATACTCACTCACACTAAACACACCTGATGATGGAAGATATGTCTATTGTTTGAGGACTAGTCTAGCCAAGCTGTATTATCCTCAGCTTGTTTGAAGATTGTTTTTAAAAGCCTCCCATTCTTTTTGAACTGATTTCCTGTTTAGTGGTAGGATCTTGCCTATGAACTATTTGAATTCTTTAAAATGTACTCTCTGAAACTTAGTATATACCTTTGGATATTGAATTAATTTTGGGATTTGTGGGGTTTTGGTGACAAATAAGTGGTGATCTAGCCCTCCCATTCACTTTCCTCACTATTCAATGCCAAATGCTCTCTAAATGTGTAATTTTGTAATAATTCACTATACCAGTGATGTGGGCAGGGTTGTTGTGAAAATAAAGGAGATAAAATTTGTAAAGTGCTTTGCATATAGTAGGCACTTAACAAATACTTCTTATCTTCCTTCCTATACCAATGAAATCACAAGTCTAGTTGCAGTCACATAGAGATGGAGACTGGTTCTTATGTCTTTGGCTGAATTCAGCACAGCATTTTCCCCGAGATCTAGGTACTCAGTCCTGAGTATACATGACCAATATTGACAATTAAAGCTTTTTGGAAGTTTGGATAATGGACCCCAGACTGAGGGTATGTAGGGTTAGCAAATGGCAAAACAAATACACCATTGGATTTGTCCATAGACTGAATTTGTCCATAGAACTTAATTCTGAGCCAGTTTTCAGACTTCAACCAGGGGTGGGGAACCTGTGTCCTCCAGGCCACATGTGGCCCTGTAGGTCATCAAGTGTGGCCCTTTGACTGAATCCAAACTTCACAGAAAAAATCCTTTTATTAAGGGGATTTGTTTATTATTTATTTATTATTTATTGAGGGGATTTGTTCTGTGAGGTTTGGATTTAGTCAAAGGGTCACACTTAAGGACCTAGAGGGCCACATGTGGTCTTGAGGCCAAAGGTTCCCCACCCTTGCAACCATGCAATATGGGTACAGCAAACAGGTTAATATTTTCTCAGGGCTTTTATTCAGTACTTTCTAGGTGGGGGTGTATTCAGCTATGAGTTAGTCAGCAATCAAATACTAGAGGTTAAGATAGGCCACTAGAACAGGTTCTACCTCCTCTGGACCCTCAAGGAGAGTTTTTAAAAGCACTATTTTGTCTTCATTTGCATGTGCCCCCACAGAAACAAATGAGAATTTCCCACCTGGCTGAAATCCTTTGGACTTCTCCATCATGCCCCTCATTTAAGATCTCTTCCCCATCCCTCCCCCACCCCAATCTCTTGGCTTCTTTCTTGTCTTTTCTTTTCTGTATTTGTCTACTCAGAGCTTAACGCAGTGCCTGACACAGAGTAGGCACTTAAGAAATCTTTATTGATTCAATGACCACTGAAGTTAATTCAGAAACTCACCATGCTAATAGATCCAGGCAAAGGACTTCAGTGAAACACTAATACACTGCGGCAGCTAGGTGGTGCAGTGGATAGAGCACCAGCCCTGGAGTCAAGAGGACTTGAGTTCAAATTTGGCCTCAGACACTTAGTAGCTGTGTGACCCTGGGCAAGTCACAACCCCAATTGCCTAAAAAAAAAAAAAATAGAAATACGCTAACAGACAAATAATAGGGAGGTTCTCTATGGTGGAAAGGTTGTATTAAAAGAGATAATACTTGTAAAGTGCTTGGCATATAGTTGGCACTTAACAAATACGTCTTATCTTCCTTCCTATACCAATGAAATCACAAGCCTAGTTGTAGTCACATAGAGATGGAGACTGGTTCTTATGTCTTTGGCTGAATTGCACAGCATTATCCTAGGGATCTAGGTACTCAGTCCTAGGTATACGTGGCCATTATTGACAATTAAAGCTCTTTGGAATTTTGGATAATGGGCTCAACAGAACAAAATGCTTTTTTCCTGCTTCCACTGTATAAAAGCTTTCATTCTTCACCAGATGGGGCACACTCAGCCTCTTTCTCTCTCTTTCTTTCTTCCTTTCTTTTTGTAAGGTTGCTTCTTTTTATCCTTTTTCCTCTCCCCAAAACTACAGGCATTCAGGGCTGTTCACTTCCAATTATCTCTCTAAGTTAAAAGCAGAGACTTGTCTTAAGTGACCAGCAGAAAAGCTACTTGAGGAGGACTATTGTATTGACTGAGGCGCAAGGCAGAATTGTCTAATCTAAGAAGCCCAGTTTCCATGGACTCCAGCAAACAGAGCTGAAAATCCTTTCTTTGCTCTATGAGGACAGATTCCTTTCCTACTTGTTGCTCTGATTTCAGAAGGACGAAGCTTGTTTTTATTTTCCATCCGTGTCATACACGTTTTATTTACAAAGGTGACCTACACGAAAAAGTTGAAGCAAATGATGAAGCTATAAGAAAGTACAATCTATGTGATCATAAAATTTAGTGTTTCTGAATTTTGTTAATAATGGTAACCATGCAATTATCTAGTAAAAATCTTTTTACCCTTACCTACGTAGGGGCAATAGGAGTATAGAAAAGAAGGCAAAATAAGAATATTCTTTCCCTCATTTCCAACACCCCCCTCCACCCCCGTGTTTTAAAGAATTCTAACTTTCTCTAGGGCCTCTAGGTGTTCCAGTGTTTGGAGCACTGGGCCTAGAGTCAGAAAGATATGAGTTCTAATTTGGCTTCAGACACTTGCTAGCTGTGTCACCCTGAGCAAGTCACTTAATTCCTATTTGCTTCAGTTCCTCATCTGTAAAATGGGGGCATATGGAGAAAGAAATGGCAAACAATTCTAGTATCTTTGCCAAGAAAACCAAATGGACAAAGTCTTTAAGGTCATGTAGAGTAGGACACTACTTAACAACAGCCAACTACTTGAATAAGTATAGTTTGTTCCCTTTCCCTCCACACAGGTTTGGAAATAGATTTTTCCAAAAGACTCAGTTCTGGTAGGGCCAGGTATAGGCAATATTCTTCTTCAAATGGAGCAAAGAGTAAGAAACTTCATTGTGGTCCAGCCTTGGGGATGGTGTCATTGTTTAAAAATGCCTCCTGCTGGGGTCTGCTGTTCACAGATAGTAAATAATGGGGAAAGGCTCAGGGTCAGGGTCATAAATACCAGTCCAGCACACTTTCCAGCACCCCCAGAGCCACCTGTAATGTTGAGGTAATCCTTAGGAGAAGTCCTTTTGAAGAATTGCCTGTTTAAGGATGGATGAAATGGGTCTGTTAACTATTAGAAGTCAATGGGGGTAGGAAGGCAAGGCTCTTGAGCTTTAGAAATGCAGATCCATCTGAGGATAGTGGTTTCTGGGGACCCAACCTCTATGTGTGAGTGGGGTGTTCCAGAAGGGACGCTACATGTGTAACAGAATCCCTTCCCACAAAGGTACCATATACGATATGGGTACAGATCTTAATTTCCTTTACCATGGAAAATATGCAAGACACAAAAGACTCACAGGAACAAATAAACAAATAAAGCAAATATGAAATATTTAAATAACTTGGTAGATAAAATAACTTAGTTTCCCCTGGAAGGTAAAGTTCCTCTGTGGGACTTCTGAACAAATATTTCCTGTTCACCTGGGGCCTATACCATCTGAGCAACTCACAGCAAAATGAAGTAGGCTTGGAAAAGTTCAGATATTTTACCTTGCCGTGTCATGGCATGGTTCTCCAGCTGGAGAAGGAAGATTATTTTGCTTTGCCATGGCATGGTATAGTTCTCCTGCTGGAGAAGGAAGATCCAAATTGAATTCTACTGAGAAAATCTCTCTTTGCAAGGTCAGTTTCTGATTCTTGTACTCTGTAACTTTTGGAATTGTGAAACTCAAACTTAAGATTATCCATGAGCTAACTTCCAAAGCTGAAAAACACACATTCTCAGGATTTAGCAGGGGAGAGAATTGTCTGGAAGGCACATATCTTATCCAAGCCATCTGAACAGTCAAGCAGCTTACATGGATTCTATGTGTCAGACAAGGGAGAAGGGGAGGGAGCAAAGAGAGAAGTCGGTGGAGGTGGGGGGCAGCAGTAATGAATGTAATGGGTTGTGGCAGTCCGAATTTATCTGGTCCTAACAGAGATAGATGAGATGCTTGACACTGGCTCCTTTCTCTGATGATTAGTGAATATGAACAATTTCTATTGCTTATAGTCTGCATTCCTTATTTGTTTGCTTTCTTTTAAACGAAATTGTCTCTTCCTGTTCTTTACTCTAATTTGGAAGTCCAAGGGAGAGAAAGTAAGCAAGAAGGAAAAAAAAAAGTAAGGATGGGAAAGGGGAAGGTGTATTTACAGCTCACTCTTATAGACTTCAGGGAAGGCAGTTTCTCTGACTAGAGTCAAGCAATCAATCATTAGGAAGTATCTGGGTCATGGGGACCCATCAGAGGAATTCCCTGGGTGCCTTCAACAAAGAGTTTGGGGCTATTTTTAGCTCCATAAGTAATGTTTTCTTCCACATAGGCCCCGTTGATCAGATTGATCGGGGAAACTCATCAAATTGATTAGAAGCTCTCCTGATATCACCCATTACATACTTCTCTCTGACATGAACATATATTTGAAGAGGATAGTTCAGGTGCCAAAATAAAAAGGACAACACACTAATTGTGGCTGGATAATTTCACATTTTGTTTTCACCATTCTATTCTATTGTTTGATAGGCTAGACAGCATTTAGAAAAACTCAATATGTCAACTGGGGGCAGCTAGTTGGTACAGTGAACAGAACGCTGGGCCTGGAGTCAGGAAGACATGAATTCAAATATGGTCTCAGATATTTACTAGCTGTGTGACCCTGGGCTAGTCACTTAACTCTGTTTGCCTCAGTTGCCTCATCTGTAAAGTGAACTGGAGAATGAAATGGCAAACCAGTCCAGTATCTTTGCCAAGAAAATCCCAAATGGGGTCAGGAAGAGTCCAACAAGACTCAACATCGACATGTTGATAGATTTGTCAGTTTTTCAAAAAGACTTTTTGTTTGTGTAGCACTTGACAGCCTACACAGGGATTTCTTTGACACCATTGTCCATTAAAGTGGAGGAGTTAAGAGCCTTTTGTTTTTATACTCCAGTCTTTTTCTAAAGTATGCTCAGGGGTGCACTACAGTCAACTCTAATCAGTTTGGGAGAGCCAGTTGTTAAATTTCAGTGTATTTACCCCTTAGAATCTACTTTCCCTGGCAGGTACCTATGGGCAAGGTCTAATAAGGGACAGTCATGATAATATCTGACATTGATGCAAAGTTTGCAAAATATTTTACATACATTATTGCTTTAAAACTTCCTCATTTGCAAAATGGGAATGGTATCAATTGCTTCATCTCCTAAACCTATCAATATCTCAAATCTTCTGATAAAAGTTTTGCTAGTGGCAGTGCTGTGAGTGGAGCCAAGGGGTATTGATTGGTGGAGGTAACATCTACAGGGGCAAGATCACTGGCTCCAGAATCAGTGGGTTCAAATCTTGCCTCTGGTGTTTACTACCTGGGAGACCTTGAGCAAGTCACTTTTACTTTTCTAGTTCTCAGTTTCCTTACCTGTGAAATAAGGGGGTTGATCTTTGAGGTTTCTTTCAGTTCTAGATTTATGGTACAGATTAAATTCTACTGAGATCAAAATTACTTAGATCTACTAGGATCAATATATTTTTACTTTATTCAGCCAATGTTCAAGGGAACAGACTTATGGGCAGATTTGATCACATATTCCATTTTACAGGGATAAATAAATACCTGATAATATTAAAAGTACAATATAAAATCTAAAGAAGTAAATATTACATACGTACAATTTAATTCTAAAATAAATTCCAAAGACAAATTATGATACATTGAATATAAATGAATAAAGAGACACAGTTACTTCTCATATAATCTTTCTTTGAGTTCATTCTGAGTACTGCCTAATTCCTATTACATGTTTAATGTTTATATCCCCACTCCATCTGATGAAGTCCCCATACTATCAGCTTCTTCATTAAGCTAGCATACCTTGGATTGATTTTTAATTTAAATAACATAATGTCATTAACTGGATCCTATACCCTTAGGGCTTTCACTCTCTGGAATTTGCAGTATATTCTGTAGCTTTTTTGAGTCAGATGCTAACAGATTAGCTGATATTTCTCAATCTTTCCAGCCCTGGCTGTTTGGAAGGCAGAGTACTTATTTTCAAAGGGGATGGTAATGTCTATGATAGTGGCATTGCAGTTCTTGTCATCCAAGATTACTAAATCTGATCTTAAGGCCTCTTCCACTGCTGGAATGGTTAAATTTACCCAAATCTCAGTTGTTTCCTGGCACTTTGATAGCGTTAATGAGCCTATTTAAAATAGCATCATGCCATTGAGTAATTACTTCATTTAGTTGAAGACCACAGTGGCAAAGGATGAGTGGGAGTGTTTCATTCGATGCCCTACACCAATGACAATACTTGTCTCTGTGAATTAATCATCAGTCCACAAATTGGATAAAGTCCTTTCCTCATTTAAAAATAACTTTTTTTTGAGACCATAGTTATTGATGGGGTTTGCTGATTAGCTACTGTTGAAAATAATATCTTAGAACATATTTCAAATTCCTCTTCTCTTCTTCTAGGGCCAACAGATTGTCATTCAGCCATAGTACCAAGACATCATTTTTTTTTCACTCTTTACTCAGTTGAGGTTTTAGCTGACAATTGTTGAGAGGTTACTCGTAGCTGGCACCAGATATTGGAAGCTACTGTGCCCTTATATCCAAATTTGCTTTTTACTGAGCCATTTAAATAAATGGCAGGGTCTTCTGGTTTAGGGTAATATTTAATTCTGTTCTTCATGATATTTATTATATGTCTATTTTTTTTGGCCAAAAAACCAGTTTATGTTTGTCCCCAAGATCTGTCTGTAGTCATATTGGTTATGGCATCTTTCACAGAATTTGCAGTGTGGAACCTCATGGGGATTCCAAGGTAAGAATAGCTGTTTTCTTCAGACATTGCTGAGATCCCCTGATTTTGTATTTGGAATTTTATGATGAGTATTGTATGAAGTCATCAATCAATAAGGACACACATTTGGTCCTATTAAAATGCTGTCGTACCCATGTGGCAACTTTACTTTATTTGCATTGTCCAGCATTTTAATCAGGTGTCAGTAACAATGATCAAATCATTCACATATGATAGGACAATAATTTTCCTATCGTACAAATTACACCATAATCCTGTTCTTATCAGGGCACATATTATCAGTTCCAGTTTTAAGTTAAAAATTATAGAACTATACGAAGGAAAATGCTGTTTGAATCCAGAAAGGAATATTGCTGTGGTGTAGGAAATGATGAGCTGGTTGATTTAGAAAAACATGGAAAGACTTGGACTTAAGAAGGAAGATGCTATCTACCTTCAGAGAAACAGATAATAGGAGGAAATAAGCATAATATGGTCTTACATGTATATGTGTATGAATGTATATGTGTATGTTTATAGATATTTATGTATATGTACATATCTATATCCATGCTTAATTGTAGCCTTCTTTAGAGTGGAGGGAGGAGAGAGAGGAAAAATAAAAGTAAAAAGTGGACAGCAGAGAACAAAAGAAAACCAACAAGGAAGCAAAGAAAAGCTGGGCAGCTTTGAAAACAAAGTGTAGTATTTATTACCTAGGTTTTCTTGAAATAGAAATTTATTGTTTTGTATTGAATCCTCTCTTATGGTCTGCTGTGTATATCACAATGTTTTTTTTTTCTCATTTTGTATTTAAGTGTAAAATAAAAAAAATTACCAAAAATTTTTATAGGACTAAGAGAATAGCCCTTACTTCCCCATTGTTGTTCAGTCACGTCTGACTCTTCTTGACCCCTTCTGGGATTTTCTTGGCAATGATACTGGAGTGGTTTGCCACTTCCTTCTCCAGCTCGTTTTACAGATGAGGAAACTGAAGCAAACAAGGTTAAGTGACTTGTCCAGGGTCAGACAGCTGGTGTCTGAAGCCAAATTTAAACTCAGGAAGAAGAGTCTTCCTGATTCCAGGCCTGGCACTCTATCCACAATACCACCTAGCTGCCCAATGCCTCCCTCATGCCTGAATATTAATGTCTAGTGTAAGGTGTTTTCTGGTGTGGTCTTACAGTCCCAGCAGAGTCTTTTTGTTACACCAATCACCTCTTCGTGTAAACTGACCCATTTTAGTGCTAGCCATATTGTCTTGTCTGGCCCTGAGCCAAATGCCTTGGTTAGATTGAGCCAGGCCACCTCACACATTTTCTTTTTATGTTTGGCTTTATTCAGTAAGTACTATAACAAGAAGTTATGCCTGCTGCCTCCATCAGTAGGCATGAAGCCTTTTTGATTCCTGCTGATGCATCCATTTCTCATACTCCAATCAATGGGTCTTTTAGACAGGAAGGAAGCATAGACCTTACCTATGGTATTATTCAGGGAAATAGGTCTCCAGTTGGAGGGCAGATTCCTATTACCTTTTTTTGGTAAATTAAAATAGCTGCAGATGACTGCCACTCCTCTGGGATAAAACTCTACTTACGAGATATATTAAAAACAGTGCTTAAAATATCTCCCTCTGGAATGATCAGATTAAATATTTAATGCCCTCTAGTGCTCAGGCTATATTTATACAGCATTTGAATTGGTCTCATGCCTTGACTGGAGTAAATGGATCACAGAATGTGTTCTTCCAGTCAGCAAGCGTGTCGTGATTTGGCATTAATGTGTGCATGACAGTACAAACTAAATCCATCCTTTTCCAGGTATATATTTTAGCCTTCCACCCTGCCTGGAACCCAGTCATCCCCCTTGAAAAAAAGTGAAAATACTATAGGGAGAAGATGACTGGTGCTTGGACCAAAGCTACCCTAATAGGTAGAGAAGGAAAGGGGGTCAGACAACAACAGTGATAACTAACATTCACATAGCATTTACTATATGCTAGGCAATCAGTCAATAAACATTTATTAAGCACCTACCACATACCAAACACTGTGCTAAGCACTTTACAATTATTATATCAGTTGGTCCTCACAACAACCCTGGGAGGTAGGTGCTATCACTATCCCCATTTTATAGATGAGGAAACTGAGGCAAACAGAGAGTAAGTGACTTACCCAGGGTTACACAGCTGGTAAGTGTCTAATGCTGGATCTGAACTCAGGTCTTCCTAACTCCATGTCTAGCACTCAGGTTATCCACTGAACCACTGTCTCAATGCTAGAGATCCTATGAAGATTTTTTTTGATAAATTGGGTGATAAAGGAAAGTTCAAAAAAAAATTAAGTTCTATCCTTACTTAAAAAAGAAAGTTCCCAACCTCAAAGTCCTTCATTATCTGTTTATTTCTTTTCTTATTTTTTTCTTTTTTTCCATTGTTTTTAGTTTTGATGAGAATTTCCAGCTGACAAAGTCGTCAACATTTTCCCTTTTCATTTGCTTCCTTACTAATGAGAAAATCTGAGATTTCACCCTCAGATTTAATTTCTCAACTCATTACTCCTGTGAAGGAAGCAGCATGTTTTCCTTTTACCTCTGGGTCTTGAAAGAATGCTGCACAGTAAGTGCTCTTGTTAACTGTGCACGCTGTTAACTGACACACCCTTGCTGCCATACAAAGAACAAGGTTTTTGTTCCACCGAAACAGGCTTTTTATATTTTCGTTAGTTTATGAATACTTAACGAAGAAAACCTTATCTTTTTTTTTTTGGCAACATCTTTAAAAGACCCAAGGTCAATTAGTAAGAAATTAAGATTTTCTGAGGTCTCAGCCTCCTGCTCTCCTTCAATTTGTTTGTCCTCAAGGGAGACAGAAGAAAGAGGAAGGAGGGAATTTTGGGGAGGAGTTCAGAGCTCTGCTGCCTTTCCACTCTAATGTCCGCTTTGGGACCCAATTACGGTGCTGGAAAGGCTGAGGGGGATTTGTGGAGGAGGATTGAGAGAGACCAGAAGTAAGGGCACGTAGACAGTTTTACTGCCCCAGATTCCCCCACAGGGCCTCTCCCTCTCTCAGGCCTCCACTCTTCTCCCCCTCAACCTTTTATTCCAACCATGTCAAAGTGGTACTAACTATAAAGATAAGAGAAAGAAGAAGGTAGTATTAGTTTCTTCCCCAGCTAGTTCAGGTTGTCAGAATGTACACATGTGGGTGACTTTCACTTTCTCTAGCTAATTTGTTATCTTTCTTAAATTCAGTTTTGGCAGTTTGGACTAAAGTGTTGAAATTAGTTAAGAGGACCTAGATTCAGGTCCTGCTTCTGACTTGTTCTAGCTGTGTGATTATAGGATAAAGACATTTAATTGATCTGGACCTCAGTTTCCTCATCTTTAAAATGGGGTTGCTATTTTCTGTAGTAATTCCCTCACAAGGTACTTAAGCGGCTGAAACTAAAAAAATAGTATGTAAAGTGCTTTGTAAACTTTAAAGCACTATATGAAAACCAATTAACAAAAAAGTAACTGGCATCAAGATGTAAAAAGTACTCAATTTAGAACAGAATTTCCCAACTCTACTATTGAGTTCTTTTAGGGTTCTTTGTATTACTTTACTTTGGGTAGTACGTTTCTCACAGGATGGTGGGAACACCTCTGGTCTTTGTAGAACAGTATTTTAAATATGCTAGGGAAATGGGCTTGCCTGAACAGTAACAGCCTTTCTCAGAACATTAAGGTGGATTAATTAGCTCATGAGGTCATTTGTTTAGGAGAATTTGCCTTGCAGTTTGTTATGAAAGTGCTTGGTCTAAAGGTATTACACATGTTTAGGGGTATGAGCTCATTCAAGGAATGTTGTATGTCCTTTTAATTTGGTACTTTAGTTACTGGACTAATCAAAATAATAGCTAACATTTAAGTAGTACCTACTATGTGCTGGGCACTGTACTCAGTGCTTTAGAAATATTTTCTCCTTAGGTCCTCATATCTCTCTTGGAGGTAGGTGCTGTAACTGAGGCAGACAGATGTTAAATGATTTGCCCAAGATCTCATAGCTGATAAATGTCTGAGGTCTGATCTGTACTTTAGGTCTTCCTGATTCCAAGTCCAACTTTTTATCCATTGCACCACATAGCTGGAGTAGCTAACGTTTTGACAAAGTCAAGGGTAGATTTTACATGGTTAAATGGATGAATCCTTCTTTGACTGATGATTGGTACACTCCTCAGCTGAGAGATGGTCTTTCCATTCTATTTCATTCCATTCTTAAGCCTGTATTAAGTATCTTTGTTAGAGAAGCAGTGTGCTTTAGTGAAAAGAACAATGGATTTGGGTTGAAGACTTGAGTTCAAATTAGGCCTCTGCTACTTATTCCCTGATTGACCTTTGGCAAATTCCTGTATGTTTTCTGGTCTCATTTTCTTTATCTCTAATGAAGAGGAGAGGGGAGGGAAGCAGATAAGCAAGATAAGTAAGATGTGATTCTTGCCCAGTTAGCTTACAACGGCATTCCAGAGATTCCAGTTGGGCATTGATTGTCAGACCTTCATTGAACCAACAAGGATGGGGCTTCATCTGGGTTCAGATTGTCAGCTGATAAATTTATATTTGCCTGAAACTCATGCACCCCATTTTTCATTCCATGTGTATATTAACCGTGTATATATATTACATATAATATATAATCAATGGTCAGTGATCAGTATCTGAACATAGGTAGGTAGGCCTCTGTTTCCTTTAAACCACTACCTGGATATACTTTGTGGTCACCAGCAGTCCCCTGCTAATTGAGCATCTGGTATTGATTTTAGGGACCGTGCTTATTTAAACAATCCTTTATGATTAGCAACATTAGGTTTTTACTTTTTCTAGACCTGTGATTTTAATTTGCAGTGGTGTCAAACTTAAGTAGAAACAGATCATTGCCAGCTATGTATTGACTTTGAAAACCACAAATTAACATTATGAAGGTTGTATTGTATTTTCATTTCTTTTGTCAAACATTTCCCAATATCACTTTAATCTGGTTTAGTTGTGTTATGGAGTCCCATGGGCTATGACTTTGACAGCTGTGGGGGAAGCTCAGGCTAAGGACAACTCCCTTTCCAGGAGTGGGGAACCTGTGCCTCTAGGTCCTCAAGAGCCACTCTTTGAGTTTGGATTCAGTCATGAATCCAAGGCCACGTATGGCCTTGAGGCCGCAGGTTCCCTACCCCCGTCCTTTACCCTTGCAAATTGACATATTTTCTACAACTTAATGTCTTAGAGTTGCTTAGAAGTACTGAGAAGTTAAGTGACTTGCCCAAAGTCATACAGCCTAAATGTCTAAGACAGGATTTAAATCCAGGTCTTCCTCAGTTCTGGGCTAGATCTCTATCCACTGTATTTTTCCTAGCAAGTGCTTCTTTTTTTCCCCCAGTTACATATAAAAACAATTTTTAACATTCATTTTTAAAAAATATTGAGTCCCAAATTCTTTCCCTCCCTTCTTCCCTTTATTGAGAAGGCAAGCAATTTGATATAGGTTATACATGTATAGTCATGCAAAATATATTTCCGTATTAGTCATGTTGTGAAAGAAAACACAGGCCAGAAAAAAAATAACTAAGAAAAATGAAGCAAAAAAAACTATGCTTTGGTCTGTATTCAGACTCCATCAGTTCTTTCTCTGGAGGCAGATAGCACTTTTCATCAGAGTCCTTTGGAATTGTCTGGGGTTATTGCTTTACTGAGAATAGCTAAAAGTCAGTCACAGTTGATCGGTTTTGACTTTGTTGTCATATTCTGAGTTTGTGTTTTGATTTTTTTTATGTCCCCATAATAACTTTCTATGGTTAGGTCCCTTCTTGTTGTTGTTGTTAGTTCGTTTTTCCAGACTATTTCTTGACTTTTAACTTTGTGGTAAGGTTGGGCTCTGCTCCTGGGATGGAGGGGGCACTGCCCCAAGGTTCAGGTTTTTTTGTGCTGCTGTTTTCAGAGCTAGTTCTGGGGGTCTGTTAAGTTTTCAGTTCTTCCGAGGTGGCATGATCTAAGGAGAGGTGTGGTACTGCTCCTCTGCGCTTTGGTCTGTGATCACTCTTTTCTGTCCAGGAACTGTGACAGTGTCCCCGCTTCTCTGGGGCTGAACTCTCTAGTGAGCTTGTGCTCTCTTTAGAAGTCTAAGAACAGTTCTCTCAGGAGAAAGGTTGTAACTTTGAGGTTGCCCGAAAGGCACTGAGACAATGCAACAGAGGCCTGCACCCAGTGCCAGCAAAGGGTTCCCTGTAATCTCCTTCTGACCAGTTGTCTGACCCCTTCATCATCTGTGGACTGAGAGCTTGGGAAGCTGCCTTTGCTGATTCAATCACTCTCAAGGCCTGCTGCCGGCTTGCTGGGCAGGGCCTCTACTGGCTCAGCCTTTGCTGGATTCAGCTCTACTCCCATCCTAGTGAGACAGACCTCTCCTGCTGACTTTTTAAGGTGTCTTGGGCTGGAAAATTGTTTCATCCTGTCCTTTTGTTCATTCTGCTACTCCAGAATTCAATTTGAGGTGTTATTTTAAAGTTATTTGGAAGAGAATTTGGGAGAGTTCAGGAGAGTCCCTGCCTTTACTCTACCATCTTGTCTCTGCCCCCGTAACTGCTTAATATGATGACCTGCTCTGTGAGTGTGTATTAGCTAGGTTTTGATCTAAATTTAGGTGAGATCTCTAAGAATATGTTTGTGAAAGATGTTATGTAATCTTCCTCAATTGCAATATACTTCAAAAAAATCTGGAATCTATTATTTTTTTTTTTTTTTTGGCTAGGCAATGGGGTTAAAGTTTCTTGCCCAGAGTCTGAGACCAGATTTGAACTCAAGTCCTCCTGAATTCAGGGCTGGTGCTCTATCCACTGAGCTACCTAGCTGCCCCTAAATCTATTTCTTTTAAATGAGATATTAACATTCTTGTTACTCCCGCTCTGGATACATGATATTCTCAATAATGCCTAAGGTTATATTGTTAACACCATATTAGAAAGCATAATATTAGACCGAGTATTCTGGAAAGTATCCTGGAAGTTCTTATTTTCTTGTGCCTTCAGACCACTTAACAGGGAAAATTTTTGAAGCCCCTTATGACTTCCTGTTATAGTTGCAGTCTTTTGGGTACAGCTGGCACAACAGACCATTCAGACTTGCTATTGATGTGAAATAATTAAAATTTGATGCAGCGATACAGTGTGGTGCTTTATTTTCCTTGTGACTGTAATACAGGTTGTAATGCATACCTGTAAGAGAAATCTGGGTCATTAACTGCCCAATTTAGGACTGGAAAGTCAGGAATCAGGAGTTCTGGGTTCTAATGCAAGCTTTGCTAAATAACTCCCTACTCCAGATTTCCTCCTGTAGAAATATTCAATATGATTTCTTTTAGCAATTATCATAGTCCTTTATATAGGAAGGTAACATAAACTTCATCAAAGAAAACCATAATGGCCCTAAGTACTCAAAAGGACTTTTGAGTAGTTGTGGTCATATTAAATTCTGACCAAGCCAAGAGTTAAAAACAGAGGTCCTATTAATAGGAATATTTTCGAGGTGATCTGATTGCATCATGTGCATAAGTGTTTTTGTTAAAATAAGGATTCTTTTGCAGCTAAAGACATAAATTTAGTAAAGTTATACCTTTTAATGGAAAAATTTTAAAAATGGACTAATGCTAGTTTGTTTAAAAAAAAAAAAGAAAAAGATGATAGTAACAAGTACAGCAGTTCTAGAATGCAGTCCCTCCACTTTTTAACAGTCCCTATGCATTTGAGATGATGAAGTCCTCCTAGCTGGGTGATTAAATCACTTTAGAATTGTTCCATTTTTAATGTCTGACTTTAGCAACTCATGTCAATTAAAAGATTTCTATTACAGATGGGCACCTAGGTGGTGCAGTGGATAGAGTACTGAGTCTGGAATCAGGAAGACTCCTCTTCAAATCCAGCCTCAGACACTTACTAGCTGTGTGACCGTGGGCAAGTCACTGTTTGCCTCAGTTCATCTGTAAAATGAGCTGGAGAAGGAATTGGCAAACCACTCCAGTACCACTGTCAAGAAAACCCCAAATGGGGGTCACAAAGAGTTGGGCATGACTGAAATGACTAAACAACAACAAAATTATAGATGATTATGCTAAAGAAGGTTAAGATTCTGCATGTCACTGTCATTTCCCTGACCCCCTTACCTTAGAACAATCACTTTGACCTTTCAGAGCCTTAGTTTCTTCTTGTGTTAAATGGGCATTATAGGATCATAGATCTAGAGTTTTCTAGACCAAATCAGCCTGTCTTGGCTACTGTTCTTCCCTATAAGTGTTATCTCCCACTGTCAAAATAGAAGGTGATTGAGGGCAAGTTTTGTGTCACTTACTTATTTATATCACCAGTGCTTAGGACAGTACCTGGAACAAATACTTTTAAAGTTCATTCTAGGAAGTGGTCTCACAGGCCTAGGCCAACCACAACATTTTACAGATGGGATAATAATTCTAGTTTTGCCTCCTTCATAGTTTAATGAGATCAAGTGAAATAATAGATGTAAAAGTGCTAATAGTGCTAAACAAGTCTAAAGCTCTGTTATTAACTGGGAGGTCTTAGTGGGGCATTCAGAGTCTGCCTATAGCCATGGTAATTAGTAAGTTGAATTTTTAATCTATAAACCACCTTTTCTTAAATATTTCCCTCATCCAATGGGTTATGGCTCACTGATTCCAAAGGCCCTATATCATTCCCTAAACATTTTTGGTGTTTCCCTGTTAAAGGTACACTTGGTTCCTCTTATACCGAAAAGAACAAAACCACACCAGTCACATAGGTGCTCAGATGTATTTCTGGATTCTCAACCTGTACTAACTTCTTTCCCAAGATGCATTTAGTTCCTGTTTGTTAAGTGAACATTTGGCATCTCTGAAAGCCTCAGTACACCCAATGCTGGCAACCACAGGTAGGCTCAATTACACATTTCTTAATTTAATTTCCATGAGTAATTAAGTTAGATTACTTCCAAAGTCGAGAAGTAATCTTTCAAATTAATAGCACACAGTGAGGAAAGCTTTCACATCTATTCCCACCTATTGAGGAAAGCAGCTCTGCCCCCTGCTGGAAGGTAGTATGATTTAGTTGGCACTATGAAAATCACTATTTTTCAAAAGACCAAGGGTTTTTTTTTTTTAAAGGATTGTTGAGCTATAGGAGGGCAGCTAGGTGGTACAGTGGGTAGAGTATTGGATCTGGAGTTAGGAAGATTCAGCTTTCTGAGTTCAAATCTGGTCTCAGACACTTGTTAGCTGTGTGACCCCCTGGGCAAGTGTCACTACGGTCTGTTTACCTCTGTTTCCTCATAGTAAAATGATCTGGAGAGGGAAATGGCAAACCACTCCAGTATCTTTGCTAAGAAAACCCAAATGGGGTCATGAAGAGTCGGACATGATTGGAAAAGATTGAACAAAAAATGAGCTATAGGAAGATAGTATTTAATCAATATTAGCATCTCATTCTAGTTTATACCAATAAATTATCTAATTTTTTCCTTTGTTTTTAGAACCCATCATTTCCAGGAAAATTATTAGGACATTTAATAGCTCAGTAGTCACATGTGTTCATGTTGGAGTTCAAAGTTGGAGTTCTGCTTGAAAGTTGTCCCCACCAGACTTTCTCATTTGGCAAGTGTCACAAGTGAAATAAGTTTTGTAATATAAAAACTGCCATGACTGTGAAATAATTAAGCCCTGAGGACTTGACTTGACTTTCCTTTTCTTCCCTTCCCATGGGTGAAGGAACCCTCAAGAGTGAGGTCAGACGGAAGCTGAAAGGTGTTGTAGTCTTCAGGCTGAAGCCTATACCAGGAAATAAGAGATGTTAATCAACTTCCCCAAAGCTCCGCTGTCACTCTTGTAACTTTCCTGACCAAATCATCCTGCCCTAGCTTCTGTCTAACCCTATTAAAATGTATGCTTCTTGAGAGCAAGTACTGTTTCACTAATGTATTTGTATTACCAGTGTTTAGGATGGTGCCTACCACAAAGTGATATTTTTCATTCGTTCTAAGATTATTTCCAGACATTTTCTGTCATCATTTTAACCTCAAACATAGATTTGTCTTCATATCTCCCATTTCTTTTAGTCTCTATTATCTAAGTAATTCTTCTGTCTTCTCAACTTCTTTGATTATTTTCAGTGTTTTTATTCCTCCATCTATTCTAGATATTAATCAGATTATTACTGTATATCTTTATATTCCCAATGTTCTCTTTTAAAGGATCAAAGAATCATGAGGTTTAGAGCCAGAAAGGACCTTAGAATCATCTAGTTCAACCTCCTTATTAACTGACATGTTATCTTCTGTTTTTCCTACTCTTCAATTTTCTTTTTCAATGGAATTAGGGTTTTAATTTTAATAAGGAACTGACAATTTTAAAATGTTGAGAGAAATGATTATTATTTTCTTTTATTTAATAACTAATTATTGCATTGAGACCAAGGTTTTTTCCCCTTTTCTACTTCCTTATCCATAAATCAACTACTGTGGGAAATTTTAGGCAAAAACTTACCCAATTAGGCTGAGAGAATTGGTGAATTCCTGTTCATTGTGTTTGGTCAGACAGATCTGGGGTAGAAGTGGATTCTGTCTTTGATATTTATATTGATGAATCTCTTTGACCAAGATTTGGGTGAGCTAAGTCACTTACCTCAAGACCGTCATTGAAATATAGCCCAGCCCCTCATTGTAATATTCATTCTCTTATTAATTGTTAACCAATCAGAGTTGATTCCTACTCTCAGGAACACAAGAACATAAAAACTATAAGCCTACCACCTTGAGGGGCCTTTGGTCTAAGAGAGACAGCCAAATGGCCATCATTTTATTAATAAACATGATGGCATTATTAATAAAATAGTTAAATTACCCAGAAACTGTATTTCTTGAGCTTTTTAAATGCCACAATGCTCGGAACTCATCTTTCACTCATTTTATGCCTCCCTAGGATAGAGTAGAGGTTAGGGACCCTAGCTGGAAGGGAACTCAGAAAACATTTAGCCCAACCCAATTTTGAATGAGGAAACTGAGTCCCAAGGAGACTAAGTGACTTGTCAAAGGTCACGGTGCTAGTAAATATAAGAGGTGCAATTTAAATGCTGGTCCTCTGACTCCAGAGTAAGGGATATTTTCACTGCACCACATTGACCTAGATTATCTAGTAAATGCTATCATCATTGGTTTTTCACAAGTTCAATTGTTCAAGAGATAACCAGGAGCTTGCAAGTTACTGAGGATCAGATGTCAGGATCGAAGAGGAAAGCCAAGGTTATAAGCTTTAGTGCACCTTTAGAAAGAAGCATTTTTAAATTGGTGGAACTAATAATCTTTCATTAAATTGGGAGAGCTAGCATTATCTCATTAAATTGAGGAATATAAAGTAGGAAAGTAGGTTAACAGAAGATGAAGCGTCAAATGCACATAGAGAAGGTGAGTTTTTCTTTCTTCCTTTAAGTAAATTTTTCCTCTTTGTTTAATAGTAATTGACTTGCATATTGTATCTGGAGAATAAAGAAAGAATTTGTAAAAAAAAAAAACTCATTCAGGAATTTGTTAAAAACTCATTCAACCATCTGACGCAGATACTGTCTGTATCCAGAGAAAGAACTCATAAATAGAAGCATGTATAGAATAATTTTACATCCATCCATCCATCCATATATATCCACTATATGTGTACTTATTTCTGTCCAATGGTAGCCGTCTCTAGGGTTGGTGGAGGAGGGAAGTAAAAAGGAAACTTACATGATAATTTTGTTGTATATTTGAAAGGAATAGCAAGTTGTACATAGTAAATTTGCAGTGTCACGTACAATCATATTTTTTATTGTACTATGTTATGGAAATGCTTGTTTTATTCTATAAATATGTGTTAATATAATGAAAAAGGAAAAAAGAAAAAAAAACTCATTCAACTTTACAGTATAAACAGATTTAGACAGAGGATGGCCAAGTTTAGAGTTCTTTTTGTTAGGCAATTTTTGGAGGAAATCAGGTGATCAGAAAGCTGGAAGAAAGAGAAGGATCTTGAGTTCTATTGGGACCTTGGCAAGACACTTAACCCTGTTCACCTCAGTTTCCTCATCTGTAAAATGAGCTGGGGAAAGAAATGGCAAACCACTTCGGTATTTTTGCCGAGAAAATCCCAAATGGGGTCATAAAGAGTTGGAGATGCCTAAAATGGCTCAACAACAACAAAGAGGAATTGGGAGGCAATGGGTTCCACCCAGTGCAAGCCCTCAGGTATAGACCAAAAGGGATTTCTATTTAGGTTTGGATTAAACTATAAGATCTCTAAGGTTAATTCTAATGGTTTTATTATTTGATTCTGTGATTATTCTTACACTACTGAACTTGCACTAACTTCTAATTTGTATCTAGTCACTGCAGAAAAGGATTGCGAGTGGAATGGGTGTGACAGAAGCATTTGTAAGAAAATATGGGGAAAGAAAATGCATGTCTACACCAGCTGAGCACTTCTGACTTCATGCTCAAGTTTCACTTAATATATACAATGGCATTCTGAAAACATGCAACTTTTAGCAAGTGTGCTAGTTATATAGCTATGATCTATTGAGATGCACCCTGTATGAAAAACAATGCAAGCTAAAGCTATGGAAAGAGGCAGCAAGCACCATATAGGTGCTTAGTAAATATTTGAGGGCCCATAAAACAATCTAACATAGCCTTTACCAGTCCACCGAGCATAATAGGTGACCTCTGGAATGGCACACAACGTGTTATTAGATTATATTCTCAAGACTAACATGGAAGGCAAATCCAGGTGCTATATTTGCTTCAGTCATCTTATCCTAGCCATTGTGGTGACTCTGAGGCTTAGAGATCAGCCCTGAGGACAGATGTTCACCAAAAGGATGCGTGACAGGCTGGCCTTTCAATCTTTAATGGATGCCCCAATGTTATGACATCAAATTAATAATACATTCTATTTAAAGTTTAAATCTGGTAGGCAGGAATTGTGCCTAATTATTTTATATAATGCTCAGAATATTTAGGGGAAGTCAGTAAATATATTTCTTAATATCTACTACTTGTTAAAGTGCATATGACTAAAGTTTTGGTAAAGGGTTAGCATCGGTCATGTTGTGTACGGAGAGTTGGCCTTGGAGCCAGGAAGAATTAGGTTCATTTTAGCCTCAAACACATACTGGATCTCTGACCCTCCAAAACTAGTTAAGAATACAAAAATAGAGGGGCAGCTAGGTGGTGCAGTGGATAGAGCACTGGCCCTGGAGTCAGGAGGACCCGAGTTCAAATCCGGCCTCAGACCAAACATTTGACACTTACTAACTGTGTGACCCTGGGCAAGTCACTTAACCCCGATTGCCTGAAAAAAAAAAAGACTATAAAAATAGCCAGCTAACATTTATATAGTACTTCAAGCTATACAAAATACTTTACAAATATTACCTAATTTGGTCCTCACAAAACTCTGGGAGGTAGGTACTATTATGATCCTCTTTTACACATGACAAAATTTAGACAGACTTCCTTCAGGTCATACAGCTAGGAAGTTATCCAAAGCTGCATTTGGGCTCAGATCTTCCTGACTCTTGGTCTAGTGCTCTATCTATTGCATTCCCTGGCAAGGAGTAGGGGTGGGGAAGTATACATTGCAGAGAAGTTGCAACTTTAATTAGAGGGAGTTTTTTCTCCCAACCTTATATGTTAGGACCTTTGAAATCAGAGGTCCAGTCCATGCCTATCCTCTAAACTATAAATGCCACCAAAAATGAACTAGATTTGAGTGCTCTGAAATTCTGTTTTAAAGTTATTAGCATTTCTATGTGATGGTTTTGTTACCTGCACCTGGAAATAAGTTGGTAATCACACAGCCCCAATTTTTTGTTGTAACAATATCTGAATTTTCTATAGCATCTTACACAGATTACCCATCTGAGCCTCATGACTTTGAGGTAGGTTGTATAGGCATTGTTATGCTCATTTTATGGATGAAGAAATTGAGGCTCAGAGAACTTAAGTGATTCACCTACAGTCACAGAGTAACTTTATGTTGGAGGTAGCATTTGAATTCAGATCTTCCTAACACCAAACCTAGTACATGTCACATTTCCTCCTTGAGAGGGTTTGGTATAGTGAAAAGAGTGCTGGCTCTGGAGCCAGAGGCTCTATATTCAAATCCTGCCCCTGTCATTTCCTACCTGTGTGAACTTGGGCAAATCATTTTTCCTCTGGGCCTCAGTTGTTTCCATCTATAAAATGAAAGGGTTGGATTAGATGTTCTCTAAAGTGTCTTCCAGCTTTAAATATGAACCTATGAATCCATCCTTAGATACTTATTTGCTGTGTGAACCTAGGTAAGTTGTGTAGCACCCTAGAACCTGAGATTCCTCCTATAAAATAGTGATTTAATACCTAGACTACTTACTATCTACCTTATAAGACTGTTTTTAGGAAAGTACTTTGATAACCTTAATGCACTAAAACAAATATCAGTTATTGATGGTTATTATTGTAACAATTGTTGCAAAATTCCTGTTTAGTGCACATGGGCCTGTGTATGTGTGTGTTTCCATATGCGAGTCTTTTTATAATACAGTAATTCTTCAGGACAAAATGAGGCATTTTTCTTTCCCACTTCGCTGTTTGTATCTATCACATCTTTTTATTTTATTTTTTTTTGAGAAATACATAAAATAAAACATTGAGTTTTAAGAACTGAATTTTAATTTGAAAGATTTAATTTGAAAGAACCTTTGACCTTGCAGAACTCTCATTTCATCAAGAACCTCCAGGTGAGAAAAAGAAGTTTTGACTCAGATTCTGTACTATTATTATTGCTTGCTAAGTCTCTTTGCCAGGCTTTCTGGGTCCATTGTAAGCCATGGCATTATATTACCATAAACCTCTGTTTCCCAATTGAATGGTCTCTCTACCAGTGCAGGGAAAGTCTTACTTTCTTGCTCTTCACTCTAAAGTCAGGCTAGAGACGTAGGACATAAGGAAATGACAGAAACTTGAGTTACTTATGAACAAGAGCCCACTCTTCCTAAGAAGGTTTGTTGGCTACTCTTATAGATGCTGTGGCTGGTTTCTTCAATGATAAAGCTTTGAGAGAAAAGCTAGATTGATTCTGTTTGTGACATTATTTTCCTTGGGAACTTCACAGGAGACCTGTACACACACACACACACACACACACACACACACACACACACACACACA
>NW_020955033.1:13917935-13940209 GCF_900497805.2 Vombatus ursinus
ACACACACACACACACACACACACACACACACACACACACACACACACCGCTCTTATTGAATGTCTCTCTATTGCTTATCTCCTATTTATCCTACATAGTTGTTTTCATATTGTCTCCTTCATTAGACCGAGAGCTCCTTAAGAGCAGGGATTGTCTTTTATTTATCTTTGTCTTCCCAGTGCTTAGCATATCACCTGGCTCATAGCAGGTATAAAAGGCCCATTTACCTTCCTTCCTTCCTCCCTTCCATCCTTCCTTTCTCTCTCCCTCTTCCCTTTTTTTTAAAAAATTTCTTAAGTACTTATGGGGGGACCTAAAAATTTTCAATTACTCCATGAAACAATGAGACAAACAAATACTCCATTTCTGCTGCTCAACTTCAAGCAAATTATTAGAACCACACAGCACTCAATTGTACTCATATGGTTCAACAACTGGGTTAGTCATACCTCCCCATGGCCTGTACAAGATGGTAAATAAATAATCATTTGTTGATTACTAAAAATAAGTTAAGAATATGAGGAATTCAGAGACATGTGGAAAGACATATGGAGTGGTAGAGAGTGGAAAAAAGCAGAATGAAGAGAACAATATACATAATGACAACAATAATATAAATAATAATACCAAAAAGAAGTCATAGATTGTAGTATTATGAACTTAGAGCTGGAAGGGACCTTAGAGGCAATGTATTCTGACCTCTTCATATTACGGATAAAGAAATTGGACCCAAAAAGGTTAAGTGACTTGGTCTTATTTGAATTGGATGAATAATGATAGTCCTGGTGAACTGACAAGAAAATATACATACCTTCCTGTTCTTAGTAGAGAGGTGCACCTATGAATCTGGAATGCAGTATACTCTGTGAGACATCAGAGCTGTGTTAGTTGGCTTTGTTTAAAATTTTCTGGGGGAAGTACAAGGAAGGTTTCAATGGGGAAGAGAAGTATTAAGGGGAAATATCTATAGTGTGAAAACAAAAGGAAACAAGCTAATTTTTTAAAAGAAAAAAAGTTGATGCTAATATAACTTGGCTATTTAACAGATTGTGGAAAGAGTTTTTTTGTCAAATTGCAGGATAGAGAAATGTGCTATGAGCCTTGGTGGTAAAAACTGTAATATGGAATGTCTAAAGAGCATCAAACAGCACAGACGATTTAGGAAATGATCAGTAATTAGAAAGAATTTTTAGGTGATGTGAGACTTAGCTAGTCTGTACACAGATCTCATAAACCCACCTTTCTGAAGAATTACTGCCTCTTCAGATTATGTGGGAGATAATATCAGGTTGCAAGTAATATTCAAATGCAACTCTTTTAACCCTTAATGTAGAGAGTATAGTGGAAAAGCAGTGAACTTGACTTTCTATCAAGGGTAAACATTGTGGCTAAATAGTTGTGTTGTCAATTAACTTATGGGAGGTAATATGACAGAAGAGGAAAAGTTCAAAAAGCATTAAACGTATAGTTATAAGGTTTGTTTTCCAGTCTCTTTTGTCACTCACTAGCTTTGTGACCTTGAACAAGTCACTTATTTTCTTCATATCAGTTTCCTCATCCATAAAATGGAGCTAATAATACCTGCGCTCAGATTATTATTATCATTAATAGTGATTCTGTTTTATGCAGTACTTCATAGATTACAAAGCTGTGTTGTACTGTACTTGTACTGTGTTTGTACTTGCACTGTGCAGACAGTGTAAATACTACTATTGCTGTTTTGCATACAAGGAAGTTGAGGCTAATTGACTTTCCCAAGGTCATAAAACTGCAAATCGGCGGAGTCAGGAATCAAACACGTCTCCCTACTCTTACTATGACAGCCTGCAAGTGAGGTAATGATGGTTAAAGATTTTCATAAACTATAAAGCAATAGACAATTATAAGGAGCTATTTTTAACTTTTCTGTGCTTCTCATTTTTAAGATGAAGGTGCTGGGTTAAATGATCTCTAAGGATCTAAGAATCCTTTTGTCATTAAAGAAGGAGCAGAAATATGAAAATCTCTTGGTTACTGCAATCAAAAAAGAAACAAGGCCTTGGAAATAATTTTATTATATTTACAACTTAGTCTTGCTGTATACACTAGTTACTACTGTATAGTTTACATATTTTACAGAATTAAAATAAAACTACCCTGTTTAAGCCCTTCCTCCTCCTTCCCCCCTCCCCAGTTGTCTTTACACAGACAGAAGCTGACTGGCTGTGCAGTGCAGGCTATCCATTTTGTTCATTCAACATGAATGACAAGGTTAGGAATGGAAGCATTAGTTAATAATAGGACAAAAGAGATTTTTTCCCCCTACTTATTATGAGTTTGTCCATACTGCCTCAGTTTTGGTGTCTAAAGGAGATATTTGAGAAAAGATTTTACTCCAGCTAACGTTCAGGGCCACTGACATGGGCCTAATTTCGTCCCATTTATGTTGTGAGCTAATATAATTTGCTAAATGTGGGGAGAAAAAAGTCCTTGTGGGGAAGGAAGAACTATTTCTCCAAGAACTTACTCTACTTCATACTTATAAATGCATTGTTTTGACTCCTTCAGTCCTTTATTTGCTTTTGCTATCCTAAGTTAATTTATAGGTAATGATATGAAATTATAAGATACAATTAAAATTCATCCATGTTGAATAGTTTCCATATGTTATTCCATGCAATGAACCTTTACCATTGATACATTCAGCAATGAAATTCCTTTTCCCAGATTATATGAAGCTTATCCTACCTACTTCAGCAGTCAAGAAGATCCTTGAAAGGTAAGTCTAGTCTTGAATGATTTCTTTAAGGAGATTCACTCTTCTCTCCCCATGTCTTGAAATGTACAGTTTTCATGAACCAAATAAGACTATTCAATATTCAAATTCATTCTAAAGAAGAACTTCTTTAGTGCAATTTCCTTTCTAGAGATACAGTAATATGGCAGGTGAATATAGAATAGGCTAATTGCTTGCTGCAAAATTCAAGCATCAGGACAGAGCATTTTTATAACCTCTTTGGAAGACTTGCAGGTTTTAGTGACTCTCTGTTTTAGGAGTATGTTTCTAGGCCTTGTGCTAAAGAACATATGGTATCTTTAATACATTTTTGATGCTCCATTAAAAATCATAAAGAAGAAATCTTCACTCAAAATATTTGGCCAAATTCCCCATCAACAGAGGGAGCATGAATTTAGAGTATTCACTGCTAAAATTAGATTTTGTGACAGTTAATTTTGATGATTATGAATATGTCATTAACATTACTGAGAACATTATCAGTAAGGACCTCATTGTTGGAAGTACTGCACAGTACTGTGCTGTGTTACCCTACGTCGGGATGTCATTGGGGAGTCCATGGTTTGGCAGACATGAACATCTGGACTTACCATTTGGGTCACTTCAATATCAGGGCCTACCATTCCACTGCCACTCATCCCAGTACCCATGCAACCACTGGTCATACTGCTATTACTCATGGCAGTCATACCTGGACTTGGCACTACTCTTTCAGTGTAGATCACATTATGTGTGTTGGCTAACTCAGCAGGTACACAAATGTTTCCTTGCACAGCATAGGCAGGTCCCATCACTGTTTCTGTAACCAGGACATTGGGAACCAACTGAGGTTCAAAAATAATGGTAGTCGGTTGTACACACTGGTCAGAAGTACTATATGACTCTGTCACTATAATGTCACTATGAATCGTGGGATCAGGCATTGCCATTTCTGCCTGGAATCCAGCCTCTGTGAGAGACATTGCTGAAGATTCATTAACAATGTAATTTGGTCCAAGTAGGGGAAGATCAGTAGTGATTGGTATCCAGGCCTGGTGAGGAGATGGAAATGGTTCAATTTCTGTGTCTAAGCATATTTCAGCTAGAGTCCTAAACTTTGGATCCAAAGTTTCTAAGGAGCTATCATCCAGGTCATCTACAATCCAGCTGCAGCAGCCAATGGAACCCACAGGAGACCCCATTCCTTCATGGTCATAAATAAGAAGGCAGTCATTTGCAGGTCGACATTCATCTTCATCTGCATAAGCGTAGGCTTTCTAAAGGTAGAGCAAAGGTAGGGAATTAGAACTGTTTTCACTTCTTAAAGTATCAAACAATATAAATATTGATGCTTCTGTGGTTTATTTATTTATTTATTTTTTTGGCCTGTGGAATGATGGGACTGAGAAATGGCTAAGATCTTTTTGTAAGAGGGGTGGGTATCACAGGTGCATTATATTTGCATGAACATTTTGTGAATACTCATGTTTGGGAAATGATTTTAACGATCATTTCCATATTCTACTTAGAGGCTAAATTCTGACCTTTGGGATTTGTCCCCTTGTATATCTGAAATAATATGATCAATATACTTTCTGAGAAGCTTGAAATATTTGACTTTTTTTTCCAATGAAGAAATGAAACAGAGTCAATGTAATCCTGGCAAGAAAATTTAACTACAAAATGCTGGGACTTTAATTACTATGTATAGGACTGAAATTACTAGTAGGAGAATTGGTGGTCACTTCCATGACATTATTTAGGTGAGTCAGAAAGGCTGTCTAAATTCTAAGATTAGAGAGTAATTCCTTAGGTTTCTCAGAGTTTGTCTGCCCCAAGATTGAAATAAGAGTATCCCTGGAATGGTGTGGTAATGAGCTTTTTCATAGTGACGGGTAGCTGAGAGAACATGGTTCCTTGACTTAGAGTACAAAGTAGCTACCTAGAGGGCATGAATTTCTAGGAAGATGAAGAGGAGGACTACATGAGGAGGTAGGAGGATGCTGAAGACAACTCTTGCCTAACTTAAAATTTTTCCTAAAGTTGATTGAACATTTGGGGATGAGGTTTTCAGAGAAGACAATGGGTCACAGATTCTCTCAGCAGCACCATCTTTGCTTGATTCACCAATAATGTTTTGGAACATAAGAAAAGGGGGTCTTTGATTTTCTTCATTTTGAAAAACACTCATGAACAAAGGATAAACCTTAGGGACAATCCCTTCTTTTAACACACCACTGGGGATTTTGTGCTAAATATAATTTCAATTATACTGTCAAACTACTGCTCAGTGATGGCATTTCCTGATGAATACTGAGCAGTGCTGGCAGCTAACTCCACCTCTAATTGCTGAGTTTAGCAGATGTTATCAGTCAGATTCTGCAAGAGTATTCATAGTCATAAATAGTATAGGCCATATTAATTCCTCCATTTCCTTTCATCCATTCCCATGAATAATAAAACACTGGGGCAAATTGGAATCTGACCTGAAATGAGCTGCTAATTAAACAGGTCAGACTAATTAAAAGAAACTCAGTATGAATTATTTGCTGTTTAATGATATGATATTACGCTTATATAATGATTGGCTGGGGTGAGAGTGGGGTTCTTCTTTACTAAAATCACAGAAATTTAATTTTTTCTTTTGGAAGCAGCACCATGACAGAGAAAGAATATTGGATTAGAATTCTGGGGACTGTATTCTAGTCTTTGCTTGGCTAACATCTAGGCATTTGAATTGTTCTAAAACACTTTAAAATCTCTGGGCTTTACTTTCTTTATCTGTAAAATGAGAAGGTGGAACTCCAAATTCTCTGAGGTTGCATCTAATTCTGTGATTCTGTGTATTTCCTCTAAATTGACATTTCTTGACACTTCTCAAACCATGAACTATCTAACTTTACCTCTAGATCTCTACTTAAAAAAGAGAAACTGAGTAAAATGACATTTATTTAAAAAGAGGTTATTCAAAAAGAGATTTTCCCCCAGGAGGTGGTTTGCCATTAGTGATGGAAAATCTGAATTTGGAATCATCCAGATTTTAATCTGGTTTGATTTCTTTTGGATATATATTCAGAAACTCCTAATGTTAAAATTATCGCTTTACACCAGGAAGTATACTTACCCATACTCCAGTTTTAACCAGAACAATAGGTCTTATAAAAGATGGCAGCACTATATTATGTAATTGGATTAAGGTTGCAACTTCCTGTTAACAGGGCAGGGCCTTTTTAATTCAAAATAGACATATCCCTTAAAAAGGGAAGGCACCCCACAAATGACTGTCAAATTTAGTATAGATCTCAAAATACAGTTATGATTTTGTCTCCCACCTTTGGGGGAATTGGGGAGCATGCTACAAGGATTCACAAAAGAGAGAACAAGTGACCTGATTGGATTTGAAGGTGTGCGAGGACATAAGAATGGGATGCTTACAGAATTTTGTCTTGAACTTTGTACTTTCTTTCCTGGTGGGTTCAGCAGAGGCATGGCTACATACATACTGTTTTCTTTTGGTCCTTCTCTCTATAACTTGCTACCTCTGTCTCTGTTTCTTTTTGCTATCTCTTGCTGTCTCTGTCTTTATCTCTCTAGATACAGCTATCTTTCTCTCTACCTCTCTAGCTATTTATCTCTGTTTCTTTCTCTCTCTCCACCTCTCCTTCCCTACATAGTAACTGCATATTAATTATTATAAATGAGTTCTGTGATCTTGGCAGAATTCCTTATGTATTTGTATCTTTAGGGTTATTATTGACAGTTACAGTCTCAATTAAGTAATGTTCTTATGGATTTCCATGATTGTATTGAACTAGAAATTCAACTCCTTCTCTTCCCCATCCCCACCCTCAAATTCTGAGGGCTACCAAGTTCCCATTAAATACCCTTTGTGTTTATTTTATTGATTGAGATTGAGCTCATCTCCTTATTCTACTGGACACTTGCTCAAGGCCAAGAGAGTCTATCTGGAAAGAGAATCACTTCATTAAGCAGTTCCATACAACATATTAAGTGTGTGTTTGTTGAATTAATTCTTTGTAAATCCCTGGAATTTCCCAGAAGTTAGACTTGGCCAAACCATGGCCAAAGAAATAATTTTCAGGTTCAATGAATGAAAGGCTAAAAGTAATATTGCAAGAAATCAAACCAAACCAAAAAAACACCTTCACAGGTTCTCTCCAGGCATAAGTAGCTGGTTAAACTACCAGCCCTGGGGAAATAATAAGGATGATGATACTTTGAATTTATATGGAGTTTTTGTCTCAAGAGCTCCAAGAAGTGCATATGCTTATTATCTTGTTTATACTTACAAAATAGATGAGGTGGGCCTGGGACTGATATTTAACCCCTTTTTATAGACTGAGAAGATGAAGCTCAGGCATATTGCCGCAGGGCGAACAGCTTTTTTTTTTTTTTTTTTTTTTTTTTTTTGGATTCTCCTGGGCCTTTTTTCTTTTTTCCCATTCTTTCTTCTTCCCTCCCCTTCCTGGAAGGTACTGCTTGATTGTGCTGGATACTGAGATAAATGCTGCACTTTGTAGGCCCAAGTTCACAATGAGATTCCCATAGGCCCTCATATGATTTTCTTCCTCCTAAAATATGTCATTGTGTCCTTCTGATTTTTTTCTTCCTTCTCCCCCCTCCTTCATCTTAGTTTTCTTTCTTTTTTCCCATCCAGCCCTGTTTTAATTGAAGATTCAAGCCTGTTCTTGGTTATGGCACCACCTTCTCGAGTTCTACTGCAAACTATCACTTTCTATCCTGTGTAACTTTCTCCTCCTTCGGGTTGGTGTCTCAGTCTTGGTCAGGGTCCTTCAGGTTTCCCTGCACTGGGAGGGAGATGGGGAAAGAAGTAGAAAACTCCAAACTGGGATGGATGGGGAGGAAGAGGAATCTTGTAGTTATTGGAGTCAAAAGGAGAAAAAAACTAGAAAGAGGATGAAATGGAATGATATTTAGAGTTTCTTGACTATTCCTGGCATCAAGGTTTATTATAACAATTGAATAGAAGAAATAAATACAATCTTATAAATAAGAGCATTGGATTTATAAAGGGAGCCAGGTGGCAGGGGATAAAGTACTGGGCCTGATATCAGGACTCAGTGTCATACACTTACTGACTGTGTGACCCTGGGCAAGTAACTTAACCTCAGTTTTCTCATAAAATGGGGATAATTATAACATTTACCTCCCAGGATTATTGTGAGAATAAAATGAAATGACATTTATAAAGTGCCTTGCAAACCTTAAAGTGCTATATATATGCTCACTATTATGTATATATTTGTACACATATAGACTATATATGTATATGTATGTGTATATACACATATATACATATACACATATACATATGTTGTGCAGTATAGTATGTATATATGTATATATATGTATATACATAATATATTACATATATAGATTGTGAGCTCCTTGAGAGCAGGGATTTTTTTTTTAACTTTCTTTGCATCTTTAGCATTTAGGACAGTGTTGGTGGTGCACAATAGGCCCAAATGCTAGGTTGACTGACTATCTTGTTTGATTATAGTCATATTAATAGTAGCAGGGATGAAAAATACTTCTAAACAGTTTTTATTATAGTGACAATTTCATTAAACTGCCACAGTAGAGGATGTGATTTAAAACCTCAGTATAACCCAAGCTCTGATGTGCTATAGCGAGGTGCTTTATGACAGAGGTTTTTCCCCCTCATATTGTGCATCATGGTTATCAGAGTCACATGAAAAAGACCCCAGATCAAACAGAACATATCACCATTTATGAACCCTCATTCTTGTGTCTGTGAAGGGCTTACCTCAGAGAAGTAGCTGTCCAAGAAAGCCATATTCACGCCTGTTTCTGTGTATTCCCTCAGTGTTCCTATGGTAGAGCCCCGTCTTCTCACTGCCCCGGCAAGTCCCCCAGCCCCAAGACTTAGCGCTGCTCCAACTCCTGTATTCAGCTCAACGCCAGACACCCCAGAAGCGCCTCCTTCAACAGTGCCTCCACCTGCATATGTGTTGGTGTAGATCTCTGGAAAGAGTGTGTTTTCATGTTATATGACTTAAAATTGTTTTAGGGCTTTGTCATCTAAGTACATGCATGATCCTTTTCCTGTTGACTGAGAAAGTTTTATTGTATGAAAAAATTAAACAGGTAGGTAAAAGCTAGGGGGAAATGGCTCCAGCAAACTGTGTGACCCTAGGCAAATCACTTAACCTCTTTTTGCTTCAGTTTCCACATCTGTAAAAATAAGAATAATGACAGCAACTACCTTAACAAGGTTGTTGTAAGGATCAAATGAGATAATATTTGTAAAGTACTTACTAAGCATAGTACCTGGCACATAGTAGGCGATATATAAATGTTAGTTATGATGATGATGATGATGACTTTGAGGTCTCCTCTTATTCTGTATATGTGATCCTATTATCTGAGTTGAATTACCATCCCTGCTACTTACTGTGTGACCTGCATCGAATCACTTGACCTATCTGAGATTCAGTTCCTCATCTAGAAAATGAGAGGGTCGGCTTCAGTGACCTTCAGTATATCTTCCAGCTCCCAATTTATGATCTTACACTTCTAATATCCCAAGTTTTCTCTGGGATCTCTGGACATAGAAACCAAATGTATTTCTAGTTCATATGAGAGTATCCAGGTAATTCAGACTTCTATCTTCCTCTTCTTAGGCCCTTAGATTCTCTCCCAGTCTAAAGAGGGTAAGTAAGGCAGGTAGTGAGCAGGAGTTGGATTAATGGTCCTTCTAGGGTAAAGTTGCTGCTTCTTCTTGTGACTCATCAAGTTGCACTGCCTACTTAAGAGGGCTTTCTTTTTTTTTTTTTTTAAATCTATATGATGTTGACCAGAGCAAGTGGGTCTTTGGATGCTTTCTAGAAACTTCCATAGATCCTCTTTGCCTAGTGGTGGAGTGAGTGGCCTGCCTTCTACAGGCAACCTTAAAGTTACAACCTTTCTCCTGAGAGGATTGTTCTTAGACTTCTAAAGAGAGAAGTTTTGGACTAGCTCCCCAGTTTGGAGGATTGTGCAAGACAAATATGCTTGTTTCAGAGTTGTGGAAAATCATTTTCCTCTTCCATAATGCTCTCCACTGGCCTAAATGGTTTTTCTAAAGAGTCTTGGGCATGCATGTGACTGGCATGAAAAATCCACATGGAGAAGAAGAACTTGTAAATTCTTTATTAGATGGTGCCCCCATTTCTTCTCCCTTTGCTATTGTAAAAATAATACCCTAAGGCACCCAGGAGTATGTTTTTCTTAGACATTATATTTCACTCCCACTGTAATGTTCATACCTTGTATGTACATTTTTGGGAAGTTATTAATTAGAATGTGAACTCCTTGAGGACAGGGACTATTTTTTACCTTTCTTTGTATCTCTAGTGCTTAGCACAGTGCCTGATTCATACAAAGTCCTCAATAAATGTTTATTGACTGACTGAGAAAAAAAAAGAATGACTACCCCAAATCCCAATCTCATGATTGTAGCCTATGATGGGTATTCTATGACAAAGAGAAGCTTCCTTATGAGTTTAACCAGGCCAACTCAGTTTTTCAGGTTGCTTCTGTAACAGGCATGATTGTAGGGATTTCCTGATATGATAGAACGTATCTCCCTCTGAATGGAGCCAAAGCACATATATCCCAGATCTATCTCCTGGGTTTAATCAATCAATCAATTCAAATTTATTAAGTCTCTATTATGTGCCAGGTACTATGTTAGCATAGTAAACCTAGGTATACAAAAAGAAGCAAAAGGCCATACCTGCCCACAAGGAGCTTATAATCTCACAGTTCAAATCCTGGTTCTTCCACTTGTGAGCTGTGTGATTTTGGGAAAGTCACTTCAATTTTCTAGGCCTCAGTTTCTTTGTCTATAAAATGATGAGTTTGGATTAAACGGCCTCTGAGGTCTCCTTCCTGTTCTAGAGCTCTGATTGTATAATCCATGATTAAGTCTTTTACACTTCAAAAGCAGCAACAAAGCTTCATATCTACTAACCAGAAGATTCCATGCGATCCTGTGTGTTGGAGGCGGTTACAGGCACGCAAATATTGGAGACATCCTGAAAGAAACAAAAACATCCCCAAAATATTAGTTAAAGGATAAATACTGTGATCCAACTTCTCCTTCTCTAATGCTGCCTTATTATTTTTTCTTCTTCATTTATTTTTTGGGAGTTGAAAAACAGTCAAGAGGCCCCAGATGTCTCAGTTCTCCATTTCTATGTACATACCATGCTTCATATATGAAGGAAAGTAGATTGAAACTCACTCTGTCCTCAGGATGGGCTCCTTCTATCCCCCATGACTGCATCACTCCTTCACCCCCCTCAGGCACAGGGGCAAATCGAGTTCCCAGGCCTGCTGGTGCCTTTCGTTTGCAGCAGCATATGAGCAGCAGGAGTGGCATTACTGACCGAGAAAGGGATGATGGACAGTTAACAAAAGATCTGTAAATTCCAGAGTCAAGCATTACGTTAAAAAACAAAAGAAAACAAACTAAGGAGGGAGGTAAAGATGTAAAATGGTAATCCCCCTTCTCCTACATATGTATGCATACAGAGTCATGGGTAGAACTTTAAAACTTCAAGGGCTTGATCACTCAATCAACAAACATCCCCTATGTCTCAGGTACCAAATACTGGGGCCACAAACAAATAATGAAACAACCTCTGCTCTCAGGGATCTTAAGTTCTATTGGGACCTGGGCAAGTCACTTAACCTTGTTGGTGTCAGTTTTCCCACCTATAAAATGAGCTGGAGAAGGAAATGACAACTCTAATATCTTTGCCATGAAAACCCCAAATGGGGTTACAAAGAGTCAGATATGAGTGGAAAACGATTTAACGAAAATAACCAACACTCCATAAAATTTTGCAATATTCCTGAAGACCTTCATGTTTTCTCTTTAGGTCCTGGCCTACCAAGCTTCTGGGGACAGCACTAAAAATTCCTAGTGGCAGCCTGATTCTTGCTATGAGAAATCATTTTACTGCTCACAATTAAAATGGTGTTAGAACCCCATAATAGTAATAGAGCTGTTTTCTGAAAGCAAACAAACAAACAAACAAACATATGAAACCTCACGTTTAGAGCCTTTTACTAGTTAAGCTTGCCTATTCTAGTAGACCCGGAGATTATTGCTTACAATACTTTTCACTAAGAAAAGGATCTGGTCAAAAGTTCGGTTAAAAAGTTATTTCCCATCCATAATAATTGGAATTCAGTATTGTTTAAAGTAATCATTTAACTTATATTCTTCTCCTTAGATATAGTCAAATATATGTGATAATGCCACCCTCTGGTGGCAGTTTCAGAGAATTAGGATCATGTAGCATCAGAGCTAAATGCTGGAAATTATTTCGTCCAGCGCCCTCGTTTTACAAGCCAGGCTCTGGGCTGAGAGAGATTAAGTAAATTGCCCAACATCTCACAATGAAAATGTAGAAAGATCAGGATAAAATTCACTGCTACCTTCTAGTCCGGTGCTAATTTTCCTCAAATAATTCTCTCACAGAAACTCTAAATGCTATGACTTTTGATCCCTAAAAAAATAGCCAGATCATGGTTATCAGAGTCACAAGATCCCAACTACCCGGTGCCAGGCCTCCCTCACTCCTCTATCTGCCTGCTACCCAACTATCATGGCTCTTTTATCAGTCAGGACAGCCTTTATGCTGGTCAGTCTTAGAGCACCCTAATACTGCCATCTGCCTGTCCAGATTGCCATCTATTCACCTGCTTCAATACTCCTCTAATTCACCAACCACTTAGACTCTTGGGTCTCAGATGTCTCTAAACTGACCTGTCTCTTAGTCATCAAGCCCCAGTACTGATAACTGGCTATTTGCCAAGATTTTTTTTTTTATCACAAATATAGATATGTATATATGGACGCATGGACATACATTTGTCTATATGCATTTGTCTCTCTATACACATACAGTATACATAAATAAATGCATAAACAAACAAATAAATGTTATTTTAAAAATTGTCAGATGAACATGAGAAGATAATCCAGTGGTCATATTCTGGTTTTAGAAAATCGACTGACGAGGGCTTAACTCAATACTTACATAGCAGTAATAAGAGACCTAAGACAATGAGACCAATTCCAGCTGGTCCAAGTCCCACGTTGCCGTCACCAATTCTGTCACCAGCGACAGTACCATAATTGTTAGCAGTAACTATGGTGATGCTGGGGCCCCCCGGGTAGATGCCGGTTGTGCTGTAGTAAGAGCACATGTGGTTGTCATCACATTCACAAACTTCTAATGGTATAATTTGTGGCAATTCACAAGTTCTGTCATAGGTGTCTTTCACTAAGATGGGAACTTGGTAAAGTCCAGGTGATAACTGTTGCATAGCAGTGAGTATTGCCGAGGTAGCTTTTACAAAGGAAGAAAAGAAATGGGAAGGTTAGTTTTCCTTAATAAAATCATATAATTTTGAGTTAGCAGGGATGTCTACAAGACATCTAGCTGTTCTAGCTTTTGTTTCTTATAGCAAGTTTACAGCTACATTGCCTAGCAGTAAAAGTTTTTTTTATCCTTTATTCAAAATTACTACATTTTAATCTAGACTCATTCCAATGACTATTTGTTTTCTCAGGCTACATAGCTCTCCTTTACTTATCCAGCAACATTTGCTTAAATACTGGGTCATAGGATCATAGATTTTGAGCTGGAAGGGACCTTTATGGTCACCTAGTCTAGCCTACTTATTTAATAGATAATGAAATTGAGATTTGGAGAGTTTGATTGATTTGCTCAAAGTTACATAGGTAAGTGGTAAAGGAAGGATTTTTTTTTATATTTGATTTTTTTAAATTTTGAAAATCACAAACATGAAATAAAATGAACATATTATATACACCATAAAATAGAAAAGGAAGATTATACATGAAACAAATATGGTTAGCTTGAATTTCTTTTTGAGTAATAATGAATTCAAAATAATACTTTTAAAGCTTTCTCATTCCTTCTGGTATTCCTTCAGTTCTATTTTATGTATTATTACATCAATTCCTTTCCTTATTATTTTGGGGTGTGGATGATGAAGGGCAAGACAATCCTATTGCTAGTAACCCTCCCACTGCCATCCTCTCCTACCCAAAACTGAAAAAAAAATGAACCAATAAAACATGTGATGAAAGCACATAGTCAAGGAACGCAAATTGCCACACTGTCCATTTCTCAAAATAGGCTTTTTATTCTACAGCTTTTGTCCATTACCTCTTGGTAAGGAGGCAGGGTGTACAAGTCTTGCTAAATCTCTCATACACTGGTGAACAATTACAATAACAAGAGGTGGGACATTTTGCTAAGTTGTTGGTTGTCACTATGCTGTACGTTAGAAAATACTCCCTGTAGTCTGCATTAGCCCATCCAACCATTCCAGGTTTCGCTGACGTTGCATGGGTTTTATGCCATGTCATTGTTCTTAAATATCCACACACCACAATTTGTTCACTTCTTGCCCTACTTATTGTAGGATGTCACATCTTACTTTCTAGGTCTTCAACATACCAAAAGGAGCTGGTATCAATATGTTTGTACACTTGGGTTCCCTTCCTGTCTTGAAAGGGATATGCCCTCTAGTGGAATCATTGAGTCGAGGATTTTGTGATTTGGGAGGATCTTCACAGATTCAATAGGAAACTGATGTGTGTTTCCCATAACCCTTCCTATTTTTTTCAAATTTTTTTCTCTTCATTTTTTTTCACTTGTATGGGGGGGAAGTGGAATGTCAGAGTTGATTTAATTTGCATTTAACTAATGATTGATTTAGACCATTTTTGCTTAGGCCTTTTTTTTTTTAAAGGCGCATTTATTTTCTCCTTCCTTGATCTACCCTATGTGAAAGGAAGAAAAGAAAAATATAAAGCTCTTGTAAAAAGTACACAATTAAGGAAAACAATTCCAATTCCAATATTTGTGATGCTCATTTTCTTACCACCTTTACCAATCTGAAAATCATTCTAATTATTATTGATTTGGATTAGTGATTATAGAAGTAGTTTTTTTTTCTTATACTTATTGATTAGAGGAAGGATTTGAACCCAGAGCTTCTGGGTTGGGGTTAAATATCAATCCAGGGCGAATTTTAAGAAAAGCAAATGTATACTAAACCAATGAAAACTTAGTCATTAATCCAAAGTACCAGATACATGTGTTATAAAATAATTTTATGTTCATGGGCTTTGCTAGGTAATGGGTCAAGCCATGGCTTTTCAAACATACTTTTAAAAGAATAAAAGATTTTGAGATCTGGTAGAAATCTTATGGGAAGCAGTGTGGCATAATAAAAAGAGAGCTTGGTTTAGAATTCAGGATGCTTGACTTTCCTAGTCTTAGATTTGTCTTTAACTGTATGACCTTGGGTAAATAATTTCACCTTAGAGTTTCCTTGTCTGATAAATGAGGGATTCAATCAAAATGATTGCTAAGATACCTTCTAACTCTACCATGCTATGATGTAATCTCTGCTGATATCACCTGTATTCATTTAAAACTAGTTAACTTCTAAGTTGAGAATTGATTTTATAAAGGGGTTCTATTATATAATTATTAATTGTCAACTTACCCTTATTGATAAATCATTTGTACTTCTATTTCAAATCAAAGAATGTTCCTAAGCTTCTCCTTAAGTGTTCTAAATATGCACACTATCTCTTACTTTATTACAACTCTTTGGGATGAATCAAATACTTTGAGAAAGAAGTGATTTTTTTTGGATTTGAAAGTAACATCAAGCTTACATTCTGCTTACCATTTATTGACCTGATATCCCATAGGTCAGCTGTCCCCGGTGGCTGATCCATGATGCAATATGTAAAGGGTGAGCCAAAAGAATCATCCCTTGTTGAGATAATGACTGATGGGGAGGCTACACAGATATGTCTACTGTCAGAGAAAATTATGGGGCAGAAATCGTTGACATCAGGAACTTCGACACATATTGTCCCTGTTGCAGTTTTCCCAATGCCATCTGAAACAACAGTGTTACAAATAATTAAGATAAGTGATACCCAACGCCAACTGTCTTTTGCCTTGCTAGAGGTTATTGCAAGATTCAGAAGTGCTTTGAGGAGGTTCTCAGAGATAATGGATAATCCATTGAATCTTTCAGTTGAGAATGATTGAAGCTAAGGTTTACAATCCTGAAATAGAGATATTAGCATCCACATGACTGATGGCTAATTATTTTCAAAGGCAACCATTAGGTCTTTTGGAATTTAGGTAAAAACATTTTTTTTCTCACTGCTATTTTCTCAATCTGTAATAGGATACCTTTTATATTTACAGAGCTATAAGGACATTTATAGACTGAGTCTACCCTATTAAAAAAAATCATTTGACTACTTAGAAGTAATTACTTGGAGAAATCACATTTACTCTAATAAGTAGCTGGGGGCGCTCTGATGCTGAGCCAGAGGCTGAAGGGCTGACAAGCTACTGGAAAAACTTTTGACTTTAAGTAAAGTGAGTTACAATGCAATGTTTTGTTGGGGTCTGAGTACAAAATCATACAATTTTAGAACTTTATGTCTTTGCAAATGATAGTTAAGGAATAGAAATAAAATTGTCAAATTGTGTCTTAGACTTTTAAAAGTTGCCTTAAAGGATAAACTTAATGATTGTTTGATGCCTTGTTCATTGTTTTCAGTTTAAACCAACAAGCATTTATTGAACACCTACTATGTGCGAGGTAAGTGTTCGTTCTTTCCCTTAGGGAATTATAAATGAATAGGGGAATAAGGGACTCAAACAAGTAAATATATAAAAAAAAATGGAATTTGACCATGTATTGAGATAGGATAAAATTGTTACTTCTAGTTTAAAGGAGTTAAGTTTGTTATTCAAGCATTTATTAAGTGTCTACTGAATGCCATGCATTGTGGTAGGCACCAGGGATCATTTTTCTCTGGAGAAGGGAGGACTATCTTTCATGGAGGAGGTAGAATCTGAACTGTGCCTTGAGAAGTGACCTACTCACAACCAGGCTTACATTCAACTCATTTTACTTGATAATAATGATAATCTGCATTGATAGAAATTCCTCATTGGGAATTTCCTTAACTAATGAAATCAAAGTCTCAGCCAAGAACAAAACAAACTATTATTATTGGAGATATTGATATGACATATTGATATGAAACTCATTCTTAGGTTAAAGACAATATATAGGAGGTCCCAGGTTTCCCTCTAGTCACTGTAATAATAAATAGTTCATCATCTTTGGTACTTCTTATACTTTAAACTCATCATGAAGCTTGATACCACATTAACTCTTAGCTCTTTCTGCTTGATCCTTATGGTTTAGAGACACCCTCCCCTTAATGTTTTCTGAGAAAAGCTATAAAATTTTAATGTCATTTAATTTTACAGTCAAAGCTTCCTTAGTATGAAAAAATGGCCATTAGTTTCATTGCTAGCATTTGTATTTAGTTTCAAAAAGAAATGACTATGAAAGCAAATTGAAAACAATTTTCTTACCTTCGACAGCCAGAATCTCAGCTGCGTATATCCCATTGATAACATATTTTGATTTTGGATCATATTCCCTGGAAAACTGTATCTCTCCTGTCCTTGAATCAACTTTTAACCAGTTGGCTGCATCATATCCCATGACATATCTGTTTTTGATTAAAAAAAACTCAGTATTATGCTATGATGATAGTAATTTTAAATTTCAGAAAACAATAATGTGCTAAAATGTACTGTAGGTTTAGCAGAATGATTAAGCACTCTTTGAGAGTCAATACAACAAAAGCTATTCATGTTTTGGTAAAACACTGAGAATAACAAATGGTGTTTTAGGGTTCGAAAAGTCCTTCACATATATTTTCTCCTTTGATCCTTACAAAAACCCTATAAAGGAAGTGCAATAGATATATTAACTTGTTATTATTTTATGAACAAAAAAAAATGAGGCTAAGAAAATTTAAGTGCTTTTCCATGGTCACCAAACTAGCAGATATTGGAAACAGAATTCAAAAGTTTACCTTTGCCTTTTAGCTTCCTTGGCTTCCTTGAAGATTCAGCTCACATCTCATGTTTTTCAGAAGGCCTTTCCAGATCTCTCAAACTATTGATATCTTCCCTTTCCATTCTGGATATATTTTGTATGTAAGTAGTCACATGTTGTCTCTCTCATCAGAATGAGAGTCCTTTAGGGAAAGGACCTCCCTTTTAGCCTTTCTGTGTATCCCCAGTGTTTAGTACAGTGTCTGGCACAGAGTATTTATATACTTAATACTGATTGTTTGATTGGTTGGTTGTAAAGAAGGACTTTTCCAAGTAGGAAGGAGAGTGAGGGCAGTGACAAAGGATAAGAGGGAGCAATTTAAAGACAAAGTATGTGTCTAGAATTCACCATAGGAACTGCCACAGCGCGTCCAATAAATGTTGATACTTTTTTCACCCAGTTACTTTAACTACTTCTTTGTCACTCTTTGTTACTCTTTGCTTTCTTCAAATTAGCTATATTGCTGAAATATCCCTGTCCTAAATCTTTCTCTTAGCCTTAATCTTTCGAGATGATCTGGGTTAAACCAAAGCCTTTGTCAATTGTTGGTTTTAAATAATCTGTTAAAGTACTTTTACTCTTAGGGTCTTTCAATGCTTGTGGGACACATTTGATTGGAAGAAGATCAGACTCCCATAGAATAATTGAGCGGTTCTTTCAACTTCTAACACCAGATGGTATCATTTAAGATCATCTCTCCTCCATCTTCTTTTACCTCTGGTTCATAATCTTAGATAACTTACAGAGTTTATAAACGCATCCTCTGAAAATTTCATGGGAGATTTCAAATGCTACAATATTATCTCTAAAAAAAATCCAATTATATGTTTTCTGTATAAGTGAACAACTGACCTAACAATGGTTTACCACACTAAATGATGAGTGTTGTACCTGACATTTGTGGCTGCAATCCCAGTATCCAAGTCAGTGGCTGTATATCTTCCAAGGACATAATTTAATAAGGCATTTCCTCTTAAGCCTTCTTGTATTCTGAAATTCATAGAGTTTGGATTAAATATTGGTCCTTCTCTGACATTAATAACCTGTATCCTGATGGGAATGGCCTGGATCCGGTAGTGAGAGGCAACAGAATGGTGAAATTCAGCTTTGTTTTTAACACCGATACTAAGTTGCATATTGGGCATCTGTTCATAATCCAACATCTGAAATGATAAAATGTGAGAAGTTTGTTAGATATGGTCTCAGATCTACCACTAATCGTGCGATGAGGTTATTAAGTTCCCTTTGAACACATACATTTTATGATTCTTTTATTCTATTCTGGAGCAGAAAAGCATTGTTTGAGGATAGCAAGAATATTTGATTTACAATCCATACACACATGTTAAATTATCAAGCAAGCAAATAACAAGTATTCTGAGAATGCCTACTATGTGCCAGGTGCTGTGCTGGTGTGAGGGATACCAAGAAAAGGTGACATTTCCTGCTCTCTAGAAGTTTACATTCTATCAACTATGGAAGCTGTATAAACCAGGCTTACGTTCAACTCATTTTACTTGATAATAATGATAATCTGTATTGATAGAAATTCCTCATTGGGAATTTTCTTAACTAATGAAATCAAAGTCTGAGCCAAGAACAAAACAAAGCAAAACAGAAGGCAAAGAAAGAAAGAAGAAAGAAAGGAAGAAAGAGAAAGAAGTTGTATTTGCTAATATGTATGTACTTTATTAATTTTTTCTAGAGTACACTATTTTGTGTGGTATATCTGGGTTTCGATAGATCTCTAAATGCCTTTGTTCAGTCATTTCAGTTGAGTCTGACTTTTTGTGACCCTGTGGACCTCTGTCCATGGGGTTTTTCCTGACAACGATATTGAAGAGTTTACAATATCCGGATTTGCAATATCCTTCTCCAGTGGGAAACAGGGTTAAATGACCTGCCGAAGGTCACACAACTAGATTTGAACTCGGGCTGGATTTGAACTCAGGTCTTCCTGATGCTAAATCTAGTGCTGTATCCAGTGCACCACCTGACTGCACCATTTCAGATAAAACATCCTAAAGGCTAAACATCTTAACATGTACTCTACTAAGGAAAAAATTAGTACTAGTACTCTTACTCTTCAAGAGTAACTGTGATCTGGGTGGAAAATTGAAATAAGAAATAAATAAGAAGCTGAGACAATTGGGAAATATGTATGTTTCAGAGAACTGGGATAGTTAATTTAAGCTATTTCACATTGATGGAATAACCGCCAGCTGAGAAAATAAGAGTGAAAACGAGGTTTAAGAAGACTGATCTGATTGATCAATAGTTTGTTTCAGAGAACTGAAGTCGATAATTTGAGTATTGCTTTTAATCAATTTCCTAAACAAAGGTAATGAAGAATTTGGTCTTTTAGCAGTACTCCTGGGTAAGACACAAGTTCCCTCAAGCAATTGCATGACAGCATGGATTTTTGGGTAAGTGTTTATTCTATCAAGGTAAATTCTTCATGGGCATTATCAAGACTTGACTATTCCCTCTGGAGGCTTGAAACCCTGTTTCTTATTGGTTGACAAACCAGTGCTCTCACCTTCGATTTCAGTTAAGCTTCCTTGAAAGTTTTACACTTTTGATATCACCCTTTTTGCCTCCCCCAGGAGTGCCTAGTCTAGTGAGAGCAGACCACTGTTCTTATTATCTCACCTAGAGGCATTTCTTTTTTCTGCTCCCCAAGAAAAAGAGAGAGATTTTTGTATGCACACTCAGATCTATGTCATTAGCCAGCAAAAAAAAGTTTTTATCTTCATTCATTAAGCCAGTAAGACAGAGTCAGGTTACCTGTGCACGCTCTGAATCATGGTGGGAAAGGGCCCCGCCATCATCCATTTCTGAAATTGAGTTCACTAAGCTGCCATGTGGACTGATATCAAGCAGAGCATATTGAGGATGCTCTAAGGACTCGCTTTTCATTATGCAGGGTCCCCAAAACACTCAGGTCATGGAGCTGGAAGTGACCTTAGAGGCCAGTTAGGCTAAGCCTCTCATTTCAACAAATATTTATTAGGCATAAATTATATTCAAAATACTATATTTCTATGATCGCTCTTGGAGAACTTATTTTAAAAAGTGTTGAGGGGGCAGGTAGGTGGTGCAGTGGATAGAGCTCTGGCCTTGGATCTGAGTTCAAATCCAGCCTCAGACATGTAACGTTTACTAGCTGTGTGACCCTGGGCAAGTCACTTAATCTTGATTGCCTCACCAAAAAAAAAAAAAAGTTTGTGGCAGCTAGATGGCACAGTGTATAGAGTACTGGCCCTGGATTTGGGAAGACCTGAGTTTGGGTCCGACCTCAGACACATAACCCTTGTTAGCTGTGTGACCCTGGGCAAGTCACTTAACCCCATTGCCTAATTTAAAAAAAAAAAAAAGAGAAAAAAATAAAGTGTTGAGACTCTTTACTGAGTATTTTATTCTTTGTTGAATGGGGTCCTGAATAACCAAGGTCCATTTAGATATATACAACATTTTTTTGTCTTGCCATGTGATTTCATTGGTTTAGGGGACTTCCAGTGAGTAAATCCCCTCTTCCTGGGAAGACAGACATACAATCTGCAGATTATAGGCATATAGAGTATCTTGGGAAATTAAATGACTTGCTCAGAGTCACAAGTCAGTGAGCCCAGGTTGTCCTGACTCCTGAGACTGGCATACTCTCCATTATGACACATTGACTTCCACAGTATATAACATTTACTACTTGTACAGAGTTGATTATTTTAATAGGAATGAGAATTTTCTCAAAAACCTATGCACCAAAAGACCATAGACTGCTAAATGAATAGTCAAAGATCAGTAAAGACTGAACACTAAAGATCATAGGATCATATTTAACCCATTGCTTGAGCAGGGTTAAGAACAAACATGAAAAGACCCTCCTACTCTCTCTCTCTTAAACTGTGCAAAAGTTCCTTAATAAGGCCATTCTTCTCAGTTCCACTTTCCACTGGAGACTGTGATACTAAATCAGCAGAAGTAGAAACAGATGCATATCATACATGTACATGTACAATGGTGAGACCACATGATACGAAGTAATGCATTATACTTCTGTTGAATGGACTACAAAGGCCTTTATGCTTTTCTCATGATTTTCATGCTTTTAAACATCACAACTTTATTAATTATTTTTAGTCTCTTAGAGCACTTAAAATTATCTTCTAACATAAACAACCTTCCAAGTCACCTTCTATGTCACTGTCAGACTAATATTCTCTGCTTCTTCTTCTTTTTTTTTTTGAGGCAATTGGGGTTAAGTGACTTGCCTAGGGTCACACAGCTAGTAAGTGTCAAGTGTCTGGTCAGAGACTGGACGTGAATGCAGGTCCTCCTGACATTAAGGCCGGTGCTCTATCCATTGCAGCACCTAGCTGCCCCTAATATTCTCAAAGAAACAATTTTAATCACATCATCTCTCTCTCTCTCTCTCTCTCTCTCTCTCTCTCTCTCTCTCTCTCT
>NW_020955033.1:13940219-13959676 GCF_900497805.2 Vombatus ursinus
TCTCTCTCTCTCTCTCTCTCTCTCTCTCTCTCTCTCTCTCTCTCTCTCTCTCTCTCTCTCTCTCTCTCTCTCTGCTAGGTAATTGGAGTTAAGTGACTTGCCCAGGGTCACACAGCTAGTATGTGTTAAGTGTCTGAGGCCAGATTTGAACTCAGGTCCTCCTGACTTCAGAGCTGGTGCTCTATCCACTGCGCCACCTAGCTGCCCCTCATCATCTCTTTTTTCAAAACCCTCCAATCCTCCTCCATTGCCTATGGGGATGAATGAACAAAAAATGCTTCCTGTTTGCAAAGCACAGTGCTAAACACTGAGAATACAAATAGAAAAGCAAGAAAGTCACTGCTTCTTGGCTTGTCATTCAAGGACCTTCATAATATGTTCCATAACTATCTTTCAGTCTCCTTTCCTCCATTGAGTCTGTGCTTTTGCTCACTCTGTTCCTTACCTCCTCCCCTGAATTCCTTCTTACTTCTGACTGTCCAAATCCTACATGTCCTTCAGTACCCAACCCACCTCCTACCATGAAGCCTTCCCATACCATTCCAAAGCTACAACATCTTTACCCTCTTTGAATTCATAGCCTTTATTGGCCATGCTATCCTTTTGACAATTATTAAGTACTTATTGCCTTGTGACATCTATTGTATTGACATTTAACTCTAGCATTATTATTTAACTTTTAATTTCATTTACTTTTCTCCCTAATTAGACTTTAAGTTCTTTGAGGGTTGCGATCGTGTATTAGGTTTCTTTGTATCCGTCATAAGACCCCCAAAAGGGCCCTGCATATGGTAGGTTCTCAATAAATGTTTGTGTTGATTCACTGAATAGCTACTTTGCATGTGAGTGGCTCATTTGATGTTGAAACAGGAGCATGTGACTTCTATTTTTTTTCCAGGAGTTGGTGCCCAGGAGCATTTTATTAAAAATGGAATCTGGGGCAAGGAAGGAGAGGTAAAAGGAGAAATAATCTTTTGTTTTTGATTGACTGATCCTTAACAATATGAAAAGCACAGTGTTAAGGGAGCAAAGAAGATAATTCAGCAGAATGTAACTTAAAAAAACATTTGAAACAATATATAGCGACACTGATATAATACCTTAACAACTTTCAGAATTCCTTCATTAGTCCTTGGGTCTGTATGCACCTCAAACCAATTTCCATCATTTCCAGAGACAAAGAAAAAGTCTGCCAACCAATTGTCTGTGTTTTCTTCATCATGATCAATTGCTTGAAATCGTATTAATTCTGAACTTAAACAGTTTTCTTCAATACTTGCTGAATACTGAAATGACAGAAGTAACAGCAACCATAAACTGAAATGTTTTCCAAAAAGGAAACCTATTATGTAACATAATTATCATCACCTCACTCGCATTTATATATCACTTTAAGATTTGTGAAACACTTTCCTCAAACCAAGGCCATGTAGTACATAACTTAAAAATTGCTTAAAGTTTTACAAAGTTTATTCTTCACAATAACTCTGTGATGGAGATTATTAAAATATTATGACCATTTTATAGATAAAGAATCTGAAATTCATAGATATTAATTGATTTTGCCTCAGACCTTTAACTAGCAATTTTGGCAACCACAGCAAATAGCCTGAAACTCCCCTTAAAACAAGAGTTCTGAACTGTTTCAATATCATGGTCTTTTTGGAAGTCTAGTGAAGCCTATGGCTGTCTTCTCAGAAGAATACTTATAAGAGTATAAAATAAAGCACACTGAATTACAAAGGGAACCAATTACATAGAAATAAAGATGTAATTTTTTCCTATCCAAGGTCATGGGCCTCCTGAAATCTATCAACAGAGCTTTTGGGGATGTTTGGACCCCAGGTTAAGAACTCTTGCCTTTTTTTACAACATGACTAATATAGAAATGTTTTGCATGACTATGCATATATAGCCTTTATCAAATTGCTTGCCTTCTCAATGAGGGGGTAGGGAGGGAAGGAGGGAGAGAATTTGAAACTCAAAAATTTTAAAAACGAATGCTAAAAATTGTTTTTACATATAATTGGGGGAAAATAAAATATTAAACAAATAATCAAAAAAAAACCCCTTTGCCTTAAAGCTATTCTGTGGTTCGTGGAATGAGGCAAATTCAGTTGAATAGAGGGGAAAAATTCATTACCACAGAGGTTCTCAGATGAGTATTCTTAAACGTGATATCTGTTAGTTTCTGTTATTCTTTCTTACTAGTTATTCCTATTCTGTTGGAGTGCATGTGATAGAAACATGAATATAATGTTTAAAATTGTGTAATATTTAAAAATTATTATTGGAAATTTTTATATCTTCTAATCTTCAATGTCTAATGGAGCAGAGTGCTATTTGTCCTTCTCTAGTCATAACTTTGCTTTGCTTATGATTACACAGCTCATAAATGTTGTATCTGGGACTTGAATTCAGGTCTCCTAAAATCATTCTACTATGATATAAAATAAAAGATGGTAGTTAAGTTTTTATAAGCAGTATTAATAAAAGTAATTTTGCTTTTGTTCGGTATGTGGCTATAAAATGAAGAAATCGATTTCTTGTGTGGCTTATGGACATAACCTCTTTTTTTTTTGTTACAGTCACATCTTACAGAGTTATATAAGTGAATCTCTATTCTGGTGTATTGCACAATGTTTTGGATATAATAGCAATGTAATAGTTATTGATTGAATGAATTAATGAAAGTGACATTATAAAGCATGTTATTCATGAAAAAAACTCCAAGGAATATTCAGAAAAATTAAAAGTTCACAAATGCCTATCTCAGAGACAACTAGAAAAACATACATAATTCCTACTTCTGGATGATAGTATGTATTCAAGAGCAAAACTTACTGATGTTTCTTCTAGTGTTGGGAAATTATCATTGACATCTATAATTTTGATTCTACATTCGCACTCTGAAGACAGCCCATCTGGAGCTCCATCCCGATCAGAGCCCCTCACAACGAGGTTGTAAGTGCTATGTTCCTAAATGAAGATGAAAAGAAGAATTTATGAATTTGGTCATATATTAGGTAAAGATCAGTTTGGATCACTTTATTTTTCTTCTCATAGATCTAGAGCAGATTTCAATTAGGAAAAGGAGTATGAACTTTATTTAAAAGTATTGCTTATGAGGTCCCCTCCCCCACCTCCTTTGTGCCCTGGGGTAAGAAGAGTGATGGATACACCAGTTCTTCCATTTTTTCAAAATCAAAGATTGTGTGTGTGTGTGTGTGTGTGTGTGTGTGTGTGTGTGTGTGATCTAATTATTTGTAGAAGGCTTTACTTCTCTGTCAAGATAACTCGTCATCGTGCGGATTTCTCCTGTATATCTGTTCAGAATAAACAGTGGTGAACCTGCAGGCTCCTGAGATATTATCTTGTAAGCAATTTTAGAATTCAAATGATTTTCTTCATCTGCATCAGTAGCACTTAACTTTATCACCAGTGTGTCTAGGAACGAAAAGAAAGTGATTGAAAGTTTTCAATAGATTCTATTAATGCAAAGAATCCACAGAAGCATTATAAATTATTTTCTATTTTATTTTTCATAATTAAATTCCCTTAAAACTTCTATCTTTTCTTCAAGTACTCCTTCTACTTTCTCAAAGTGAGTGGAACTTGGCTTCCATAACTCCAGATAATGGGATCAGAAGGAGAGTTGAACAACTACTATTTCCAAATGATTGTTCTGATGCCATTACTCAAAACTTTTTTGGGTTATTGTATCATCCTCATCCTTGGTCAAAGAACCAATAAGAGAATTGTTTTTCTGTATCTGATTTCATCTACTACTTGATAGCTCTATGGTTTATCCTTACAACTTCCAGACAATAGACATTTTTCATCTGCTTGGTTTTTTTTCCTATGTAGATAGTCATGCCAAACTGCTTGAGTGATTATGGATTTCATTTAAGACGGCTCTGCAGTTATTTATTGTTAGATATAATTAGCACAATGTCTTTCATAAAAGGGAATACCTGGAGAACAACCATCATCTATAGGGAATCTCTCTTCAACTTGGACATGGCAGGCATAAAATGACGTCACAAAAAAAGTTGAAGCAAAATAGTACCATAAAAGTTCTTTTCCAGCAAGGCATCTCCCATGCATTTGTCAAAATTATACATGATTCTTTGGGAAATATAATAAAGATAACCTTGTTTGACGGGAATCTGATTATTAAAATTTTGTGAAACACGAAACAGAATGATATTCACTAAAGGTGTTCACCTTGGTCATGAAAGAAAATTAAACTAAGTTAATGAGATATTCTCTCCAGATTCTTTATGAGAATTTTCCTAGATAGTCTCCATTTCTGCAGTTCCTGCCAATTTTTGCAAGTATTTGCAAACATTTGATGTGTTTGGTCAAATGTTTTCCAGAATCTCCACACAATGCAACCCTAGGCATTTTGGTTATGTTTGTATTGATTATTGGCCCCTGAACTCATTTATACCTGGTAAGCCCCAAATATTCACCATTTCTGGTCCTGGCTCTGCCAAACATCCTTGGAGAAAATTATAAAATTATACTTATGATGATATTCCATATGAATTCATGCTATTAAATTTCAACTGGACCCTCACTGTTCTTTGGCAATATTTTTATTTTATATATCCAAACCCTAGTAAATTTCTCAGTGTGTATTCTGAACATGATCTATTCTTTTCAAATCTACCTCCAATTCTACCCCTTTTGCTCCACACTCTCAGAAAAATATTCTTCCCTTCTACTTTATTGAGGTGATTGGAGCCATCTCATGTGTTTCCCTTCTTCATACCTTAAAAATTCTCTTGTCTTTAACCATCTTCCATTTTAGAGGAAAAATTGTCTTTCTCTTTTTCTGAGAAGGTAACATCCCACCCATCTGTATCTTTAGTTTTATTCCCTTCCATCTTCTCTGTGACTTTTCTCCAACAACTATGCCTCAACTACAGCTAGATCTGGATTAGTGTGAATAGTGAATCCTGTGAAGTGGTTGCATTATCTAAATTTGAGCTGTAGATTTCCACTGGACTGAAATCAATTTCCATATTTTTTATAATTATAAACCTTGAATAATGCAAATTTGAATACATGCAGCTGCTTCATGAGCTTCATTTAAAAAAAAATCAGGATCTGACTGTTTTCTGTTTTCAATCTTTTCCTTTTCATTGAGTCTTTCCCTTCTCTTTACAAATATAGTCAGATATTCAATGTACTAAAAATCCTTCCCTTGACCCTATCACCTTCTCAAGCCATTAGCATCTATCTCTGCCTTTTGATAAAATTTTAGGAAGGATGGTCTGTACAGAGTGACACAGTCCCCTTATTGCTGACTTGCTCCTTCATCTTCAGCACTTTTGCTTCGATGCCCTTCACTGTTGAAACACGATCTTTTCTCAGTTCTTATCTGTTTTGACCTTACCATAATAATTGACATGGTTGACCAAATGCCAAAAATGTCAATATCAAATCCCATCTCCTCTACACACACTTCCTAGATCCCATTAATCGGTGATGACCTTGTCCCTTTGGATCTTGCCAAGTATTTGGTTTTACACTTACTGTGTAGTTTTTTGTACTCGGTTAACTGTGTATGTGTCATATCCCTTATGATAGTAAACTCTGTGAGAGCAAGGAACCTGTTTAATCTAAAATGTGCTTCTTTTCTAGTACCTAGCATAGGTACTATACTCTCTAGTTGAAGTGATTTATACATCTCTTGTTCTTAAATTCTCTTGGCAATCATTCCCTTGGGAATCTTATTAGGTACTCCAATGGATTCAAATAACACTTCTAAATTGAAATATCTAGGCCCAACCACTCTTGTTTTCTACTGTATATTGAACATTCCCATCTCAACATCCCAGGCATTTAAACTCACCATTGTTTCCCACAAAACTGCTTTTCTACTTGATTTCTGTATTTTGATACATCACTACCATTTTCCTAGTCATTGGTGTTTGAAACCTCAATGTCATCTTCCTCCCTCTCACCCTTAACATCCAACCAGTTATAAAGCATTAATTGATTTTTACTTCTATAGTGGCTCACACATTCATCCTCTCTTTCCCACACCTATTGCTATTATTCTACTATGGTTATCCTTACCCTCTACTTGAATTATTACAGTAACCCATCAAATGATTTCCTTACCTCCATTCTATCCCTACTCAAACTTTTCTTACACAGTGTTGACTATATAATTTGGCTCTGATTGGGCCACTTTCTCTTCCATTAAAAAACTTTCCTCTATAACAAAATGACCCTCTATTACATACCAAACAGAGCTAAAATTCTGCCTACTAGAGAAGACCTTTTCCAATCCCCCTTAATGCTAGTATTTTCCCTCTGCTGATTGTTTCCACCTTATCCTTTATGTGGTTTGTTTGTACAGAGTTGTTTACATGTCATCCCCTCCATTAGACTGTGAACTTCTTGAGTTCAAGGCATATCTCTTATCTTCCTTCATATCCGTAGCACTTAGCATAGCACCTGGCACACAATAGTGGCTTTGACTAACAAATTCCAAGCTCCTTATCTTGGCATTCAGAACCCTTCATAACCTTGTCATAAACTACCTTTGATATCCTTCCCTCTATGTCTACCTTTTATTTCTACCTTTTTATGTCATCTGTATTTCAGTTGAACTTGACATTTACCTTTTTTAATAATGCATATCACTGGGGCAGTTAGGTGGCACAGTGGTTAGAGCACTGGCCCTGAAGTCAGGAAGACATGAGTTCAAATCCAGCCTCAGACACATAACACTCACTAAGTGTGTAACTCTGGGCAAGTCACTTAGCCCAAATTGCCTCACCAAAAAAAAAAAAAAAAAGAATATGTATCACTTAATCTTTACTTTCATGCTTTTGCTCCCACTACTCCATTTGTCAGGACTGTCTTCCCTTACCAGGCCTGCTTATGCTTCTTTTAAGGTACAACTTAAATGCTTCCTCCTCAATGAAGCCCTTGATCTACTCAGCTGGAAGTGGTATTTCCTACCTCTTAAATGCCACATTGCCTTGTGTATACCTCTCTTATGCACTTATGTTCCATTTTATATTATTATAATTTGTGTTCATGTCTAATTGTGCCTAACAGAATGCAATAAAATAGCTCACCTTTAAAAAGCACTTTACAGTTTGTGTAACACCTTCCTCATTTAATATTCTGTAAGGTAGACAGTTCAAGGAGTAGTATTCCTATTTTCCAGATAAAGAAACTGAGTCTCAAATAGGTTATGTGACTTGCTCAATCACAGCTAGTAAGTTTTAGGGCTAGGACACAACCCCAGGTCTTCTGACTTCAATAAGAGCTTTTCTCACTACCTCAAAGTCAATCATATTCTATTGATCTTTTTATTTCTTCATGGACATGGTAGTCATTTACTAAATGCCTAATGATTTGGATTGATTTTCAGAATAGTCCTGTGAGGTAAACAGAGCAAATACCATCGCCCCCATTTTGCAGAGACAGGAGTTCTGAGGTGAAATGCCTTCCCAGATTACATAGCAGACTTATGGCAGAGCCAGGTCTAGAACCCTGATCTTTTGGCTTCTGATACAGGGTGAGATAGTGGAAAAGATTTCTGATTTGGAATCAGGAAGTCATAGATTCCCTTGATAGTTACTCTATCCATTATGGCACACTGCTTTTCCTAAACTATGTGAGCATGGTAGCTGATGGTACAGTGGATAGAGAATTGGGCTTGGAGTCAGGTAGACTTGAATTCAAAACCTCCCTCAGACACTTACTAGCTGTGTGACCCCAGGCGAGTCACTGCACCTATATTTGCCTCAGTTATCTTAACTGTAAAATGAGAATAATAATAACCTCTACCTCATAGGGTTGTTGTTGATGATTAAATGAGATAATAATTGAAAAAAAGTGCTTAGAATAGTGCCTGGCCCATTGCAGATGCCACATAAATGCTTCTTCCCTTCTCTCTTCCCATAAGCATGACATTTCATTCATTGTACTCAGCCTTACTTTCATCTTCCATAGGATGAGGATAGTAATACCCATAGCTATTGTTTAACAGAGTTGTTTTGATAATTAAATGAGATTTGTAGTCGTGTGCTAGTAAATGTTTAACAACTGGCACACACACACACAAATGCAGCACCTTTCAAAGTTTAATCTTCATTACTTAAATTTTCTCTATCACTTTTTTTTTTAGTTTTCAAGATTTACTTTTATAAGATTGAGTTCCATTTTTTTCTCCCTCCTCCCTCCCTTCTCCCCAAGATGGCAAGCAATCTGATATAGGCTATACATGTACAATCATATTAAACATAATTCCACATTAATCCACATTATGTTGTGAAAGAAGAATCAGAACAAAAGGAAAAAAAAACATGAGAAAGAAAAAAAAAGAAAGAAAATAGTATGCTTTGATCTGCATTCAAACTCCATAGTTCTTTCTCTGGATGTGGATAGCATAGAAACATTATGAGTCTTTTGGAATTGTCTTAGATCATTGTATTGCTGAGAGGAGCTAAGTCTATCAAAGTTAATCATCTCAAAATGTTGCTGTTACTGTGTACAATGTTCTCCTGGTTCTGCTCACTTCACTCAGCATCAATTCATGTAAGTTTTCAAGGTTTTTCTGAAACCTGCCTTCTCTTCATTTCTTATAACATAATAGTATTCCATTGCATTCATATATCACAGCTTGCTAAGCCATTCCCCACTTGATAAATATCCCCTCAATTTCCAATTCTTGGCCACCACAAAAAAGAACTGCTATAGATATTTTTGTGCAGGTGAGTCCTTTTCCCTTTTTAATGATCTCTTTGAGATACAGACCTAGTTGTTCTCCATCACTTTCTTAAGTCTAAATAGTCAATAAAACAATAAATCAAGCCCCTGATTTGTAGCATTTGTCAATTGCTATGGTGTAAATGCTCAAATTGAAGTTAACAATGGCTCTGGGAAATCCATAAGAGCTGGTTCCAGCACATCCCTGAACAAATGTTTGTAAATTGTTCTATAAACTTTAAAGCCCTATGTAAATGTTAGTTACTATAATCATAGTCATCCTCATCAAAAAGTGCTGCCCCACATACCATGTGGAAGATTTCCTAACTGCCTTCTTGAGCAGTAATCCTGAGGATGGGAACAGAGAGGAGTCATCAATACCACAAGTGCAGCTAATAAGGTCCCCAAATGATGTGATTTTGTTTTAACTCCCTTGAATTCACTGGGAGAGGTAAAATAGCCTGTTATTCTGTCTCTCTCTTCTGTTGCTATTTTGTTCCCTGTCAGGCTTTATTTTTCCCCTCTCCCTTTCTCTATTTTAATTGTAAAATGGGAGTTTAGATTGCATGTAGCCTTATTTACTATATAATTCAATGGAGGCATATGATTTTGTGCCCTAGTTCAATTCCCCTTACATGTGTCATCTCACTTTTGTCCTCTTGTGACCCTCTTCTCTACTGCATTTATTCATTTTTTGTGCCTCTTTTTTTTGTGCCTCTTATTTTTTGTGCCTCTCCTGTCTTCTTCCTCTTTCCTTTCTCTTTTTTTTTCTTTCCTTCGTCTTTCTGAACCACCCATCCCCCAGCTGTCTCTTTTTGCTTTTGAGTCCCCTTCTTACTTTTCTCTTCTTTCCAATCTCTGCTTCGGAGGATACTGGGTCATGTGAAGGGGATTAGAGGGGACAAGAAAGAAAAGGGGACTAGAAGAAAAAAGAATGAAAGAGATATAGAAGGATAAGTGCCAGTTTAAAGTTTTCAGAACATTTTACATATTCTATTTTACCCTCTGAGCCACACTGAGAAGGAGGTATTGCAGATTTCATAACTCCTATTTTACATATAAGGAAACTAAGGCTGAGAAAGGATGAGTGACTGTCCCATGGTCACACAGCTAGCAAGGAGGTTGGGATTAAAACCCAAGTTGTCTTACTTTAAAATCTTGTACTCTATCTACTTCCCAATGTTGTCTGACCCAACCTATAAAGTTTGAAAGTAAGATAATCAGGAAGAAGAGATATACAAAGAAAATGTGAAAATTAAAAAAGCAACCTATCTTATTCTGGATGTCACTACTAAAGTCTATTATGATACTTATGTCATGAAGTTGATGCTGAGTTCTTCAAGGCTGTACCAGTGGAACATATATTCTGTTACAAACAACCTGGGAAGATTTGGAGTATGGGCCCAGTGACTGGATGATATATGTCCCAAATCAGCTTAAGTTCAGAGAAGCTTCTCAGCAAATGCTAAGCCAACAGGTGATGAAATTTCTTGACTATAAGAAATTATAAAAATTTGATTGTGATCTATCCTGATAAAGGACATAGCCACATAATGAAATCATGAATCTTTGAAGAAAGAAAGGAAGAAACAGAGAAAGTAGAGGCCATGTGGAACATCTTGTTCAACTCCAATGTCTTAGTCATTTCGTAAATTAATAAAAGTTCTATTGGTATTCTTTACCTGTTAGCATAAGACCTACTTTTATTTCAAATTTGCCTTCTTTAAGGCAAACTTTTATAAAGTTCTTAATGCTTACAATTGTAGTTCTGTTCATAGACTTTGATTATATTGAACATATCTCCAGGGACATCTTTAAAAGTTATGCAAAGCAACAACTCACAAAACCTTGTTTAGAAATTCTTTTCAAGTTAGAGTCACTGCAGACACTATTTAAGAAGAGTTTCTTCCATAACTTAGCTTTCCCTCTCAGCTTTATGGCACTTAAATTTTAACCTTTAAGATGAAAGGAATAGAATCTTTTAAAGCTTCTGGCCAGAATAATGTCTACGAAAGGCACAATGGTATTGGATGGGGTGGGGATCTCTGTTATACTTACTTGTAGCACAATGTTCTTCAATACTGGCAGTGTATACATTTTGTGTGAAAACTGGAGGATTATCATTTACATCCATAACTTTGACTCTAAGCTCAAGTGGTCTTTCTAAATCTTCACCTCGGGAATTCAGAGCACGGCAATAGATCTAGGTCAAAAGCAATAAAATGCAATTCTTCATAAGAAAAAAAGTGAATGAAACATGCATAGTATTTTACATATAGAATGTTGACTGAATGAATATCTGAATAAATGAATGGCTGGGTGTGGTAGGACATATCTAGTGCCTGCTTACTAGAAGGGGTAAGCCTGGTGGATCACTTGAGTTTGGGAATTCTAAGCTGCAGTAGGGCTAGAGCCTGCAGGGGGGTCTATATTAAGTCTGGTACTGATATGGTGAGCCTCTAGAACAGGAGACCACTAGACTTCCTAAAGAGGAGGGAAACAGAACAGATTAAAAACAGAGCAGGTCAAAGCTTCCTTGATGATCAGCAGTAGAGTTGGACCTGTAAGTGACTGGTGTACTGCTAACCTGGGAGAGATATGGGGACCTAGTCTTAAAAAAAAAGAGAAAAGAATGAATGGATAAATGAAATACTCGGGAAAAATCATGAAATGAAGTGACAGAGAAGTTAATTACTGGAAGTCTCCTACTGGAAACTGAATGACTACTTGTTGGAGATGCTGCAGGGTGAATTCCTATGATTGTATTAGATAATCTATGAAATTCCTTTTAAAACTGAGATTCTATGACTCTGTGTTCAATAATTTATATATTGGTGAATGGCTTGACTTCTTGAATACTAGTGGAATAGAAAGTCCTCATTGTGTGTTCCCCTGTATTTTCTTATCTTCCTTTACTACTTATTATTTATTCAATTTCTGAGTGAAATATCATCACTCAAAACTGGCCTTTGGAAAATGTGTCTGAATTACATTGTAAAAAGGGAATTGTTGTTTTGTTCTGTTTTGGTAGAGATTTATGATTTCATTGGTATTGGGAGATTCCCAGTGAGGAAAGTTTAAACAAATAAATAAACCAAAGCACAGTGATTTGACTTACCAAGAACATTGGGGTTATTTCTCGATCAACCACTGATGTTATGTTAATTTCTCCAGTTCTGGGATTAATAGTAAAGACTCCGAAAGGTGGTCGGTCAATCCCTACCCCAGAGATACGATATGTAATCTTCTGGTTAGCTTCACAATCTGATCGTATCTGTAAGAAAGGAGCTATGCTTGTGATTTCTGATGAACACATATATCACCATAACTCATGACCTGCTTATTTCCAGGTACTCTATCCTTCTAAAAGTCTCAGGAATTTTACAAATCATTTTAACTTGAATCTTTTGGAAGGAAAAGCCGGTGAGACAGGCTGTGGTTACACATTAGCAACTCAGTCTTTGGGATAGAATTGATTCAAATAAATCACTTTGACTAAGGCTCTCTTTCCCACTGAATTTATTGTATGGAAATGACCATCTTGCCTAGAGATTAAGAGAATCTCGGAGGAATGGAAAGTTGAGATTCCTCCGATCTATTCAGAGAAGAGAGGCAAAGGTTTTATTTTTCTTTCTTCATTGAGTTATCTAAATAATTGTCTCAATTTTCTGATTTATTCTACATGTACACACAGTGTGACAAAACAAGTCAGTTCTGTTACTCCCTTTTAAAAATAGGATGTATCATGTCGTTCACATGCCTGACTAGCCTTTAACTTGAGGTGAAAATGCCAGGGGCAATTGTGCAAATGAAAAGAAAACCACGAACCGTCTCAGCTTTCCTTGTTTCACTTTGTTTTGAAGTCAAAACACAAGAATGTGTCTGAATTACTTTTGTGAACTCGGACAACTTACTTCACCTCCACCCTCCCCAAGCCTCAGTTTCCTCATCTGTAAAATGAAATGATCAGAATAAATAATCTCTAATGTCCCTTCTAGCTCTGGGTATTATTTAATGCCACCCCCAAACAAAACCAAACATTATACACCCGTAATCAAGAAGTGTCAGTCTCATGATTGTGTATACATTTATTCTATCTAACATCTTCAGCTTAAAATTTATAGATTTTAGTAATGACTGTCGAGACCTTGGGGAAGGAATGATCACTGACAGGCTATGAAGAAGGTGATTTCTTAAAATATTACTATTACTGGCCCCAAACTTATTGCTTTATTATTATAGCTAACATTTATATAGTGCTTACTATGTATTAGGCACTGCGCTAAGGGGTTTGCAAAGATTATCTCATTCGATCCTCACAACAGATCTGAGAGGTAGGTGCTATTATCCCCATTTTACAGATGAGGAAGCTGAGGTAGACAGAGGTTAAATGACTTGCCCAGGGTCACACACCTAGTAAGCATTTGAGGTTGGATTTGAACTCAGATCTTCCTGACCCCGGGTCCATTACTGTATCCTCTGGGCAATCTATCTGGTAGAGCTGGAAGTGCTATCCTAGTTTCCTCTCGTCTGTCCACAAGACATCATTTAATTCATCAAAATTCGGAAAAACCACTGAAATCAGAGGATAGATGGAAGTAGCACTGGAGTAACTGTTGCTCCTCCTTCACTCTTGAGGACCAATGACTGCAGGAGGGCGATATCTTGACTTGCAAGTAAATTGAATTTAAGTGAGGCAGGGCTGGGCAGAGTTGTCAGCCTCACTCTCTTCTCCAGAGTCATCAGAGTCTAGTAGCGAGATAGAGATCAGGACAACTGGCAGTGACCCAGGATGCAGTGGGATACCTTGGACTTTTAAGCTAAGGTCTTTCCCAGGTCTCAGTTGGTGTGAGGCAATGCCCACTTGGCGATTAAAGGCTAGGTGGTTGTTGTCCTTCCTTTGCTCTCAAAGAGGACCAATGACGTCAGGAAGGTGATGTAGCAGTGATGTCGGCTGAATGATATCAGTGACAATATTCCAAATTCAAGACTTTCAAAAATTCTTAAAGCTGCATATGAAAATAATGTCTATAATAGTTGCTGTGAATTTAAGGTATACTGGGGTTCAAAATCATAATGATAGAATTCTTGCAGACTATTCTTTTCCCATCTCCTTTAATGGTAGTGCCTTTCCTCTATTGATTATCTCCAATTTATTCCGTGTACATCTTGTTTGTACATAGTTTTCTGCCTGTTGAGTCTCCCATAAGACTATGGGTCTTTGAGAACAGTTACCACTTTTTCTTTTCATTGCATTTCCAGTGCTTAGTACCATGTCTGGCATGTAGGACATTGACTGACCAATTCCTAACTTGTTACATTCAGAGTAGAAACTACAGAGTAAAAGTACAATGTAAGGCTAAAGGGGACAGATAGAGGAGAAAGGCATATCCGGAGGAAAAGCTTGAGAAGCTCTATCTGGGAAGATCTTATCGTTCTGACAGTGGTATCAATTCACATTTATCTGGGGTGACAAGTTGGAGTGGGGCAATGGAAGGAATATTAGATTTGAAGCCAATTGACCAGGGTTTGAACTTTGGTTCTTTTATTTACTGTCTATAAATTCTCAGTTGGAGCCATTTAAACTTTCTTATCCTTAATTTCTTCATCTGTAAAATGAGGGAATTGAGCTAGTTGGTATTTAGGGACTCTTCCAGCTCTAAATCTATGATCCTCAGTCCATTTGCTACAATTAAATTCAGACAAAGTTGGTACAAAAGCATTGGGGACTGGTTGCTTTGTAAAGTATACCATTCAAGCTAACAGTTTTATTTGAATAAAAAGACTTCTGTGAAAATTAAGTTGTTTCTAAGATTTCATGTTTATTGCCCCCCCACCCAGACCTTGTCTCTCCTTTTTGCTTTTACTAAACTCTGTACTTTGTCAATATCAGTCAATCCCAGGGCTTCCACTCTTATCTCTATACAGATGTCTCTCAAACTACATCTTCAGTGCTTCAGACCTGCATCTTCCCCTGGATGTACTCTTAAAACTCAGCATGTCCCAATATCCATAAACTCTACTTTGTTACTTCATTGGCTCTATCCATGTCACTGCCACTAACCCAGCTTCCCATGCTTGATACTTTGGCCCTATCTTTGATGCCTCCTTTACCTTCATGTCTCAAAACCAGTTATCAAGTCCTGTTTATTCTGCCTCCATCTCTTTTATCCATACTCTCTTCCCAATTCCCACTACCTAGTAATTATTGTCTAGTAAATGGCCTTCATTGCTACCTGCCCAGACAAGTGTGACTGCATCCTGACAAATATTCCTACCTACACTCATTCTTTACAACAATCCATCTTTCACAAGGATTCCAGACTGATCTTCCATATACATTGATCTGGTCATGTCAGCATGTTCAGAAATCTTTGGAGGTTTTTTTTTGCTGCTTAGTATAGCTCAAACTGATTTGTCTGCTATTCAAAGTTCCTCACATTCTGCTATTTACCTTTTACACCTTATTTTCTACTATCCATGCTCATGTATTCTATGCCACACATAAATGGAACAACTCTGTCCCTGTGGTCTCTCACTTCCATGCCTTTGCTCACATGGTTGCTTATGCCCAAAATGTCTTCCCTCCTCTCCTTCATTTCTTGAATTTCTACCCATCCTTTAAAAGCCTAAATCAAATGTGAAAAATATGGAAAACTTGGAAAATGTGTAATTTTAAAACTTTTAGTGTTTCTAATCATGAAGTTATAGTTACTTTTTTTTTGGAATTTGAAAGGGGTGAATCAGTAACTAAAGATTTTGTTGAACTCTTATATAAAACTGTCCTTGAATCCCCATCATCCTACCTTGTCAGTCAACAATGTTCCTTCCCCTATGACCCCACATAGCATTTTATTTATGCTTCCTTAATGTGCAATTATGCATTATGGATATCTGTGTTTGTGTCATATCACCCTATGAGACCTAAATTTTGTTTCTCCTCTATGTAGTGTAGTGTTCTATATAATTCATGATTCATAAATGCTCATTGAATTAAACTGAATTCTGTGTAAAAAGTCCTTTTTGAAAAAGTCTTTGTTTTGCCTCCTCTGAACTAAGGGTAAAAGGTATTTTTATATATATCTTGGTCTTTATAGGGTGTGTGTGTGTGTGTGTGTGTGTGTGTGTGTGTGTGTGTGTGTGTGTGTTGAGGTATAAAATGGGGTTTAATGAGCTCCTTGTGATAATACAAGGCATCATGGTATTCCAACTCTAGCTCAGGAGTCTAGAAAGAGTTTATGAAGCTGAGATAAAGAAGAAAAATTGAATAGGGCTAGATGTGTCAGCTCTGACCCACCTGAGTCATTCCTTCCTTCTACCCTCTTTCTTCATCTAGTCTTCCTCTTCTGCCTCCTCACCTGGATCATTATCATATTTAATTAGCATTTTTCTGTCCTTGTAACTATACATTACAGATTGGACTCTAATAAGGATGGTTGATACTTTATATTTTGTTTATGGCTTTATAGAAGGAAGATTCCCAAGAATGTGTCCCATAGAAAGAGTTTCCCTAACTCTGCAGAAGTGTTTGCATTTGCTTCCTCACTTACTTTGGCAATTGGGTTCCTCTTTGAATTGTCTTCTCCTTCCCTACAGGCAGCAGCAAATTTGATCCATTCTCTCTTTTGTCGTCTGACGGTTTGCCATTTTGTAGTTCCATTTTCACTGTCTAGCTCTTTCACCTTAAGCAAAAAAGATCCAATTAAAAATTATTAAAGAAATTTTGAAAAAGTTTTTGAAACAAGCTCTGGGAAAAGGAATTTTATTGAATTTGGTGGGCAAAATAAGGTAATGCCCAATTCTTATATGTTGATAAATATAGTTTAGATATCATCAATCAAATTATCTTTGGAAAGTTTGTCTAGATTTAATGATATGATTATGAGGATGCTACGAATGGTGGCAGTACCAGGGTGTGTTGTACTTCACCTAGTATTTAAAAAAAAGTTGCCAGGACTCTCTGGTATAATCCCTTTCATACCCTACTCTCCTTTGCATCCTCAACCCTGACCAGACTTGCCCAAGCTAAACAGTTGCTAGTGCTCCATAGCATTGAATTCTATAGTGAACAAGTCATATGTTTAAACATACCCGTAGGTGTGCCTAGGACATGGGATAGGTAAACTAGTGCACCTAGACACACTTGACTTATGCTTTATTCATGCTGATGCACATGGTCTTATGGAAAATAGCAAGAGATTACTGTGGGAACAGCACTACTTCTAGATATCCAACTACAAAATGGCAGAGAACAAAGGAATAGTAATATATATATATATATATACATACATATATATGTAATATATTCTTAATATCAATTCACATCAATTATTTAATGTTAAAATACATTTAATAATTTTTGTTAAATGTTAATAATATTAATAAATATATTAATAATAGTTTTAAATATATGTATACAATTATACAGATTACTTACTTTAGGACTATTCATCTATTCCCTTGTGATAAACTATTTGCTTGCTTTTAGAGCTTTAAGAGGATAGCAATGTTATCCTCATTGTAGGCTCATACGAGTATCTTTCTGATAGGTATTTTAGAATGTCAGAGCACTTAGGTAGAAGTTACAGAAATTTTGATATACACATGTATGTTCTTATGTACAGTAGTGACTTATTTATCCAGCATCTTAGAAATGTTTAGAAGTGCCTTTTTAAAATAATCAAAGCTAACCCAGTACAAGAGCTAAAATATTCTTATTTTTTATAAGAGCAGCCCTATATCTATTATTCTATGACATTTAAAAAGCACCTGGGATGAAAGTCATTGTATATATATATATATATAGGCAGTATATGTGCATACATTATATTATCTTTACTTATTTGAATTATTTGAAATATCAAATGCTGGCCTTAAATTCCTTTAATATTATAGTTAAAAACTCAGATTTAGTTTTTCTATCAGTGTTCATCATCACTCTTCTTTTTTTTTTTAAAAGATCTGAACCAAGCGCTAAATAAAATGGACATATTTATAGTAGAATAGAAAAAGAGGATTGTACATGAAATGACAGATCTCTATTATGTGCAGATAGGTTTTGTTCTTAAAGTATGTAATAGATTCAACCAACAGCTTTCAAAATTATACTGCTTGTCTGTGCTTCTTTCTGCTTCTCTTCTCCGCATTGAGGAAAAAATATCCTCCAATGACCTTCTTTTCTTTTCTTTTTGTTTTGTTTTGTTTTCTTTTTAAAACAACCCTATCTCTATCCTTCCTTGCCCTCTACCCACTTCCACTGTGAGATGGGGAAAGAAAAACCAAGCCTTTGTTTGAAATATGCATATACAAGCACAATAAACCCCCATATTGACTTTATTAAAAATGTATGTATATTTTACATTTTGAGTCTATCACTTCTCTGTCAAGAGGCGCTGTCACTTTTCAATGATATCAGTGTGCTTGTCTCTAGCAGTCCTTTCCCTTCCAAAGAACAAGCTGTTTCCAATCATAACTCTGAGCTTAGAAACTAGATCACTAATCTTAAAACTGTGTGATAGGTGAAAGTCAGTAGGCTTTGGTAGATTCCTAGTAGATTGACTGTAAGTCATTCAAAGCATGGGTTTAATGTTAACCTTGTAATAACTCAAAGTGTTTGTTTCTTGGTTGTGTTTTGTATTGTTGATGGTGATAGCAATCTGACCTGATTAATTAATGGATCTTTAGTGTTTATACATAAAAATCAACTTTAATGGAATAATTTTATTATACTTTACCTCTACAATGAATTCACTGGTAACTTCTTCCATGACCTGTAATTGGATACATAAGGTTAATACAAACTTGGGCATTGAAAAAGGTATAAAATTATAAATAATGGTAATGCTCAGTCAACCGACATTTAATGAATGGTTACTATGCTTACACTGTGAGGAACACAAAGATTAAGAAGGAATGATCCCTGCTTTTAAGGAGCTTTCAATTGAATAGGGGAAATAGGACACATACCCCATTAATACAATTATAATACAAGGTATCATGTGATAAGAGCAGTAAGAGAGGTATGAACAAGGTGATGTGGTTGCTCAGTAGGAAAGATCTTAATGGCAGGATCAGGGAAGGTTTCAGAGGAAAGTTTCACAGATGAGATAACCTTAGATGGTTGTTGCAGGATGGGTATGATTTCAACAGGTAAAGATGGGATAAAAGGAGACGTTCTAGAAGAAGGGAATGGTAAGGAGGAGGTAAACGGAAGATGTTCTCAAGAAATGGTAAAAATGTTTAATTTTACTACAATGTGGTATAGTTGTGGTAGAGAAGATCAGAAAGGTAGACTGGAGTCAAGTAATGAAAGACCTTAAATGATGTATTTTGTTTCTTCATCTATAAAAATGGGGATAATAAAGCTTGTGTTACTTACCTTACAGTGAGGAAAGCATTCTGCAAACCATATAATTCTCTGTTAAGTGTGAATGCTTATGGTTGGAAAATGTATGTTATTCACTGAAAAGATGAGTAGTAAGAGAACTATGTACAATCTCAAGCAGCATAATTAAATTGAAATGAATAATAAAAAAGTGGTAGGCATAGGTATTGCTAAGTGGTATTTGAAATAATTATTGGTAACTACACCAAATACATTTCTTTCTTTTCATTTTTCCCATTGTCATTCTCTTCTCATTGTCATTCTCTTCTCTTCTCTTCTCTTCTCTTCTCTTCTCTTCTCTTCTCTTCTCTTCTCTTCTCTTCTCTTCTCT
>NW_020955033.1:13959686-14023792 GCF_900497805.2 Vombatus ursinus
CTTCTCTTCTCTTCTCTTCTCTTCTCTTCTCTTCTCTTCTCTTCTCTCCCTTTCCCTTCCCTTCCCTTCCCTTCTTCCCTTCTCTATTTTGGCAGTTATATTCTTCTTTTCTTCCTTCCTTTCAGTGAACCAAAAATGTTAATGGACAATGACTCTTCATTATCCACAAACTAACTGAAGCAAGCACTATTATATAAGGAAAATAGCATAGTGAGGTTCCTTCTCTTGGTTAGGTAAAAATGGCCCATCTCCACTGGATTTCCACATAGATTTCCATATTATAAATACATCATAACAAAATTGAATCATTTATCAGCTCCAAGTATTCTCCCATTTAACATACATTTCAATTAATATAAGCAAAAAAAAAAAACCCTACTTCTTAGCTTCATGGTCTGTGTTTACCTTACACCACATTATTGTTTTCTATTCTATATAACGGATTAAAAATCTTTTTTTCTCAATTATATACACACATTCCTCGGCAGTTAGGGTTCAATTTTACTTCCCTATCTACTCAGTGACTACTGAGTTCTTTAGCATTTGGCAAATAGAACATTATAATGAAGTGCATCTCATACAATAAACTCAACCCAACTGTGCATGTGTGTGTATGTATATCTTTGTGTGTGTGTGTTCTCCTTAATCTTTATAATACTTCTAGTCTAAGCCAGTCACATGAAAGAGAATCGCCAAATTTATTTTACTTCTTGTCAATTCATTATAGACTGTTCTTCAGATGCCTTTGGAGCCTGGGGGACAAACTTGCCCTTTCTGTATTCTAAGGAACCCATTTTAAGGAAAAATTCAAATTAATAGGTTCCTACCCTATTAAAAACAGACAGGAAAGGCCTCAATCTGGTTTTGTGTACCTTTGATATATCTTTTTTCTGATGTTTATCATTCAAGAAGAAGTTGTGTGTGTAGATGAGAGGACTACATGATTATGCAACTACATTTCAAATAATTTGAAAGTAACAGTTAATAAATTTAGGGTCCTCTGTGTATGTATGTATGTGTGTGTATAGAATCAATCTAGAATAAATAAAAAAGCATTTATTAAGCAATTACTATGTGACAAGTATTACAGAGATAGGCAGTATGGCATAATGAGTAGAGGACTCAGCTTGAAGTCAGGAAGACCTTCATTCAAATCTATCTCTGAGACTTATTAGATTGTGAGCTCATTGAGTGTAGGACCTGTCTTTTACCTTTCTTTGTATTAGTATTGTGTCTGGCATATAGTAGATGCTTGTTGACTAATGATGACCTGGAGAAGTAATTTAACTTCTATGTACCTTAAATAATTTTCTAGCACTTATATAATAAATCATTATGGTACAGGTGAAAGAATACTGCCTTTGGATTCAGAGGACCTGGATTCAAATCCCACCTCTGATTCCTACTACCTATGTGACCTTGGTAAAGTCCCTTAACCTCTTAAGCTTCTGTTTCCTTATCTGTAAAATGAAGGAGAGGAGTAGATGGCTTTCTGTTCTAGATTGACAATTTTGTGAACCTATGAGTCATAGACAAATGGCAATCTGCTTTTAGGGAAAGAGTTCCCATATTGATGAAATCACAGATCCTTATGTACTTTGTGTGTGTGTGTGTGTGTGTGTGTGTGTGTGTGTGTGTGTGTGTGTAGCATATGCCACAGAAAGGGGTTCCAACCAATTTATTTTCTTTATGAAATGGAAATAATGCCTATATTACCATCACACACATATTTGAAATAAGGGTTATAATCACTTGAAATCAGTAACCTCCTTCCAGAATAATACATTTCAGGGAAAGGATCAGCAATGATCGCTGTGACTTTGGCCAAGATGCCTTGGTGAAAAAAAGACCCACCAGTACTGGGGGTCTTCTGCCCACCATGCTTTCTCCCCTCACTCCCTCCACCCTTTGCTTTGGCTGTGTAACTGCTCAAAGTCTTGAATGAGATGGGAGTCAAGAGCTCTAGTCCTCCTGAGGAGATGCAGGAACACCAGGCATCGGCAGCTACCCTGCTTCAATACCCTGCTGTCTTCTACAACAATTATCTGACCTACTTATGTACACTAAGGACTTCTAGGCCTTGGCTCTGCCTCACAGCAGCTGTCCCCTTAGGACTTTCTAGGACTTTCCATCTTTCCTGTAGCTGACCTTCCTCTGATGCTTGTTACGTATTGTCTCACTCAGCAGGTTTAGCTCCTTGAAAGCAGGGACTGTTCACTTTTTCTATTTGTTACTCCAGGGATTAGTAGCACAATACTTGGTATGTGGTAAGTGTGTAATAAATGATTTTTCATTCATGCCATCAGTCATGTGAATGGATTAAAAAAGTGGTTTTCTGTTATTAACAGTGTAGGAGCCCCTTGATTGGAGAGTGGCCTTTCCTATAGTACAGTGGATAGTGTGAACTTGAACTTGGCATCAGAAGTCTCAAATTGAATTCCTGCCTCAGACACTTACTAACTTGGTAATTTAGTTAAGTATAATTACTTAACCTCAGCCTCAGTTTCTTCATCTGAAAATGAGGATAATAATAACTCCCATCTCATAGGATTGTCATGAAGATCAAGTGAGTTAACATATATAAAGAGCTTTGAAAATCTTCAAGTGCTATATAAATCTTAGGTATTACATATACATATGTATACATATGATAGTGAAAAATGCATCATTCCCAACTCCTGGATGTTCTATTTGTCTTCTCAATAATACAACGACCTCTTACACTTAGTATCATTGTAGTGACTCACTGCTTTATAGCACTGTAAGAATCGCAGGTCACTTTCTTCCCAACCTTATGAGATAGTACAAATATTATTATTCCCTTTATAAATATGAAGAAACTGAGACTTGGCAAAAGTGAAGTGCACATAGTAGGCACTTAAAAACTATTTATGAATTAAGTTAAACCCAAGTGTCTCTTGGCTTTTGGTTGAGTACTCTCTGTACTACAATCAATCAGGTAATCAACTTTATTAAGGCTTTATTAAGGGCCTATACAAAAATATCTCATTAAAGTTCCTTGGAGAACTCAATTTAAAACTATGATCATTGCATCAGCTTTTTTTGTCCTTTCTCTATAAATATATCTGTCACTAACGTTGTGGGAAGTTGTATCTGTAGTACAGGAAAATGAGCCATAGATTTTGTAGTTTGAGGACTTTGGTTTAGGTACTAATTCTGCTATCAATTAGAAAATCATTTAACCTTTATAGGTTTCAGTTTCCTTATTAATAAAACGAGGGGTATGAACTAGTTGACCTTTAATGTCTTTTCCAGCCATATATCTATGATCTTGTGACTGATTGAAAATCATTGTATGCCTTTAGGCAGCATCTGCATATATGATATTCTCTTTCTTCATTTTGATTATTTGAAGCATCAAATGCGGAGCACAGACTCTTTTTTTCCTCATCTTCCCTTTTTGAAGTTAGTTTCTGAAGTCACTTGTGCTCTCACTACTCATAAGTCTATTAACAACCAGTTTCCTCCTGAATAATAATTATAAAATGGTTGAGTAAAGTAATTGGTATCCATATAGTGATGTTGTAGAAGTGCCAAGTTCAAATCTAATTATACCTGTTTACTGTGTAATTGAAGACAGTAGAGTACGTGATGGAATCCAAGTTGGAAAGCCTAATAATTTACTACATTAAAAGGAAGAGGACAAGTCTACAGCCCAAGCAATATCCCAAGGATACCCTTCCAGTCACTCCTTCACAAACCCTGTGATCAGTATGACTAGCCAGAGACTGAAGAGTCTAAACAGTTCCTCTTTGTAAGCCAAGAAGAAACACTACTGCTATTTACCCCTTCAGTTTCATTGCTCTAACCTGAAAGTAATTCCACCTAGGATATTTAGACCCCAGAGAGAAGCTGCATATCCATTCTCCAATGTCATTGGGCTCTAAAACTCAAGTGAAAATCCATGTTTGGTTGTTAAGTTGCAGTGAACTTCCTAACTTTTAAAAACAGTGAAATTTTATGAGTCCATAATTTTATTCTGACCTATTCAATGTACAGATCAATATGTACTCTATGTAAATCATAGAATCACACATCTTTGGACTAGAAAAGATTTGTGAGTTTGTCTAGATAAACATAACCTAAAGGGTGCATCTTTTCTCTACCATTCTTGATAAAATGTTCACCTTGCCTCTGAGTGATGACTTCTAATAACAAGGAACACACTACTCTCTAAGTTAGCTCATTCCATTTATGGATGGCTCTTATTTTCAGAATGTTTCTCATCTTATGGACCTAGAATGTGTCACTTGATGGTCTTCACTCATTGATCCCAGATCTGCCTTTTGGGATCAAGAAAGAATAAATCTCACTTTGCTTCCATCCCGCTAATGATTGGCGTAGAGACCTCAGACAGAACTATGTGCCATGGTGTTATTACTAAATGCTCCCAAATGCTATTTTGGAAAAAAGGTATGTGATATTAGTATAATACAGAGGAAAGAACTTGAGTTCAAGTTTGGCTTGGCCACTCAGTACCTTTGTGACATTGGGCAATTCACTTAACCTTTATGGGTCTCAGTTTCTTCATCTGCAAAAAAGGAAATGGATGAAAAGACCTTTGGGGTACCTTCCAGCTCATGATCTATGAGGCTACAAATTGATTTGAAATAGATTACTTTTGTGAGATATGGAGATGGCAAAAGTATACACTTTCACACCTTTGTTTAAAAATTCTTTTCGTGAATTCAAAACTATTATCAATTAAAATAAATGAAGGGCTAAAAGTACAACTAAAGTTTCATCATCCATGCAACTTCTGGTGACTTAGAACTAAAAAAGTTTCTTTTGATAAGTAACCCTGACATCATCCAAATGACCCTATGTGGAATACTGATTAATATTGAGGTCAAAATGAGCTTTACCAAGAATTGTTTCCTTGTACAATTGATATTTGACTTCCATATGCCAGACAATATGGCCCACTTGCCTATCTATATAACATTCCATTTTCCACCTGGATGTTCCCCCCTCCTTACTTATTCATCCCTTCAAGGCTTAGCTAGAACCTCTTCCTTCAAGAGGCCTCCATTGATTCCCCTACTTGTTAGTGCCTCTCTCAAAATTACTTTGTATTTATTTTGTTATATTATGGATTTATTTATTTGTATATGTGTTGTATCACTCTAGTGAAATGTAAGCTCCTTGAGGTCCGGGAATGTTTCATTTGTATATTTGTAAGTAATCTGTGCCTGGCACAGGACCTGATACAGCAGGTGCTTAATAAATCAATCAATCAATCAATCAATCAACATTTATTAAGCACCTACCATGTGCCAAGAACTGTGCTAAATTCGGGGGATACCAAAGACGGTACTTGCTCCTTATGTTTGTTAATTGATACCAATGCTTTCTGTACCTACCATGATTCCAACTGAAGTTTCAGGAATGTTGGTAGATATAGGAAACCTGAGTTTTTAGTAAGAGAATTAAAGCAAAATTTCCTCCATTACTCTGCATGGATAAGGTAAGTTTCTCTTTGTAAAAGATTTTGAAGTGAACAAAAACAGAAAAAGGTTTCTTATAAACATTTAAAGCAGGGGATTCTTTTAAAGTAGAGCAAAAAGCAAACCAACCTATTGACATTCATCACTCTTTGCCAGGTACCCTGGCAGAGAACTAAATTTAATGGACCTTCCTTTCTATTTATCTGACCCATATTAATATTTGCTTAGGTGAGTATGTAAAAACTAGTGTAGTTAGTTCTTTTAAGTCCTTTTAAAATCATAGTTGGTCTGTTTTATAGTTAAAATAGACAACTTGCTGCATTCCAAACTTCTACTTAGTAGACTTTTCAAGAAATAGAATATCTGATTGAAGTTCTTGTGATCTCTGGAGATAAGGTGTTAGCCAACAGTGCTGCATTGACTCAAATGCTTATCTGACAGATGAAAAATGTCTGTTTCATGTTTTCCATCTCCAGGAAAGACTTAGGCCTTAACCAAATCCAGTCTATGGTTTGCTCTGTCTGCCATGATTCTTCATAGTACCGTACATATATCATAGCATTCCCCAAATTTAAATTTTTTTTAAAAAATTAAGAAATTGTCAAGAAAATTAATCTCAAAACCTAGACAATGCTTTGGTGCCCAATCAGTAGCCATCTGATCATGCTTTGAAGGATATATTCAGTCGAGATAATGAAGACTTTAAAGTGTGTCTTGGGATCTTTAAAACAGCAAGAGATGACACATCTCATATCATCAGATAATACAAAAAGAACATCATTTTGTCTTCCAGTGGCCTGCTTTTTTATTGGTCTAAGTCACAGTCATAATACTGTTCAAAGTATTTCTTTGTGGTTGGCATCTATATTATACAAAGTACCCATCAGGCTTAAAGGTGTAGCCACTCCCAGGTTAGTAGAAACTCTAATAATGCACAAATGGTCTTTGATTTAAATCTTAATGAACAGGGGAAGAGTTCAAGCATAGGAATTTAACTACAAAGGTAGTAATATTCTTATTTTCAACACACCCCTAGTATTGCCTCTCCCAAATAATTTCTTTCATTCTATCTTGGTCTTGAAACATTCTAGAAGTCTGTTCTATATGGTTTTGACCATTACTGATTTTTATTGAATGAAACAAATTCAACAATTTTTATCTTTGTATCTCCCCCAGAGCCTACCAAGGGGCATGGAACATATTAGACCCTTAAATGCTTGTTAAAATGGAAAGTCCTGGAATCTTACTGGTTATGATGATTGCCATAAAACTGTCAAAAGCAAAGTAATATCCAGTCCAGTGGGAAAACTAAAGTTAGGAAAAACCAAACTTTCCAAGAGATAGAAAATGAAACTGCAAAAAAAAAAAAGTTCATGAGAAATTAGCAATTGTGATAATGAAGTAGAGGTAGAGACAGTATAATTCTATGGAAGGAGCCCTGCATGTGAGAATTGGCTGATTTGGGCTTGAGTCCCAGAATTTAGGCTTACAAGTTTTGTGACCTAGGGCAAATCACTTGCTTTCTTCATTTGAAAAATGGGTGTGATTTCAGCACTTGCCCTGCCTTATGAGGCTGTGTTTGTAAACCCTGAAGTCTCACAGAAATGGGAGCTGTAATTGTGCTAAACAATCTAACAAGTCCCTAGGAGGAGAAGATTAGCCATTTAATTAAGAGGGCTATTACCAAGAAATGTGTTTGTGCAAAGACCACCCTGAGGGAAAAGTCACTGCTCACTTGGCTCCCAAGCCTCATTTGCCACAGAGTTCCTTACAGATGATCAAAAACTCTTTTGTACTGATGGTAGGGAAATATCCTTTCCCCCAAATGTCCAAAGTAGTAAACTAGTAATTAATCCCTTTTAGGATAAGCCATGAAATAGATAATTTTCTCTCTAAAGAGGATGGACAATAACATGTGATAAATATCAAACCTGAAGGAGAAAATTGATTGTTTTTGTCTTGAATTGTAATGTTGAACTGTGACTATTGGTCATGTCTCTTTTTCTGTGATGCTTTTGAAGTCTGCAGGAAACTCTTACTGTGGCAAGATAGGGGTAAAGGCTTTGTGATTTGGAGAGTAATCAATTCCTGACTCTTTCTCACAATCCTTAATATTTTTCAGGTTGTGTGACTAGGTTTGTATTTTGACATTGTGCAACCATGTCAATTCACATGTCACATTCACTGTGCCTGACTATAGTAGTGACCTTTCTCCCTTTTTCCATAAGCCCTATAGAGAGTTTGGCTGTGAGTTTATGGGAGCTTATTCTCTGTCTATTACCTTGGGGTAAATGGTGATGGAATTGGAGCACCCCTCTGGGTTGCCTACTCTATTCCTACTTGCAAGTTTGATTCCCAGGAGGATGACTACTTCAGATTTAAGTGGATTCTCACTCCTAAAGTTATAGCTGATAAGGCTCCTGATAGGGAGGCAACATGATGTAGGGGATTGGTTTGAAATAAAAGAGATCTGGGTTCAAATCATAGCTCTGCCTCTTCCTACTTGTGTGACCTTGGGTAAATAGCAACTTCTCTGTGCCTGAATGGCTTTAACTGGAAAATGAGGGGTTGGAGTAGATGACCTTTAGGTTCTTTCCAGTTCCAAATCTACGATCTTACAAACTGAACCCCCTATCCTGATACAGAAAGTATTTAAGGTAGGGCTAGATAAGTTTTTATTTCACTATAATTTCATTTTGCCAACTCTCTCTTTCTTCTCCCTCTCCTCTCATAATAGTTCAAAGTCTCATGAATAACTTTTAAAAAGAGATTTTACCTCCCACTATTTATGGTTGGAAGCTTTGATATAGATGAATCATTGCAATTTTGAAAGTAAAACACTAAAATATAAATGATCTTTTAAAAGAGTTTTCATGATAGTCTAGGAAAGTGGCATCAAAATCAAGTAGAAATGGGGGCCACTAAACTGTACATAAGAATCCTTGAAGGCACATATTGACTTAGAAAACCACATATTAACATTATCTAAGTTTTTCATAGTATGCTTATTTATTTTGGTAAATGTTTCCCAATTATATTTTAATCTAGTTTTGCAACTCTAGGGATGGTTGTGGGCCCCATAGAGGTAGACTGTGTTTCTGGTCTGGGGATTGCAGAACATTGAATCAACAGTTGTTTCATGAGGGTTTGTGCAGTGTTTGAAACACAAGAGTAAACATTTTAAAAAGTATATTTTTCTCAATTTTAGAAATGATAATTTGCCTGTAGCAAAATATGATTCTCAACTTTCAATTGAAAAAAAAAACGTGGAGAAGATGGGTGAATCCTAAACATAATATCTTTACTCATTTTTCATATTGAAGAGAAATTGAATCTATATAGAGTCACAGAATCTCAGAGTAAAAAGAAACCTCAGAGGTTATCTAGTCTAATACATACTTGAACAAGAATCTCCTTTTGATCAGAACCCTGGTAAAAAAGGTCACCTAGTCTTTGTCTGAAGACCTTTAGTGAGAACAAACATACATCCTCCCAAGACATGCTACTTCACTTTAGGAACTTGGAATACATTTTTTTTGTAGAAATCATATTATAAATTATAGTTAGACTCTCAGGATAGCCCACAAAAAGCCTATTACCAATGATGTAACTGAACTACCATAGCTTTAAAATAAAAATTGGAAAACAATGAGAGAGTTTAGAACTGGAAGTCACTCTCAGAAGTTAGGGTTCAGAGAAAGTGGCTTCATGCATATTTTTGTGACTAAAAGAGACATTTCCCATTTAGTATTTTTTTGGTATTTATTTAGTATTTTATTTTAAGCCTTACCTCAAAGATGAGAAATTGATCACTTGCTATATATATATATAGACATAAGTAAGCCCCCAAATATTAAGAAGTTGGAGACATTCTTCACTTGGCATAGTGCCTACTTCTGTGCCCATTAATTTTAATCATACCTTTTTTCTTTGTCAGATCATAAGGTTTTTACAGTGCTTCCCAAACACATGATATAATAAACAGGCCTTTCTTTAACGAGTGGGAAACTAGGATTCTCCATTCCTTAATATCTTTTAAAATAATCTATACTCTTCAAAAAATCCTTTTGAGATCTGCACAAGCTACTTTTAGAACAACTTAACATTTTTCCTAGAGCTTTAGTTGAATTATTTTTTAAAATTCTTTAAAATTATCACCCCTTTGTCTTTTACTTAAACCTCATTAAAGCAAAAATAAGCACAGAAAATTTAGGAACAAAAAATGGGTATAAAATTTGTAATGATTATATCACTTTTAATACAGTTTAGCTACACACATAAGTTATGTAGAAGGGTATACAAGAAAAGTATAATTGTGACAGTCTTCCCATACAGCATACAATGACTGAAAGGTGATTATAACTATAATACACAACATAAATATTTTGCCTTTTACAAAATTGTAAAATGAATATTTTAACTATAAAACAATTGCCATTTCTTCTTGAAATTGAGATATTACTTTGTAATTTGTTGATGTTTTTAACAAATTGATAGTATGCTGGCTTACATATGAAAAGAAGAGAACTGAAGCAAAATGAAGAACAGAACTGTTCATTTGGCATGAGACACCCCAAATTCACTCTGTAAAACATTTCAGCACTGAGAGAGGATCAAAGTAATTTCCCAAATTGATAAGTCCTGTTTTCTTTCTTTGGTCATGAAATGTTTGCTAAGCACACTTTTTGTAAATATTTACTTGAAGAACCCCCAGCTTCATTTTTAATAGAAAATTTCCACAATAATCTAAATTATAGTATAAAACATGTTGGCAATGTCTTTTAAATAGAATCCAGAAAAAAATGTGTTTTTCTGTTACTTTACAGCCTCATAGACCCTCCATGAAGGAAGCATCTTTAGAAATTTCTTGAAGCCTCTAGGAGTGAAAGTTACTATTCAGAAAGAGAATGAATCTTGAACCAATTCAATAAATAAAGGTCATTGACTAACCTGAAAGATGCAGATGTCTAGTGTGTTTTTCTCCCTCTTAATGTTTTACTTACCATTAAAATGACTAGAATGCCAATAGTTCTGAAAAGGAGCCAGTCCATTGCTTCTGATTTTTCTTACATACAAATCCAAATGATGTTCAATTTTAGTCCTGGGCACCTGGACCCTGTGTCCTGCTGAAGAGGAAGGTGTGCTTAATGATGCTTTTCCAGGAGGGCATCAGAGCTCATTCTGACTTCCTCTGGGTGAAAAACTAAAGATGCTCTATAATGACTCTGTTTCCCCACCCCAAACCCCTGGGCTGGTCTGAAACACTTGCATCGTTATTGCTCCAGGTAAAAGCATAGACACACCTTGCTTCTTATTGCAATGAAACCCTTTGTTGGACACCAAAGAGAAAATTTTACAGAGTTAGGACAAGATTTACAGGGAAGATACCCAATGAATAATAAATTACTCACAACATGAAAAATAATTAGAACGCTGCACCTATCATCATCTTGAATAAAATTAGTAGGCTTCTTCTTACTTCCAGCATTAAAAAAAGCAAAATTATGTATACTGTCTACAAATACACATATCTACCAGAGTACCAGCTTCAAGGAACAAGATGTACATTCTAGGAAATTCTATAGTCATTTGTCTTCCTTAGGTCAAGGGATACTTGACTGACAATACACTGCAAGGAAAATGAATTGGAAATGTAGCTAATATTCATTGGTTCTGTACATCCTCTCTGTAAATTCCTTTGCTCATGAACAAGGCATTTTCTTCATTTGTAGAAGTGCATTGTACTTACAATGCTGTCTTGTCTTCCGGGAATCTCCTACTAAAAAGAGATGGATACATTTGAGAGAGTGCATGGAGGAGAATTAAAATAATTAGAGGATTGACAATGTGTCCTAAAATAAAAGAGTAAGATAATGGACACATGCACCTACTTATGAGGAAAAGGCATTATTTTAAAATATGAAAAAGAAACTAATTCCTAGGTAGAGGCATCATTTAGGTGTTGTACATGCAGTAATAAATACTGGAATTAAAAGTAGAAAATTCAGTCATAATTCAGATATTTACAGATGTTAGATCAGAAAGCTCAGCATTATGTAGAGAAAACAACTTGACTGACTGACTTTGAAAGGTTTTTTGGTTAGCATGAATAGCCTGTACGAATGCTTGGAATTGGGAGCCATCATGTTATCTCCAGGCACCAGTGTAGACAATGGCTTGACTGAAGTAGATGCTTCATAAAGTGTTGCAGATTGTAGCTCACCATGGAGAAGGGAAACCAACTAAACAGTTAAGAGTTATTCAGAAATGGATTCGGTTGCCTCTGTAGGTAGTGAGTTCCCCATTACTGAAGGCTATTTGCTGTTATTGTTGTAGGGAGCATTCATCTCATGTTTCAGTTTGGATTAGATAACCTCTGTTGTCTTCAAACCTAAGATTTTATGATCTTGATAAATTACAGTGGGTCCCAGTAGAATGTAAGCTTATTTTTATCCTTTTATTCCCCGTCCTATCACAGCATCTGACACATAGTGGGTGTTTAATAAAATTTTGTTGAATTGAACTGGATCTGTAACTTTGCGCAGATGTTTAACGTGTTCATTTGGAGTGGTCCCCAAAGCATTACCATTGTTTGGAGTGATGGGGTGTGCCTAACTAAGGTGAGAGCACTCAAGCTCAGGAGTCATTTCCTAACTTGTCTCAGGAATAGTATCTCAAGTGGTAAAGAAAAGTGGATCTTGAATGTGTGAATGAATTCCATTTCAATTTAAGTAACATTAGGCTCAAGAAATGTTAGTAATATTATTTGTAAGAATAATCCAGGATTTACATAGCTTTTGGTAACCAGTATCCAGAAAATCAACAAAAATGTCTATTGACAATTCATTATGATGGAATCAATTACATTCTGTGTACATTCACCTTTCATGAATTTCACTATATCAGAGAGAAGGAAGCAAGAAGCATCAGTTATGTGGTGCCATGATTACTGTTTAACACAAAAATACTCTGGTATGAAATTTCTTCAAGGGTATTTGACCTCCTTTCCCCACCCCCAATCCAATCATCAGTTAGGTATGTACCAATTTTTGTTTTCTTCTATTTGAGTAGAAGTTCGGGTTCCTCTGCTTTTCTTAGATTAGCAGGGTATGATGAAAAAATAAAAGGCACATTCATCTGTTTCTATAGCAATCACCCCAGACACATTTACTCTCTGATATAGATTGCTTTCTTTTAAAGACACTCTAGCAACCTTTATGATAAATATTTAGGGGATACATGCATATATATTACATAGTAATGCCAAGTGACTACCATTTTGCATGAAACTTTTTTCCAAAGTGTCAGTACCATATAATTGAATGATGAATTGTCAACTCATTCTTTTTCTACTTGAATACTTAAGGTGTTGGGTCCATGGATTATCCTATTACTGAAGTATATTGCTATAGAATCTAAGAGTGGGAAGGGAGGTCCAAATTTGTACATGACAACAAATTCCTAAAATATCCCCAGCAAATACTTTGCTAGATGTCATGATGCCTTTGTTTGAGGGTCGTCATTATTTTCTGAAGCAAAACATTTCACTTTTGGAAATCTCCAAATCTTTGGTAGCTTCTTTTTTCCTTATGGCAACAAAAAGTTTATTATTTTAGCAACTTCTAGCAACTTTATCCTTCAGCAACTTCTCCTACTTCTTTCCTCTTGTGACAAGCAGAACAAGTATAACCTTTTTCTTTCCTCTACGTGAAAACTTTTCAAATATTTTTGCAATTCGTTTTAGGTCTGTCCTCCAGCCAGCATCTGGAATATCACTCTATTTGGTAGAAACCTTAAAAAAAGAAAAAATAAATAGAATGTAAGCCTTTTAAGGGCAGAAACTGTTTCATTTTTGTCTCTGTATTCCTGAGGCCTAGCGTGCCTGAGGCAGCCACCTGGCACAGAATATGGAGTACAGGGACTATTGTCAGGAAGACCTGAGTTCAAATCTGGCCTCAGACATTTTACTAGCTGTGTGACACTGGGCAAGGCACTTAATCTTGTTGCTTCAGTTTCCTCATCTGTAAAATGAGCTGGAGAAGAAAATGGAAAACTGCTATAGTATCTTTGCCAAGAAAACCCCCAAATAGGATCACAAAGAATCAGAAATGACTGAAATAACTGAAACACAACAACAACAACAAAACATAGTACCTGGCACATAGTAGTAGGTTGAATAAATGCTTCTTGAGTAACTGATTGATGCTATTTATGATACATTTGGAGCTCCTGGTAATAGATCTTTGCCTTCTGAGGACCAGTACTGGTTTTGAAAGACTATTTAGATGTTAGAAGGAAAAAGGAATATAAGATACTTATGGCCCTAAGCCCTAAGGCTGTCAAATAGTTTCATAAAACGATGCAGATACAAAGGCTTTCATTTCCACGGACCTGAAGAGAAGGTCTGGCATGTAAACAATAAAGCTTGTGTTGTTTTTGACCTAGAGCAGTGGCTGTGAATACTTGCCTGTCTGCACGTTTGGAGATAATGGCCCCAAAGATAAACATCCTGTCTCTTCATTGAAGCTAATTGATTTATGGCAGCAGATAGACAGAAAATCAGGCTAGTCAGTGGGTGGTAGCAGGCACCAAGTATTAAGGTAAAATTTTCTATGGCTAGTTGGTGTAAATAACACAAGGATAATTTTAGTTTGTACCCCAAATCAAACTTACATGCTAGCAAATAGCCTTGTTCAATCAGGTTAAGAATTCACTGTGGTACCTCTGGGATCTGTGCCACACATGCTATGCTACTTGTAGGTTGACCTAATCTTAGATACTATCATGGAGAAGTATCATCTGACTCTTGATTCAGACCTAAGGCTCATGGCAATCAAGATAGGCATCAAATTCCACAATCTGATATGTCTTTGTTTGTTGTTCCTGGTGTCACTGGCAGGGTCAGGCTAAATTGTTAAGTCAGTGAGGTTTGTGTCTTTGGCACCTCCCACTTCCTTTTCAGTGCCCTCCTCTTTCAGCTGTGATCTGCTCCTTCTCCACCCCCACTCTCTCTATTAAAGCTTTTCTTCTTGCCCTCTTCTAGTTTTCCAATAGTCTCATGCTGTCCAGACCCCAGAAAACAATGATCTGATAAAATCCACCCAAGGAAAATGAATGAACCATGTTTAGGAGTTAATTTTAATCAATTTTAAGGCCACATCTTAGAAGAGGACTTTCTGGAAGCAATGTTTGACCCCAAAGGCATGAATCTCTAACAGTGGGATTTTAAGAGCACGTGGCAGAAGAAATATAGGGGAATTTCCTGGAATTCCCAAATCATATCACATAGGTGAACTCATACTGACTGCACATAAGCTCACAGAATCATAGATTTAGAGCTAGAAGGGATGGAACAGAATAAGAACACAGAATCACAGTGCTGTATTACCCCTGTAGGTTAACCTGAATCATGCATCTTCAGCTCTTCAGAAGAACCTAGTAACTTCCATGTTCAAAAAAATAAAATAAAACACACACACACACACACACACACACAAAACTGTGATGGAATATTTGCTATTTGGAATTACTGTAAGTTACTTGCATGTTACAATTTTAAAAAAAATAGCAATCAACCCCTAAAGAGGTCAGAAGAAAAAGAGGGTCTTTTTTCAGTCTGTGTTCTTTTTTGATATTTCTGAAACGTTTGACTACTCTCTCCTTATTAAAACTTTTCCCTCTTGGTTTCCATAATACCAGACTACTCTGTTTCATGTGGACCTGTAAAATTTTGAGATGGGCAGGGATTTTAAAGATCATCAGATATAACTTTCATTTTGTAGATGAGGAAGTTGATGGTCAGAGGAGTTTCCAACTTCTTTAACCATTCCACCACCCCTCTAACTAGAGCAGTGTTCCTCTAAGACTCAGTCTCTGGTTCCTATTTTTTTCCCCTTAATTCTATGTTCTTAAGAGAACTTGTGCATTCCCTTGGCTTCACTCTACGGATAACTTTCAAGTCTGTGTCTCTAGCCTTGAACTGTTGTCCAAGTCATAGTCTTGTTCCTGTCTACTAGACATTTCCACATTGATATCTGATGATTTCAAATTCAGTACCTCTAGAAATGACCATCATCTTCTCATTTCACTTCCAACAACAACAACAAAAACAGTAACTTTCTCTTTCTTAACTGGAATATAAGGTCCTTCTGGGCAGGAACTTTTTCACTGTTTTATCCGCATTCCTTGTGCCCAGGGCCTGGCAGGTGATAGGTTTTTAAAAAGTGCTTGTTGATTGAATGGTATTACCTCTCTTTAGTCTCCCAGGACAGAAACATATGGTTCCCTTGTCTTTTTCATCCCTCACATCCACATGACCACCTTGTCTTGCTGTTTCTGCTTTTTGATTATCTCTCATAACCTTCTCTTTTCTTCTATTTCCACTGCCACCAACCTAGTTCAAGGACTTATCACTTCCCATCTCAGTTACTAAAACTATTTCTAACTGGTCTCCCTGCCTATGCTCTTACCTAACTCCAGTTCATTATGTACAGTACTGCTGAGATAAATCTTTATAAAACATGCTTTTTATCAGTCACTGCCCTCCTTAGAAGACTTCAGTGCCTCCTCATTATCTAACAGTAAAGTCTAGACACCTCAGAATGTCTTTTAAGGACTTTTATAATATACTCAAATTACTGATCCGATTTTATCCTTCTCTATCTCCCCATTTGAAGCTTCCATCTTGGACAGATTGGTCCTGTAAACATTCTATGCTCATTCTTACCATTGTGTCTTTGACCATACTGTTTCCTCCATCGGAATATTTTCCCATCTTCTCTAGTTCTATCCGAACTCTACCTGGTCTTCAGGATACAGCCAAAGTCCCATCTGCTCAATAATGTTTACCATCAAAACTTCTCCCTTTTCTGAACTTCGGTAGCATTTGCTGACCTTGCAGGGAATAAAAATCACAAAGAAAGGAAGTGTTATGAAATTCAAAATATGATTATGGAGAGAGGATATACTAATGAAGATCAAGGATTTATATTTCAATAAATTTTGGGGAAAAATTGTTTATGAGATTTTGAGTCTTCTTGAAATTTTAACTTTTTTTCTGTGTTATTTTTACCCTAATATGATCCTATGAATCTATGGAGAGAAGTAGATGGTGGAAGTGGAAATAGATGGGTCAATATCTGAGACCTTAAGAAAATAGGAAATGGGGTAACAGGTGAAGCAACTCCATGGAATATTGTAACAGATGTTCCCACTCCCTCACAATTCCTAATCCTTTGACTCCTTATCCTCATCATGCTGCAACTCCTGTTCCAGGCCATAGCAGCTACCACCAGTAGTTTGGAGGAAGTCACACTGTCATTGCTTAGAAAAAGGTGATGTTCAGAGGAGGGGAAGTTCTCATTCCTGTTTCCTAGGCTGGTGTTTGAGGATCAACTCCCACCCAGTTGAAGCGCAGAAGGCTGTTTCCCATGGAAGCACTGTAGTACATGGTGGCTAGACTCTTGAGTGCTGTTAGGCCTGTGCTTCTAGGATGTGCAGGCTTCTATAAGCTAGCCTGGGAGCCTGATTACTAGAAATAGTGATGTTTCTATTGGACTAAGTTTTCTAGTCCCAAGAACTCAATGGACCTTGACAATTGAATATGTTCATAAATTAGAGATTGTTTATTCTTCATTGTATTATTTAACTTCCCTATATATATCTCATGTTACTCTAATTAGATTTTAGGTTAGGATAATGGCATATGTGTTCTACATTTTGAGATGGAAAAAGGGGAAGGCTGCATGGAGGAGGTAGAACTTAAGCTGAACCTTGAAGGATGGCAAGAATTCTTAGAGGTAAAAATGAGGAGGGAGTGCACTGCAATCTGGAGGGGGGAAGGGGAAGTGGGGTCTGTGTGAATGTGTGGAAATAAAAAAGGATAAATAGCTAATAGTCCACTTTGGGTGGAATGTGTGAGGTAGAAATTAAATGAGAAAGTTACATTGGGAGCAGATTGTTTTTTTTTCCCAATTAATAAACATCATTTTCTCTCCCTCCCTCCCACTCTCTCTGTAGAAAAATTAAGAAAACTAAAACTTTTGTAAAAATATGGATAATCAAGCAAAACAAATTTCTACATTGGCCATAGGTTGGTAGCAGATTATGGAGGGCCTTAAACTGCATCCTAAAGAGTTTGCATTTTTCCTAGATGCAATAGGGTCCAGTGAAATATTTAAAGAAGGTTAGGGTTGTGCTGGTATTCTTATGATAGGAAGATTATTTTGGCATCATGTTGGACCAAATATAGAGAAACTTGATCCAAGGAGACCAATTAGGAGAGTATTAGAATAGTCCAGGTGAGATGTAATAATGACCTGATTTGAGTGGTGACTGATTAGAAAGGAGATGAATGTTGGAGGGATTATAGAAGTAAAATTAGCAGAATTCATAACCTACATGGATATTGGGGATGAGGGAGAGAGAAAAGTAAGAGATGTTTCCAAGCTTGTGGAAACTGAGAGGATGGAGGTGATTTCCATAGAAATAAGGAAGTTTGATTGAAGGGTATATTTACTGGGGAAGATGAATTCAATTTTTTGCATGTTGAATTTTAGGTCCTGGTAGAACATCTAGGTAGATGTGTCCATTGGACAATAGGTACTGAAATTCAAGGAAGTGACTAGGACTGGGTATATAGATTTGGGAATCAATTGAGTAAAGGTGGTACTTGAATGTAAGGGAATGAGTGAGATCACCCTAGAAGAGATGGTAAACAGAAGAGCCCCAGAATAAACCATGAGAGAAATCCATACAGAATGATTGTGAGATAAATGATGAATCAACAAAACAGCTGAGGAATGATCAAACTGGTAGAAAATCCTGGAAAGACCACTGTTACACAAGTTAAGAAAAGAGAGATTATATGTGAATAAGAAATGGTCAACAGAATCAAGAACTCCCAAACTGCAGAAAACTTTGCCTATTTATAAAGGCAAAGACCTAGAAAAAACCCCACAAAACTATAGGATATAGCACTTGAGAGATTTATGACAACCATATAGAAATCTAGTTTATAGTTATCCGAAGATATAAAGTGTTGAGGAGTGAGTAGGGGATGGGAAATGGGATCAATAAGAGTAAACTATTCTTGCAGGAATTTAGCAGTGAAAGGGAAGAGAAATATAGGATAAAAGCTTGAGGAAACAGTAAGGTTAAGGAAAGTTTTAATATTTTTTAAAGGCTGGAGAGACCTGAGAACATTTGTAAGCAGTGAAGAAGGAGTTAGTAGATAGTGAGAAACTGAATATAAGGGAGAGAATGAATGGTCAATGGGATAAACCCCAGAAGGAGATGCAAGGAAATAACATCCAGACATATATGGAAGGGTTAACCTTTGAGAGAAGGGTTACTTCATTCTGTGCTGGTAGAAAGAAAGACAGGATGGATGAAGATGTAGAGCAGGAGTTCTTAATCTTTTTTACATTACTTCTTGTAGGTGGGTCATAATTAGAAAAATGCTACAACCCACCTATGGCCTCTTTGCCAGTCTGGTGAAGCCTATGGACTCCTTCTTAGAATAATGTGTTTAAATTCATATAATTTTTAAAAAAATTACAAAGGAAATCAATCATATTGAAAGTTATCAATTTTTTAAAAAAAGTTAATGGCCCTGAGGTTTAGAACTCCTGATATAGAGGGAATTTGAGGTGTTAAGAAAGGGAGATTAGTGAGATCACAGAGAGATGGTCTTGATTTTCTCTGGAGATAGTAAAAAACAAAACAGAATACCTAGTTGTTCTTGATGAGTTTAAGCCATCAGGTCCAGATGAACTCTATTTCAGGGTACTGAAAGAACTGGTAGCTATGGCTGCTGAGCATGCCAAGTAGCATGTCAGGGCTGCTGATAGTGTCAAATCTGAAAACAAATGACCAAAAAGTCACAGAATTTATGTAACCACTGTTAACTCTAAAAATACCAAAGAGTTTGCACAGGTTATCACAACCCCAGTTAATTCCAAAAAATAAAATAAAATGAAATAAAATAAAACCAAAGTGCTAAAAGTGGTCAAAAGGAAAGAGCTTTCTTTATTCCATTGGAGGAGGGAAACTAGATACATATACTGGAACCTCCTCTAGAAGGAGATCTCATTTAGTGGGGTCAAATCTTAATATTGTACAGCAATGGTTACATAGTGAACTGTAGCCCTGACAATGAGGGGTAATAGCAACAATGAGACAAGTTTGATTCATAACAGGAGTTCATGACTGGAACGTGGTTTTTGCAGGTACTTGTCCACGCTCAGGGACCGCCTGATGCTGGTGTGAAATAATTCTGGGATTTTGCTATGGCATAGTTAATCCAGAAGGTGAGCACAAAGGACTGTTGTTATGCCAAGCACAGCTTGCTTCCTGGGCCTTAGCTCTGGAAAACAGGATGTCTCCTAATATTATAAAGGGAGGAGTAAAAAGAGGAGTGTGGTCTTGGCATAGGAATCCTGACACTAGTGATCTTTGAAAGATCCTGGGGGAAGAAAGAGGTGCTTCGGGTCTGGAGAAGAACAGATACTTCTCAAATTTTCCAAAACTTGGAAACAAATGGCATCTTACATATGTGATGCTACAGAGCCTTCGATGTTCTTGGATGATGTCTTTGTGTGGTTTTATGCTTCTCTCAGCTAGACTGTGTTTCTAAACTCTCCATTAAACACACATCATCTTTCCTGAGTGGAGACCCTCTCTATAGGGTGTCAGATGCACTCCAGTAAGCACTGCATCATTGCATTTCTGTTCGTGTTAGATACTCTCTGCTACCACCTGCTGGCCCTTGGTTGTGCCATCCCTCCAGGCTACCTGTTGCTTTCTGACTCTATCTGCTAGAAGTGTATTTGCAAAGAAATGTCTTTCCTTGCAAGGAAGGGCTAAAACTATTTTAGTCCTGGGCATTCCCTGAGGTCGTGTAGCCTGAGGCTGTGACAACCACACTTAATAAAGGCTAGAATTAACTCCGTCATTTGAGATCCCTGGCCTCAGCCAATTATCTGATTTGGGGTTAGGAAATTCCTTTGAAACACTTCACAAATCCCTTATTGTTAGTCTGCATCCTCAACCATTTTAGATACCCCACCTCCAAAAGAGAAGACGTGTTGATAATATTGGGTTGATAACACTCCTCTCATATAAATGTTATCTCGAGTGATCCTCACAAGGACCCTCTGAGGGTAGGTGTTATTATTATCCTCATATTACAGATGATGAAACTGAAGTGAAAAGAGGTTAAATGATTTACTTGGGGTCACATAGTTGGTCAGTGTCTGAGGCTGGATTTAAACTCAGATCTACTGCACACTAGGGCCAGGATTCTAATTGCTAAGCCACCAGCTGCCTTAAAGACACAGATGGCATACTTATCAAATTGAAAAATAACATAAAACTGTGAGAGATAACTACTAAGACATTGGATAACAGTCAGGATAAAAACAAAAGACCTGAATAGGCTAGAACACTGGGTACAATCTAGTAAAATAAATATAAGCATAATTTCCTGTAGAGCCTTTGTAAAGATCAATGTACAAAGTCTAAGAGTTCTCCTTGAGATTTCCATTCTATGGCTAGCAATGCAACACTTGAGCTGTACCTCCATTATCCCTCATTTTTATCCATGACTACCCTCATACTTTTTTTTTATTCACACATTTCCTGGATGATCTCTTTTATTTCTTTGTGAGTACTGTTTTACTTCTTGTAAGTGGGTCATAATTAGAAAATACTACAACTCACCTATTGCTGTTACATGATTCTCCTTTACCCTGTGGGTCAGAAGGAGATAGCGTCCACATTAAGAGAAATGATAATGCCATTGTACTCTGACCTGGTCAGATCACATCTGGAGTATTTTGTTCAGTTCTGGGTACAACATTTCAGGAAGAACATTGATAAAATGGAGAATATCAAAAAGAGAGAAGAATCTAAGTTTGTGAGGGGATTTGAGATTATGCCATTTGAGAGTTGGTTGATGGAAGTGGGGCTATTTTTCCTGGACAAAATATTTAGGAGGGATAAGAGTATTTGAAAGATAGTCTTGAGAAAAAAAAAAAAGACTGCTTGACTCTCAAGGGCAGAACTAGGAACAATGAGTGGAAGTTTCTGAGACTAGAGAACACTGAGTCATTGATGATGAAGATAAACAACAGATTAAGGAGTGAGGATAGAATATACTCCATAGGAGGTTGAGGTAGAGTGGAGGTTGGTCATGGGAAATTAGGTTAATGATCAGTAAGGGTTCTTTCCATCCCAGATAGCCTATGAATCTATAAATCATAAGAAAAAACAAGAGATCGATATTGATTATTTTTATTGCTGTAAATATAAACTTTTTGGAAATTACAAACCAACTTTTAATATTACAATCAAATTAAAGACAGGAGTAAACACCTAAATGTACTAAGTTTAACTTTGTGTTGAAGTTTGAAAAATGTTATGGACTTTTAAAAATACCTTAAGTAATTAAAGAAGAGTGAAACAGTGAGTAGTTAGCAAAAGAAAGTTAAAATAGATAGATGATTGAAATTGGTGAATAATCATTCAGTGGAAAGGAAAGAGTAAACAGTTGAATAACCTGGTCATTTATTGTCTCAAACTCATTTGAGAAATACATAATAGCAAACTATGATAGTTCAAACAGTTTGAAGCTTAGTTCATATATAAATTAAACAATCTGAGACATGGAGTCAGATTGGAATATACCTCACTAGATGTACTGACACGTTCTAGTGCAATAACACTAGCTAGGAAAAGTAATTAAATTGGTAAATCCATTAAACTCAACAAATACTGAGCATCTACTATGTGCAAAGACACTGGTAGAGAGTATTAGGCCAAAAGAAAAACAGTTAATACTTAGCTTAATATGACTGGAAAAGAAGATGGGCCAGTCAGAGACCAAGAGAGAACAGACAGTTTATGGTTTCCATTATTATCCATAAAATGTCAAAAGAGTTGGGTTCTAGTACAATGCCACCAGCATGTTGGGTGGTCCTCCTTAGAGGATTTATAAGAAGCCATAGACAAGAGTCACAATTATAGGCTAGGCAGGCATGGATGAATTTTACTCTGCATCACTGGAGGGAATGTAGAAGCTAATAACAGATCCTGCCAAGTATCAAAGTGCTTCCTTTCTTAGTTTATTTTGGATAGGACCTATGAGATTTCATTGTTGTGGGAAATTCCCTTGGGGGAAAAATACCAAGCCAGATTGGTACTTTTTCTCTAACTTAAAAGCCTTAGAGAGTTGCTAGGGGAGAAGGAGGACTTGTCCAGAGTCATGGAGCCAAGTTTAGAACTGTTCTCCCAGTCTGTAAGAGGGGTTCTCTGTCAAACATACCACATTGCCTCTCACAAGTACTTAGCTAAATATTTTGCTTTTTTTGGTAAATTTTTAAAATTTTAAACAAATATAAAGAAAGAAACAACCTTAAATACAAAATGAGAAAAGAAAAAAAAAACATTGCCATGTGCACAGCAGAACATAAGAGAGGATTCAAAATATAAAGCAATACATTCCAATTTCAAGAAAGCTCATATGATAAATATTACACATTGTGTTCAGAGCTGTCCATCTTTTCTTTGCTTCTTTGTAGGTTTTATTTTGTTTTCTGCTGTGCATTTACCTTTTTCCCCCTTTTTTTGTCCCCCCCGCCGAAGGCTACAATTAAGTGTGGATATATATGTATATATGTAAATATATACATAATACATATATACACATACATACACATACACACGCATGCACACATATACAAATATATACACACAAACATATATGTAGACATATATATACACTTGCATACACATACATATACTTAGATATCTATAATCATACACAAATATACACATATACATTCTTATGCATTTATATAAGACTGTACTATACTTTGTGCTGTTTCTCTGAAGGTAGATAACATCTTCCTTCATACATCCAAGTCTTCTCATATTTTTAAAATTTTTCTAAATCTACCAACTAAATCTATTTTTCTAAATCTACCAACTCATCATTTCCTACACCAGCAATATTTCCTACACAGTAATATTCCAACTTTATACCATCTAGTTATTTTAAATAGTTTAAAACAATATTGATTAATATGACTGACATAGTGTAGTTTCCCTATTTTTCTCTTTTGATTAAATCTATTTTAGCTTTAACTTTGTCTGAGATAATGATTATTTCCTCTGTTTTTCCCTAACAAATTCTACTTCTGATCTTTATTTTATGTTTGTGTATATCTCATATTTCCTATCCCTCCTGATTCCTCTACTTTATGTCTACCCGCTACTTTGCCCTCCTATTATGTAACCTACCCCACCAGGGTCCCTTCCTTACCCACTCCTCTCCACCCTTTCCCCTTGCCCTTTTGTTTCTATCTGAATTTAGAAGACTTTTAAAGCCTTCCAGATATAAATGTTGTTCCCTCTTTATCCCATTCCCATTAATCTAGACACCTTTCTATATCCTCCCCCCTTATCCTATTCCCTCACCCTCTTATTTCTTTATAAATTTAGAAAATTTTTATTCCCTTCTAAATGTATATATTGCTCTCTCTTTGACCCAGATCTGATGTGAGTAGGGTTCCCTCTACAAATACCTCACCCTATCTCTATCCCCTCTGCTTTTTATTTCTTTCTGAATTTAAAAGACTTTTATGCCCTTCTAGATACATATGTATTGTTCCCTCTTTAGCCTATTCCTGATGAGAGTAGGGTTCCAGAACTACCAGCCTCCTCCCCCATCTAATTCCTCTGTGTCAGTTCTTCCTCTCGCACCTCATTTGGCTAAGATAATTACTCTTTTTACCTTTTCCTAGACAATATTACTTTTTAGAATAACATCATACTCAGCTCTTCCCCAATCTTTCTTTAGAACTACCCAATTACTAATTATAATCTTAGACATACAGTTTACATTTCCTCATATAAAAAGTAAGCAGTCTATCCTTATCGAGTACCTTAAATAAATATATGTATAAATATATATAAATAAAATAAAAAAAAATAAATATGTGTAGGCCAGAAAAGGGAATCTTGTTTGGGAGCCTATTTAGCTAACATTGGGGAATATACTTCTAACAGGAGGAAAGACAGGCAATGTTGCTTTCTGCTATTTACTTTGTCACCTTAGACAGGCTCTTCTCACACGGTGGGCACTAAATCAGTGATTGATACCTGACTGACTAAACAGTCTACATAACAGCTATTGCTGAACCAAATGTGAGGGAAAGAATAAAAAGGAAGTGGAAAAAAATTTTTTTGGGATGATTTTTATTGCATTTGATGCCTTTGGTTGGTAATCCTGCCATAAATCTCTCTCTACTCCAATCTGCCCTCCACTAAGCTGTCAGAGTGGTCTTCCTAAAGTGCAGGTGACATTCATGTCATTCTCCCTCCTCTCTCCACTACCCCACTCAATAAATTCCATTGTCTCCCTATTTATGTCAAAAATAAAATACTCTGGCTTTTAGAACCCTTCATAACCTGGCCCCTTGCACCACCTTTCTGGTCCACTTGCACATTACACCCATCCAGGTACTCTGTTATCCAGTGACATTAGCCTCCTTACTGCTCTTCAAACAAGATTCTACTCCATACTCTAGGCATTTTCACTTGTTCCCCATTCCTGGAATCTTCTTCTTCCTCATTTCCATCTTCTGGCTTCCTTCAAGTCCCAGATAAAATCTCACTTTTGACAGGAAGCCTTTTCTGATGCTCCTTAATTCTAAATGCCTTCCTTCTGTTGATTATCTCTAGTTTATTACATAGTTGTTTGTATGTTCTCTCCTTTGTTAGACTGTGAGCACCTTGAGAGATTTTTACCTTTTCTATCCATAGCACTTAGCACAGTGTCTCCTTCTCTGGAGAGAGGTGCTTAATAAAATTTATTGATTTGCTGACTCTACTCCTTGAATTACTGTGATGTACTTTACGTAGTGGACAGAGTTCAAACAAAATAATTTCAGTTGGTTTATTTTAATTCAAAATGTTCTTGGAGGTGAGATGTCCATGGTAGGAAAAAATAGCAAATAAAAAATAATTGACATTAAATTTTTAAGAATCATTTCTGACCAGTATTGGAAGCTGGATCTCCATTCTTGGTATTTTGTTTTTACAGTTTTTTTATTTATTAGTATTTTATTTTTTCCCAATTATATGAAAAAACATTTTTTAGCATTTATTTTTACAAGATTTTGATTTCCAAATTTTTCTCCCTCCCTCCTTCCCCTACCCTCTTCCAAAAATGGTAGATGATTTGATACAGGTTATATGTTATCATTTTAAACATATTTCCATAATAGACACAGTGGTGAAAGAAGAAACAGATCAAAAGAAAAAAAAACATGAAAAAGAATAAAATAAGGGAATAAAATATGCTCTGATCTGCATTCAAAGTCCATGAGTTCTTCATCTGGATGTGGATAACATTTTCTTTCTTGAGTCCTTTGTCTTGTCTTGGATCATTATGTTGCTGAGAAGAGCTAAGTCATTTATAGTTGATCACCACATAATGTTGCTGATTCTGTGTACAAGGTTTTCCTGGTTTTACTCATTTCACTTTGTTCAGTTTGTATAAGTCCTTCTAGGTTATTCTGTAATCTGCCTGTTCATCATTTCTCATTGCACAATAGTATTCCATCATCGTCATATATCACAACTTGTTCAGCTACTTCCCAATTGATAGGCATCCCCTCAGTTTCCAATATTTTGCCACCACAAAAAGGGCTGCAATAAATATTTTTGTACATGTAGGTCCTTTGCCCTTTTTTATGATCTCTTTAGGAATCCGACCTAATAGTGGATCAAAGGGTATGTGTGCCCAGTGTTATAGCCCTTTGGGCATAGTTCCAAATTTCTCTCCAGTTCACAACTCCACCAACAATGCATCAGGGTCCCAATTTTCCCACATCCTCTCCAACATTTATCATTTTCCTTTTTTGCTATATTAGCAAATTTGATAGGTGTGAGGTGGTACTCAGAGTTGTTTTAACTTTCATTTCTCTAATCAAAAGTGATTTAGAGCACTTCTTCATATGCCTATAGATAGCTTTGATTTCTTCATCTTCATTTCATCATTGCTTGTTCATATCCTCTGACTGTTTATCAATTGGGAAATGGGTTATATTCTTGTAAATTTGACTCAGTTCTCTATCTATTTGAGAAAGAGGCCTTTATCAGAGACACTTGCTGTAAAAATTGTTTCCCAGCTTTCTGTTTTCCTTCTAATCTTGGTTGCATTGGTTTTGTTTGTACAAAAGCTTTTTATTTTAATATAATTAAAATTATCCATTTTATATTTTATAATGCTGTCTATCTCTTATTTGGTCATGAATTCTTCCTTTTCCCATAGATATGACAGGTAGACTATTCCTTGCTTTTCTAGTTTGTTTATTGCATTACCCTTTATGTCTAAACCATGTACCCATTTTGACCTTTTCTTGGTATATGGTGTGAGATGTTGGTCTATACCCAGTTTGTGTCCTATTGTTTTCCAGTTTTCCCAGCAGTTTTTGTCAAATAATTAGTTCTTATCTAAAAGGCTGGGGTCTTTGGATTTATCAAATATTACTATGGTCATTGACCATATTATAATAATTTATTTGACTTTTCCACCACTCTATTTCTTAACCAGTACTAGACAGTTTTGATGATTATCACTTTACAATATAGTTTGAGATCTGGTATTGCTAGGCCACCTTCCTTTGTACTTTTTGTCATTAATTCCTTTGACCTTTTGTTCTTTCAGATGAATTTTATTGTTATTTTTTTCTAACTCTATCAAATAATTTTTTGGTAGATTGATTGGTGTGGAAGTAAATTAGTTTAGGCAGAATTGTCATTTTTATTATATTGGCTCGGCCTACCCATGAGCAATTGATATTTTTCCAATTGTTTAGATCTGACTTTTATTGTGTGAAAAGTGTTTTGTAATTGTGTGCATATAGTTCCTGGGTTTGTATTGGCAGGTAGACTCCCAATATTTTATATTGTTTACAGTTATTTTAAATGGAATTTCTCTTTCTATTTCTTGCTGCTGAGCTTTGTGGTCATGTAAAGAAATGCTGATGATTTTTGTGGGTTTATCTTATAACCTTCAACTTTGCTTAAATTGTTAATTATTTCAAGTGTTTTTAGTTGATTCTTTATGGTTATCTAGATATACCATCATATCATCCGCAAAGAGTGATAGTTTTGTTTTTACTTTGCCTATTCTAATTCCTTCATTTCTTTTTCTTCTTTCATTTCTATAGCTAACATTTCTAACACTACATTGAATAATAGTGGTGATAATGGGCATCTTTGCTTCACCCTTGATCATACTGGGGAGGCTTCTAGCTTATCCCTATTACAGATAATGCTTGCCGATGGTTTTAGATAGATGCTGCTTATCATTTTAAGGAATGCTACCTTTATTCCTTATGCTCTCTGTTGTTTTTAATAGGAATTGGTGCTGCATTTTGTCAAAAGCTTTTCCAGTATCTATTGAGATAATTATATAATTTATGTTGGGCTTATTGTTGATATGGTCAATTATATTGATAGTTTTCCTAATATTGAACCAACCGTGCATTCCTGGTAAAAATCCCACCTGATCATAGTGTATAATCCTTGTGATATATTGCTGTAATTGCCTTGTTAGTATTTTGTTCAAAAGTTTTGCATTGATGTTCATTAGGGAAATTGGTCTATAATTTTCTTTCTGTTTTAGCTCTTCCTAGTTTAGGTATCAGCATCATATTTGTATCACAAAAGGAGTTTAGTAGGACTCCTCTGCCTATTTTCCCAAATAGTTTATATTGTATTGGAATTAATTGTTCTTTAATGTTTGGTAGAATTCACTTGTGAACCCATCTGGTCCTGGGGATTTTTTCTTAAGAAGTTCATTTATGACTTGTTCAATTTCTTTTTCTATGATGGAGTTATTTAGGCATTCTATTTCCTGATCTGGGTAATTTATGTTTTTGTAACATTCATCAATTTTACTCAGATTGTCAGAATTATTGACATATAATTGGGCAAAATATTTCCTAATGATTGGTTAATTTCTTCTTCATTGGTAGTGATTTCACCCTTTTCATTTTTATACCATTCTTAGTATTTTTAAGAAATGAATAAGCATGACATCTTGTTTATTCTGTGTTAGGAAAAAAGCTAAGTGAAGAATTTTATTTACAAGTCTAGTGCAAATAACTTTTAAAAAAATTTGGCACACTCAATTTTATTTTACTGGGAACAGTACCAAGACATATGAACATTTCAAGAAAAACATCTTTTTTTTCTGTCATACAGGAGTATGATGCATTTCTCAAAATTACATTTCTCAATGCACAGAATATTAATTTTGATTTTTTATTAGTTAGACTTCAGAAATTTAGACTACATAACGAAGTATATAGCAACCATACATAAACAATTCAACAAAAACAAGACATTGCTGACCTTTGCTTTGTATCTGGATAAAACTAGCACATGTCAACATTTGGAAAATAACTAAAAAATGGAGTGTGTAAGATATGCCAAGAGGTGACTGAAAGTCAAACCAGCAATGTCTGCGTAATGAGATTGAGAATAAAATATTTCACATTGGGGGTTAGGGAAATGGATTTTGTTCAATGCTATTATATTTTTGCTAACACAAAAAGGACAACAGTTTAAGTTCCTAGTCAAACCCTTCAAAAAGGCAGAGAGAGAGACCTGAAGCTCAGTTAAAGCCACCAACATTATAAGCAAATGCTGTACAGAAAAGTTCTTTTCTAATTGTTCCCCATTTAATATTTTCCACATATCAAACTAGGTCCCCTTGGGTATTCCCACAGTACTCCCCTTCTCCCCAAATAATGTGTTTCTGAGCATTCTATTTTTCTCAGCCCTGTTAACTATATTGTGATAACATGTTCATATGAAACATGCATAAACGGCTGGATATGCATGAATAATGCTTGCTGAAAATGGTAGTTAAGAGATAATGTAGTGCCAAGTCAATGATTATAGAGGTGATTTAGCTTTGAGTGGCAATAGCAATCATGATTTCTTTTAGTCTGCATGTGCAGTACTCCTGGCAGATTTGTTTCTTTGTTTGTTTATTGCTTCTATCATAATCACAAACAGTGGTAGACAGGAGAAGGAATTAAATAAAGATGTCCATGTGGAGTCTTGTGGCTCTATTACTCTGTAACATGAACAACCTTCACTACTACTATAGTTAGAGCTTACAGAGGAAATCATGGCCAATCTCACTGCTCATCACCAGCCAGGAAATGTAAGGCTTTCTTTTGGTTCTTAGAACTCTGGTGGCTCTGAGGACCTTGGAGGAAATTATACCAAGTCCCAGTGTCCCTTGTAGACTCCTCTTTGTCCTATATTCCAGCAATATGGGCAAGTTGGTCCTGAAATATCCTCTTCCTGTTGTTTCTTTCTTAAACAGTTATTCCTTTCCAGGGCCTATTTTCTAATTACAGCTCTTATTACCATTGAGATGGAGAGATTTAGGGAATCCTTAAAATAAATATTCAACAAAATCCAAAAGAATCATGCAGTGGTTAACTTTTACTCGAGTACATGGTATATTTTTCCATATATATATTACCTATGAAAGCAAAATGGTACTTTGTAGACAATTCAAATTCTTTCCAAATGCATGAGCATGGTACACATGCCATTTTACCAGAACAATATGGCAGGCAATTCAATCCAGAACAAGCTAACCAATGAAAACCGCAAGCACAAAGAAGATGATGTCCTATGACTATGGGCCTAGTTTACTCCCAATTTGGAACATGCCCCAAGCCACACATAGGTAAATGCAACATCCACCTCATGTCTTTATTTCACTTTCAGCTTTTCATTAGCACTAATAGAAGAAATGACTGAATTGTACCTGAGAGAGGTTTTCCTGATAACAGTGTCACAGAATCTTTCTCTCATATTGTGATACTATAGGGTCACCCCATTACACTTTACTATAATTTTAGAGTCTAGATGTGCATCATAAATAACCCTGATAAGCTATTTTGGCGTGGGGTAAAATAGCTAAATTTTGGTCACAACTGCCACTGAAGAAGGTTCAGATACATTCACTGCTTAGAATATTGTATGGTACTGTATTTTGTGATCCGACTTCGAGTTGTACTAGGGGAGGCTGATCCAATAGTCTGGCTAAAATGATCAGAATTCCTCACATGGCCAAGTGTAGAACTGCCACTCAGGCCACTGCTGTTCAGACCTATGCTACTCAATCCACCTCCCCCACTTCCCAGGCTGCTCATTTCAATGCCACCCCCACTTATGCCAGATCCACTCAATCCTATTCCACCTCCACTCATGCTAACACCTCCCCCACTCATGGTAATAGCACCTCTACTCACATTGCTGCCAACCACACCACTAACACTACCACCACTGATTCCAGTGACCCCAGCACCAGAAACAACTCTCTCTGTAACAACTACATTATGGGCACTGGATAAATCAGGATGAATACTTAGATTGCCCACCAGGCCAGAAGTTGGTCTAATTACTCTTTCAGTCACTACCACATTTGATGTATCTCTGGGGTCAGGGATACTCAAGGAGGTAGGTAGTCTTGAATTTGGGGCAATTACCCTCTCTGTCACTACAACATTGGACCCTTCTCTGAAATCAGTTAGATCTAACATTCCCTGGAGATCTGAGCCAGAGATGGGTCCTACCACCCTCTCTGTTACCACAACATTTGAGCCATGCCGAGGATCATGGATATGTACTGGGGGCTGCAGAGACCCAGTGGTGGTATATGACTCAGTCACTGTAACATTTCCATAGCCCAGAGGATCAGGTATAGGCATAGGATGCTGAACGCCAGGCCCAGAGGGATAGGTGCTCTCAGAAACCACTGTGGTGGTACCAAAATGTGGAGACATTGGTGGGTGTCCAAAAGAAACATCATTACCCTGGGGAGGACAAGTGGGTTCGGTGTTCTCTGGTGGCCAAGTGTGATCAACATCTGGATAAGAATCAATCTCTTTTCCCAGGCTAATATCTGCCAATTTCTTAAATTTCGGCCCCAAAATGTCTAAATAGCTGTCATCCTCATCTTCTCCGATGAAACTACAACAGCCAATAGAGCCAGCAGAGGAGCCGACCCCTTCAATATCATAGATAAGTAAACAATCATTTGATGGTCTACTTTCATCTTCATCAGCATAGGCAAATGCTTTCTAAATTTGTAAAAAAAAAATGTAAAAGTTATGCATACATTTTAACATGTTAAAAATTTCTTTTTCGTCTTTATTAATTTCTTAATGAAAGAAACTATGAATAAGAATATTTAAAAAAATCTGTCAGATCTAATTTTGGAGATGTCTTTTTTCTGTTCCTCCTTTTAGGCCTTTTTCCTTCACCTCCTCCATCTCGTTATTTCAAAAGCATATGTTATAAGCAAAGCCCTGTACTCAGGTTGATTCAAAGATAAAATTGGACCTTAAATCTGTCCTTAAAGAGTATGCAATCTAGCAGCAGAGACTTGGCATCTATACAAATAACCAAAATCCAAAATGAATACAATAAGTATATGAGGAGTATAGTTCTTTAAGAGTTCTGGGGTTCATAAAACATATCTGATGAGGGGATATCATAGGATCATAGATTCAGAACTTAGAAAAAACCTTGGAGGTCATTTAATCTAACTCTTTTATTTTATAGAGGAGGAAACTGAGGCCCAAAGGTTTAACTGACTGGTCCAGGGTCACAAAGGTAGAGACAGACAGGAGATAAAACCCTTGACTTCAAATGCTATGTCCATTCTATTGCACCAAACATTGAATAAGTGACATGCATGAGGAAGTTACTCCCAACAATTTGGTTGGTAATAATTTGTAATCACTAATTCACTGACACCTAGTATTGATGGTGTACTCCCCACAGTCTGTGAGAAATTAGTGACAACCTTATGGTCTAATCATCAGAGACTTATGGTCTAATGGTCAGTTTCCATATAGCTCAATTTAGATAGAATGCATTATGAGAATACAGATTGCATAGCTTGTCTTCACATGTGTACTTGCATCAGTTCTCTGAAAATTTGGAAGAAGATACTTAAAGCTGATGTCGTTCTTTGTGCATCTCCATGTATATGATGCCTCTCATCATACTAATAACCTTGAAGGAAGAAAATGGAGCTCATCTTGGTTTGTCTGTGTCTAACTTTCAGGTGGAATTATGTCAAGAGGCCAGGAACATTTATCCAAAATATTGGATCCAGGGGCAGCTAGGTGGTGCAGTGAGGGGCAGCTAGGTGGCGCGGTGATAGAGCACTGACTCTGGAGTCAGGAGGACCTGAGTTCAAATCTGGCCTCAGACCACACACTCGACACTTACTAGCTGTGTGACCCTGGGCAAGTCGTTTAACCCCAATTGCCTAAAAAAAAGAAAAGAAAAGGAAAAAACCAAACAAACAAAATATTGGATCCAAAAAGATTGGAAGAATTTGACTCTGGTTGATGCCATTCTTCATATGAAGAATTAAGAGACCCATAGACCCTCTGCTAAGTGAAAGAGCCTACAGGCAAAATACATGCTCGCTCTTATGTGCTGTTTATATTAGCGTACTCTCTATTTCTAGGATGAGGAACAAAATCTATACACTTTGTATAGTAGCTAGCAAGATACCATATTTAGCAGCTAACAACAACAATGATGATGATGAAAACAACAACAACACAACAACACATTTTAATAGAGGTTGGTAGTAAAGTGGATAGAACGCTGGACCTGGAGTCAGGAAGATCTGAGTTCAAATCAGCCTTAGAAACTTGCTAATTTTGTGACCCTGGGTAAGTCACCTAACCAAGTCTTACATAGTCTTAAAAAAAATCTATCCTTAAAAAAATGCTATCCTTTCAAACTATCATTTTATGTCTCTTTTCTCTTTCTCAGACATACTCCTGCAAAAATTTGTCTATAGATGTTACCTCTGTTTCTTTGTTACTCGCTTCTTCCTTTGAAGTCTCACATTTGACTTCCTGACTGAACCAAAGCTATCTACTCTGCCCCAATTACAAATCATCTCCTCATTGTCTAGTCTGATGGATTTTTCTCTAGCCTTCATCATTTCTGACCTCTCTGCAGAATTTAACACTGTTAATCCCTTTCTCTTTTTAGATATTCTAGCTATTCCCTGGGTTATTATGACATTGTTCTCCCTGGTTTTCCTACTCCTCCTCAGTCATCTTTGCTAGCTCATCATTCACATCATGGTACTTAACTCTAGGTGTATTCCAGGCTCTGCTCTGGCCCCTCTTCTCTTTTTGTCTCTATACTCTCTCACTTGGTGGTTTCATTAGCTTCCATGATTTGAATTATTATTTCTATGCAGGTGACTCCAAGACCTACATATCAAGTCCAAGTCTCTTTCCAGCTCCATTTTGTATATCACCAACTAACGTATATTTAATAGTGCTGGTCTGAGACATTTCAAATTCAACATATCTAAACCAGAAACTTCTCTCACACCTATCGTGTTACCAAACTTCATCCCACCTATTCAACCAGCAGCTGAATCTTGTCATTTCTACTTTCACAGTATTTTGCATCTATACTCTTCTCACTGTTCAAAGAGTCAACACCCCAGGTCAGGCTTATATCACCTTTCACTTGGAATATTGCAATGGCCTCCTAATTCATCTCTCTACTTCAAGTCTATCTTCATCCTATGGCCTCTTCCAGCTGCCAAAATGCAGTTCTGATCATATGGCTACTCTACTCACTAAACTGCAGTAACTCCCAATTGCCTCTGCGATCAAATATAAACTCCTCTGTTTGTTTTTTAAAGCCCCTCATAACCTGGATCCAAACTATTTTTACAGCTCTATTATATAACTCCTCTTCCTACATTCTACATTCCTGATAAGGTGGCCTTCACTCTGTCCTTCACCCGTGGCAGTCCATCTTTCACTTCCATGCCTTTTAACTAGCTGTCCTCCTTGCCTATAATACACTCCCTCCTCACCTCTGCCTCATAGAATTCCTCACTTCCTTCAAGACAGTTTAGGTATCATTTTCTTCATGAAGTCTTTCCTCATTTACCTAATTCTGATGTTCCCTCTCCATAACTACCTAGAATTTAAATTGCCTTGTATTTATTTATTCTGTAAATACCTATGTATGCACATGTGTATTTTCTGATGGATTCAAGCCTCTTAAAAGCATGGAGTGTTTTTTTTTTTTGCCTTTGTCTCTCCAGAGCTTAGCACAGTGCCTGGCATAATTGGTGCTTAGCAAATGTTTGTTATTGATTAATTGATTGATATATTTCCAAAAGGCATCAGAACTTGATATTGTGAAATCATTGCTACCTAAATATACTTCTGTTTGGAGATGGCCAAGTCAAGTGATATCACTCTAGGCTTTGGCATTCCTCAATGGTTTCCCCCTGGGTAGCTGAGTGTACTCTGGAGGGTTTGAGAACGCCCTCTAGGGAGTCTGGCTGTCCTAATGCCACCCTCCCACCACACTCATGTTATTCACTTCTCCATTTCATAAAGCAGTATAGTAATATCAGAGCTGAATGGAATAGGAGATCATATATTGTTGAAATATTATTTATATTCTTAGGCTGATAGAATCATAAATAATGCAGAAGTTGCTGTTACATTCATTACCTGGCAGAAGTAGCTTTCCATGAAGTTCATATTCAGGCCTCCTTCTCTACATTCTCTCATGGAATTCCTTCTTAATGTCCCAGAGTATCCTGTACATACTTCAGGGACTGCAGATGCTTTCACTCCATTTGATAATTCAAATCTTGATGTTCCCATTCCTCCTTCTCCTACGTCTCTCATCTCTCTTTCTCCATATTCATTTGTATAAACTCCTAAAAAGATCATTAATTTAAATGTTTAGGACTCCAAAGAAGTTTACTGAAATATTTTGTTTATCTAGATAGGCACAACACATTCATGAGTATTTAAAAACATAACATACACACTCAGTTGGGTATAGAAATCTCTCTAACCCTACAGAAAAGTAGGAGGGGAAGGGAATAAGAGAAGGATGGGGAGGGGGCTGATAGAAAGGAAGGAGGATTGGGAGAGGCAGTGGTCAGAAGCAAAACGCTTCTGAGGAAGAACAGGGTGAAAGGAGAGAGAGGGAGAAGGATAAACAGGGGGAAAAAGATGTTAAAATTGTTTTTACATGTAATTGGGACAAATTGGGACATGTAATTGGAAAAAAAATTAAATATGTAAAAAACACTTGAAATAGCTTTTGTGCCCCAGAAAGTTGTTGAGATGCTGGAGACCCATTGATTATTTGAGACTATTAGAGTTCATGGTCCTGAGTGTGATGGGGTAAGGCCATAGGATAGTGGATGAGAAGGGAGAGGCAGGAAATGGTAGGTCTGCATGAGTAAATGGTAAGTACCAGCCACTTGCAGAAGAAACAAGTCTGCTCTCCTAAGAGAACTAGGATCGTATTGCTCAAAGTATACTTGAAGTGCTCAGCACTTAGAGTTTTCTGTCCAACACTCAAGTTCTCCATAATTCTGTTAAGGTTCAGAGTTCAATGGAGAATAATATAAAAAAAATTACATGCTTGGAGAAGAATGGAAGAAACCATACTTATTTAGCTTGAAGAAACAAAATGGTATGACTATTTGAATACATATGAAAGGTTTTTTATGTTTATAGTGAATGATAACAAGCTAATCCATATCTCTAATAAGGACATATAAGATGTAAGTGGTTTAAATTATAATTCATATGATTCTTTGGCTGTATCTCAAGATCTTGTTTATTCTCCTGCCTTAAGACAAACCTATATTTAAATGATTCTTCTTATATTTAATGACTCGCCAAGAAACAATTCCTTGTCTTCCCTGTCAGGGAAGGGAAAAATGTCTGTTGTACATCCCAGTTCAATTAAGCTGGTTGAAATGCTTCCATAATGTTCAATCTTCTATATTTATTCTTAAGTAGCAACTTTGAGATCAACATGTCTATTGATGTTAAAAGGAACCTTATTTCTCAGGCTATCACATGTGTTTAGTGGTATCATGATGAAAAGGCAGAGATTCAAGTCCCACAAATGAGCATTGTCACTGAATTAAAGTTAAACTTTAATAATTTTTGAATTATTTAATTATTTAAATTATTTCATTATTATATATAAATTATTATTATAATAAAATACAATACAATAAATATAATAATAAAAATTATTATAATATATAATTATATATAAATTATTTAAATTATTTTATTAAATTAAAATTTAATGTTATGTTCCTGCCCATCTCAAAGAAATTAATATCAATCAGATAATCTGTAAAGTTCTATATTCCTCCTCTTCCTCCTAATAATAATAATAATAATAATAATAATAACATTTATATAGCACCACTTTATGGTTTGCAAAGCACTTTATTTATGCTGTCACACTTTGATTCTCATAACAACCATGTGAGGTAGGTGCTCTATTTTCCCCCATTTTACAGATGAAAAAAGTAAGGAAAAGAACAGTTAAATGACTTGGCCAGCTAATAAATGTCCAAATCAGGATTTGAACTCAGGTTTTCCTGTTTCCACATCTAGCACTCTATGCACTATGCCATCTGTACTCTATGGCTATGATATCAAAATGTTAAGTATAAACCTCAAATACCATGGTCTTCAAAGAATTAACATTATGGGTGATCCAAAGGGCAATGTATGAGGTGTGGTAGGCATGAGTAGGCTACAGAACATTACCAAGATAGGTTTTCACAGGAGAAGCAATGTAATTGGTGTCATCAGGGACATGCGTGAGAAGAAAAGGAGTTGACTTGTTTAAGGAGTGAGAATATGGAATAACTGATAGGTCACGTGCATACTCCACTGTTAATCCCACTCAACGCCGAGAATGGAGAATAAAAGAATAACTCCAGCACTCTAGATGGGCCCCTAAAGAGCATTTAAGTGAGGACATGGACAAAAGTGATGCAGGACAAGCAGGCATGGATGTGGTATGATCTTCACCATTGGAAGGAGTAACCCAGGAATGTGCTGGAGGCAGCTCAAACCAGCTCAAGGAAACAGATTTAAAAATTTTCATTGTTAGCATTTGCACTTTGGAAATCAACAAATGCTAGAAATCAGGGCTTGATTTATTATTTTATTGATTGGCTATACTGAAAGTATAATGTGAAAGTGGTTGAGAAAATGTTAAGAATGCATATTAAACTTTCACTTGTTTTGTGCATATGCCCCACCTCCCACCCCCAGTCGGTTGTTCCACATTTACCAGAATACTCCTGAAGCCCCAGCGCTGAGATCACAGAACCATAGAAGTATGAAAGAATACAACTAGAAATAGTTTCTCCAGAAACTTATGATGTACAAATGAGAAATCTTAAAAGTAAAGGTTACTAAAATTTTTAAATGAAAGTGTAATTTGCCCTTGACAATTTTATATATATGTATATATTATATATACATATACATATATATATAAAGATTTTTTCTCACCATTTTAAGTATATAATAGGAAATAAATTTGTATTCCACTTACCAGCTGTGTCAATACATTCATTCATATTCCCAGTAGCATCTATCACTGGTATAACTGGCACACAGATGTTGTTTATATCCTAAAGAAAGGAAACCATTATTTCTTCCCTTTGGCAATAAACAAAAAAATGGCATTTTCCATTATATATATTTCATATTCTTTGTTTTTTTTCCCTCTCTCTATTTCCTTCGGATCTCTTAGGTGTGCTTTTTTTGTGATTAGATTTGCAACTTCATTTGATGTCAGGAACTTCCTGTGAGGAAACTCCCTCTACCAGTGCAGATGAGCCCCAGCCATGCAACTTCAAAATCTTAGAGTCTTAGAGAGCTATCTGATCCACCGAAAAGGATAAATGACTTGCCCAGATCACACACCCATCATGTATCACAGGGAGGCAGTGTTGAACCCAAGTCTTCCTAATGCAGGAGCCAGCTCTTTTTACACTACATCACTCTCATATTTTATAAATATGTATATATCTTATTGAAATACATAAAAAGTTTTGAGATCTACTTTTCTTTACTCTCATTCAGGAAGTTTTTACTGATTAGATGAATCGCATTTTGATAATCCTTTTACTTGGCTTGTGGCATTTCATCTATATTAATTTTGTTTGTATTAAAATGATAGGTTTTAAATAATTTTCCAGTTTGGATATGTTCCATCTCTCCAATTACATTGTTAGTTTCTTGAAGCAATGGGATATTTCTTCTATTTATTTTGCTTTTCTTCTCTTATTCCTATTCCTACCCCTTGCCAAAACCTAACAGGAAAGTTTGTGCCCAGTAAACGTGGACTGCTGCATTTCTGACCTCTTAATTAATTTGTTTAGAACTCAGGTTTTAACTGGATTGCAAAGGACATTTCCACAAGATCAATACTTACATCAGGTTGGGGTCCCTCTACTGCCCAGGAATGGATTGCACCTTCTGTACACTCTGGAACAGGCTCAAAGCCTCCTCCCACACCACTGGCACCCCCACAGTCACATGCTATCAACAAAAATGGAACCACTGGCAAAGAGAAGTAGAAATAGATTGCAATTAGCAATAGATCTATGTTTTCATGGAAATAGTTTTTTTTAAAATTAAATTATATTTAGTTAACTGAAAAAACTCCATGCTCAACACATTTTGTTTTAAAGTTGCTATAAAAGATGAGAAAAACAACTTTAAAATATTTCAAACACTGTAATCAATTTAAGCTTCTGTCATTGACTGCACTCAATTATACTATACTACAGAGTGGCCACAGACAGGCCACTTCTGTCATCAATTCATACCCTTCTTTAGAACTTAAGATGATTTCCTTTAGTTGGCCTCATCAAGTCCAAAGCCTTGGGCTTCGAGGTCTATGATAATTTTGCACCTATCTATCTGTCTCCATCCTTGTGTCCCATTCCTCTTTAAACCCTGCACTTCATTTCAGTCAGTCCAGTCTTCTCATCATCTTTCGAATATGCCATGATCATTCCTACCTTCATGCCTTCGTACATGCTCCTTCTGTCTCCTCAAATGATGACTCTCTTCTCTTCCACTCATTGAAATCCTAATTATCCATCAAGTTCTAGATCAAGTTCTCCACTGATTCTTCTCCAGCTGTTCCAGGCTATACTAATCTCTTGCTAATTCATGATAATGTGGCATAGGAAGAAATGAAGTCCAAAGTTCACTTTTGTTCATTATACCATCTTCTTCCATGAATATAGCCTCTCTCCCAATCAAATATTTAACAAAAAGTCAAGGGCCAGTGAATGCTACCTGTTTATGAAACTTTCCTGGACACTCAAATAAGAAGCAATTACTTCTTTCTTTGAATGAATATACCTTGTTTTATCCATCTTATACTTCTGCACTATATTTTATATTCTTAGCTATTTGCCTATATATTTACTCCCCTATTTGTCTCTAATTTTCTTGTAGGCTGGAATCCTGTCTTATTTATTTTTGTATCTCTCATAGGATCCAGTATAGTGCAGATGGGGAATAAGCATTTATATAGTGCCTAGTTTGTTCCAGGCACTATGCCAAGTGCTTTATAAATATTATTTCATTTGATTCTCACAAGATGCCTGCATGGGAGGTATGTGCTATTATTATTTCCATTTTACAATGGAGGAAACTGAGGCAGACAGCAGTTTAGTGGCTTGGCCTATGGTCACACAGCAAATCAGTTAGGTCAGATTTGAACTCAGGTCTTCCTGACTATAGGGCCAGTGCTCTAGCCACTGTACCACCTAGCTGTCTCTAGATCCCTGCACAGAGCAGGATGTTAATAGTTAATGTTTTTTGAACTAATCAGTGAATTCTAACCAGCTTCAAAAGGAAGGACTATCCAGTAAAAAAAAAATCAGTCAACAACATCTGAAACAAATATATTGCCTGTAATTTAAATGAAAATAATAATTCTGTTTTGTGTGGGCACAACCTTATAAAGAGTAAAAAAAAGGTGTAAATTAGAGGCACCTACCCCTTTTCCAAGTAAGCACTGTTCTAGTTACATAGCCACTCTTAGTCACTCACTATCATGGTACTCATGTTTCTACCACATTGGCAATGGCATATATTTCAAATCTTAATAGATGGTAAAGAAATTATGAGGCCAAGTTTAGTTGAGAAACAGAAAACAACCCATCTTCCTTTTTCCCTTTATAGACACTAGATAAATAAATGAAATACTTACACCCAAGTACCAAGAATCCCATGATAAGCAGACCAATGCCAGCAGGACCAAAATGTATATTATCTCCAATAATGTCACGATCCCCATTTACTGTAGAACCAATACCATAATTACTGGTAGTGATTTCCCCACCGATAGTGGATGACCCATCAGTTGGGGTACCATTTTGTCTTTCTCCATTAGTTCCTCCTGTGTTTTTATCTTCATTAGTGGTTGTTCCTGGTTTGAGATGTTCCAAGTCTGTCATATCAAGAATAATCATACCAGTACAAGTTCTTTGGAGAGTATCTAAAATGGTAAGATATTAAAGGAATGTCACATGTAAAACACGGTTGTCATCCCAAAGCATATGCTAGCTTGTTTTTTTCAAAGTCATGATGAAGTTCATCAGATGCTCTGTACATATATTTCCTGCCTTTAGCATAGTGCCTGGCATATAGTAGGTGCTTAATAAAGGCTTATTGATTAATTGATTTCCACAAAAGTTGCCAATTTCTTTTATATTCTGCTGTTCCTTGGCACTAGAACAGCTTTCTTTTTAAAAATTTCTCATGATAGATCTGAAATTCTGAGTATATGATTATTATCTGTTTAGACTTTCAGAGTTGTCAAAAGACTCAAATTCTCACCAAGGTTACAAGGGGCTTCTGTAGAAAAATGTAATTGAAAACTAGCTGCTGCCGTGTTATAGATAACACTAGACAGGATGATAGAAAGAACAGGATATTTGTCATCAAAATCCCTTTAGTTGCTTATTATAGTTATATCACAAGTATCTACAAACTAAAACAACACCATGGTAAAACTATGGGCCTATAAAGAGTATATAAGAGTGAAAGGGCAATAAAACAACTAGGCCAAGGAGGATCCTCAACTTGATGGGGCAAGTCGAGAAAAATAGAAGGACAGAATTCCTGTCAACTATTTCAGTTCCAACTGTTCATATTTCCATTGTTGGAGCCATTCAGATAAGCTGGACATAGAGAGGGAGAGGTTGCAGAAATTCATCAATATGCATCAAAAATGTTCTACCTCTATACTAGCACTGGGTCAAAAGGTGCTCCTTCTTTGGTAAGAATCATGTATCGGGTTTATCATAGAGCAAAATTTCATTAATTGGAATTAATTAGGAGAATGGTCAATTTTAATGGAAGAAATATGCAAATTGTGGAATGGTCTTAAGAGTTATGGTTATGTTGCTTTATTTTTGGTCCCTAGTATTTAAGTAAATCTGTGATTTCAGTCAGCCAATAAATATTTAGGGGAATAAAAAGAAAAGGCAACTCCCCCCTGCCTCAAAAAAAGTCACTCTTCTCAAATAGCATATATTCTAATGGAGGAGACAACACATAAATAATTATATATGTATAAGACATATAAAGAGTAGATGAAGGTAATATGAAAGGAGAAGGCAGCAGTTGGAAAGGCCACCTACAGATGATGGGATATGAGCTGATTCTTGAAGGAACCTATGGAAATTAAGAGTTAGAAATAAATGAGCAGAGCATTCCATACATGGGGGACAACCAATGCAAAGGCCTAGATAGGTTATGAAGCATCATGTTTGAGAACTTGAAAGTAGCCCAGTGTAACTGGGTAGAATTTATGAAGGGGAGCCAGGTTTAAGAAGAATGGAAAGTGGGAAGGGACCAGGTAATCAAAAACCAAATAGAGGACTTTATAGTTGATCCTAGAGACAACAGAAATTCAATAGAGCTCACTGAATAAGAAGGTAAAATGGCTAAGCCTAAGTTCTAGAAAAATCACTTTGATAGTCGAGTTGAGGATGAATTGGAGTGGGGAGAGACTTGAGGCAGAGAGACGATTGAGAAGGTTATTGATGTCGTGCAGGAGAGAGCTAACCTCTCTGCTGACCTCCAGTCTTGCATCTCCAACTGCCTATTGGCCATCTTGAATGGATGTCCTACAGACATAAATTCAACATGTCCAAAACTGCTGGGTTTTGCCCCAACCCCTATACCTTTCCTAATTTTCCAGTTACTGTTGAGGATATTGCCATTCCCTCTAAGTCTAGGATCACAACCTCAGCATTCTTAACTCCTCTCTTTCACTCCTCCTATCTCGTCTGTTGCTGAGGCCTATTTATTTTTTATCTTTGTAACATCTCTCTTATATGTATCTTTTTTCAGTTAACACAATTACCACCCAAGTGAAAGCCCTATCATTTCACACCTGCATTATTGCAATAGCCTGCTGGTTGATCTCCCTGCCACAAATCTCTCTTTACTCCAGTCCATCCTTCACTCAGCTGTCAAAGTGATTTTCCTAAAGTATGAGTCTGATCATGGCATTTCTCTACCTGAGGAACTCCAATGGCTCTCTCTCGCTTGCAGGATCAAATATAAACTCTTCCATTTGGCATTCAAAATTCTTTATAACCTGCCTCTTCCTTCCAATCTGCTTACAACTTAATCCTGCACCCCAACCGCGTTCTGTTATCCTGTGACACCGACCTCCTTGCTCTTCCTTGAATAAGACACTCAATCTCCTGACTCTTGATACTTTCACTTGTTGTCCCCCATTCTTGTGATACTCTCCCTCTTCATCTCCATCTCCTGACTTGCCTGGCTTCTTTCTAGGCTCTTCTAGATTTTGATTTCCTCTTAATTCTAGTGCCTTCACTTTCTGTTGATCAATTCTAATACAGACTGTAAATATTTGTATTTGCATGTTGTCTCCACCATTAGACTGTAAGCTCCTTGAGAGCAGGGACTGTCTTTACCTTTCTTTGTATCTTCAGCACTTAGCACAGTGCCTGGAACATAGTAGGTATTTAATGAATATTTATTGACTGACAGTGAGCATAGTAAGTCAAGACAATCAAATATCTCATGAAATAATATTTCTTGTTGCATTTGGGTGCCTGATAAAAACCAATTCCATAAATACTTTTATTTACCCTTCCATGGAGAAGCTATAAGCTGCCCTTGCATTTAACTCATATCTTTATGATGTCTGCTGGTTTCATAATTAACAAAAATGTCAATAAGGATATGGCTCAATCCTTTTAATAGAATGTCAAGTCATTGGCCATTATACAAAGATATAACATTAACAATAGTTGGAAAATTTTTAGACATTAGAACTATTTTATTTTTAGTACTTTGTGCCCATGGAAGAATAGAACTTACAAAGGACTGAGGATCAGTTTGTGTTTTGGTTTGTTTATATAAGATTCTATAATAAAAATTCATCGTCAAATTTATAGATTTTAAATTAATGAAATATTAACCACAAACATAAAATAACTATATTCCTGATGGTTTCAATCTATATTGACTGATTTGGTAACTCATTAAAGAGAGAGGTTACTTCAATAAGAAAGCAATGTTTTGTTATTTCACTGTGAATATAACTGTATTAGTGAATTTTTAAGCTATAAAATTTTAGAAAATGCTATCTTACCATCTATGGATAGAATAGTTCCTTCATAGTGTCCATTGAGTCTTTGATATACCTCTCTGGTAATTACACTGTTCAGGATAAGTTGACCAGTTCTTTCATTAACTGCTAGCAAACCACCAGGATTCATTCCCATTATATATCTGTATTTTGAAGAATTCCACAAGATTGTTAACAATTTGAAAAAAAATATATTTTATGAAAAATGAATGTTCATAATTGGACATGTTACCTGACTGTTTTTGAAGGTCCTCCTGTGTCCAGATCAATTGCTACCATTGACCCAATGACAGAATTTTTCCCCATATCTCTGGTTATGGTGTAAGTATTAGAAGCTGGAGCAAATACTGATCCTTCAATTACATTATCAACTGATACTGAGATGACAGTTGCTTCCATTTTATATTGAGATGCAACTGAATGATGGAATTCAGCTTTGTTTCTAACACCGATGCTAAGCTGCATGTTCTGTATTTCTTCATAATTAAGAGGCTAGAAAGTAAAAAGAAAAGTATTGTCATCCTAACAATCTCTCATATATTCTCCCTTCTTTCCTCTGACATTGCCACCACTCTGTTATAGGTTCTTACCACCTCATGACTGGACTATTGCAATAGCTTGCTGATTGATCTCCTTGTCTCAATTCTCTCCATCAAATTGATCATCCTAAAGTGCTGGTCTGACCATGTCATCCATACCTGGATTCCCTGCCCCATTCAATAAGCACTAGTGGTTCCTTTTCACCTCCAGAGTAAAATATAAGATCCTGTATTTGATTTTTAAATTGATCCATAACCTGGTCCCTTCTTACTTTTCCAGTCTGCATATATCTTACAACACCCCTTCCTACCTCTCCCTTCCCATATCTTATGTGATATAATGACCCTGGTTTCCCTGCTGCACTCAAGTCACATTCCATCTCTCAATTCTGAATATTTTCCCTAGGAGTCCCCTATTCCTGGAATACTCTTCCTCCTCATCGCCTCCTTCTAGCTTCTCTGGCTCCCTTCAGGTCTCAGCAAAAATCCCACCTTCTACAACAACATTTCCCCAGTGTTCCTTAATCTTTTGGCCTTCTTTCTGAGATTATTTGCAATTTACCTTGTATTTAACCTGTTTGTACATGGCCGCTTGAATGTTATCTTTCCCCTTAGACTGTAAGCTCCTTAAGAGCTAAGACTACATTTTGCCTTTTTTTTTTGTAATCTAAGCAGTTAGCACAATGCCTGGTACATAGTTGGCTCTTAATAAAAGCTAATTGATTGCTTAATCTAACAAGAAACAAAATTCCAACCTAGAGAGAGCCACAAATCCTTTCTGAGGGCCTGCTATGTTCCAAGCACTGTTCTAGTTCCTGGGGACACAAAGACAGAGAGCAGAAACACTAGTTTGTATTTTTTCTTTCTCCACTTAACCATAGATATATTTGTACTAATATGTGTCTATATTCACAGAAAAATATATATTTCTTTGCCTTAAATCTCATTTTAAAAAATGGGAATGAATTGAGAGCAATAACACACATATGTAGATTCTTTTTAGAAAGTTACAAAATCACAGTGACCCAACAGACATGGTGGAGCATGTTTGCAATCTGTGCTGCCAGGGAAGCAGAGACAGTTGTGTCTCTTGGGCTCAGTGGGCTAACTGCTAAGCGTGGCATCAATGTGGTGCCTCTGGAAGTCAGGGCACCACCAGGTTGTTTAAAGAGGAGGAGAACCCAGACCCAGGTTGGAAACAGAGCAGGTCAAAGCTCCTGTGCCAATGAGAGTGGGACTACTGGGTCTGTGAGTAGCCTTTATACTTTTGGACTGGGCAAGTCAGGGTGACTTAGTCTTTTAAAAAAAACAAACAAAAAACCAATGTTCATGACATTTGGAATCTTTCATGAATTTTCAGAGGATGTGGTTATAACAGCACCAATCTGGAACGTAGCTAAGGTTCTGAACTAGAGATAACAGAGAATGGAGGAGAGATGATCTTAATTGGTACCAGCTGCTGTTGGAACCTGAAAGAGTCACCTAGTTATCTTCTTCCAACTGACTGTGTCATACAACAATGAAAGACCTTAAGAGTAGTTTAATGTTTAGTAGCCTTCTTCATTAATAAAAGACAATTCATGAGTACAAAACATGATCTCACATGTCCCAAATCTTCCTGTTTCATATCCCATTGGAATTTCAGTTGAACATTAATTTGCATATTTCCTTATTTCTATGAAGCCAAAATGTCTAAATGAAATCATTTATATAAAATAATTTTCAGATCTTAAAATGGTATACACAAGTCTACTATTGTTAAGACATCACAATATGCCATAAAAACATAAAGGTAAAAACCTCAAAATGAATCAAAATGTTTATTTCTGTTTTAATTTTGTTCTTACATGTGTATCTAATTAGTATTAATGCCCATTTTCATAATTTTTGTAGGGTAGACTACTTGCAAAAAGAGAAGCAAAATAAAGTCTTGTCTAAATTGAAAAAAAAACAAAGCAACTCAAAATTAATTTTTCACAAAAACTCATTTCAATGGACAATATTTTCTGCTTATTAACTTGACTTTAGGATGAAGTATGAACCTAGCTGCTTTGCTATAGGCCTAATAAGGTGTTAAGAACACTGCACTTTCAAGTCAGAAGACCTATATTTGAATCTTAACTTTACCACTCACTAACTGTGTGACCTTGGGTAAGTCTTTTAGCTTCTCTATACTTCAGTAGCCTCCTTTGTAAAATAGGGATAAAAATGTGCTTCTCCTTCTCTCATAGAATTGTTGTGAGAATCAATGAATAATGTAAATAAAGCATTTCTAAACTGTGAAACTTTATAGTCATTAGTCATTATTTTGAAAAAGGTATTAAGCAAACTATTCATTGTAATGGTATTGTACCTTGATAACTCGGAAAATTCCCTCATTAGTCATTTCATCAGTTACTATTTCGAACCAGCCTCCTTCATTTCCCGATATAAAGAAGAAGAGTGCCAACCAATTATCTGTTCCCTCTTGATCCAAGTCAATAACTCTGAACCGAACCACTTCCTGGCTAATCATATTCTCTTGGATATGTATTGAGTACTGAAAGAGATGGATGAAGATTTATTTTTGAAAAATAACACAGTATTAGTTTCTGCACAAGAAGAAATAGATTAGAAATTCAAGGAACATTTATAATTATAAATTGTTTAGAAAAGAATTATATTTATATGTTATCTTCAATATGAGCATCACTTCTAGTCTTCCATAAATCCATTTTTCATGAGCTCTAGTTACCATAGATGTGCAAGTATAGAATCCAATTTTGTGAAGTTTTGTCTCCACCGATGAAAATCTATATTACTATACAGGGTTATTATGCAAGAACCTAAAAGATACTCTTTTCACTTCAAGTTAGCAGAACTGGTGAGAAATACTTACAGTGGGGAATTCAAGTCTTGGAAAATTGTCATTGACATCTAAAATTGTGATTTTGCAGTCACTTTGTGCTGATAGTCCATCTGCACCTCCATCCCGGTCAGAGCCTCTTACAACAAGACTATACATAGCATATTTCTAAGAAATAAAATAAAACAAGATGTTATATGTAACAATAATCTTTATGATGGTCATTACTGTAAAACAGGCAAAGTTCTTTGTAAGTATTACCCAAAATGACATTCAAAATAACAATACTCCAAGGAGAGGATGTAGAAAGAACAATCCACTATTCCTGAGACTGGTGGATAAAACACAGTTAATTAACAACCCAAATCTGCATTTGGGGTTCTTTCTCCCAACACATATCAGTTAGTATTGCAGATTGTACCTCTACTTCCATTAATGTTTTTCCCAGAAATGCTATTTAGAAACGCTAACTGGTTTGAATTTTGTTTTCTCTGGTGGACAATAGAAGAAAAAAGGAACCACAGTGGGGCATGGGATGAAAGATCTTTACATAAAATAGTGCTTTGTATGTAGTAGGTGCTTATTAAGTGCCTGGTGAATTCTTTGAATGAAGAGATAATTCATAAACAGCCATATGACTCAGTGGAGAAGAGTATGGAGTTTGGAGTCCAGAATGCCTGGCTTTATGTCTACTTAAGCAAGTCTCTTGGACAATCATGGAGCCAAATGGATATTTCCTACCCCACAGAATTGTTGTGAAAAATAAAGCAGATAATTATGTGAAGTGCATTATAAACCATGAAACTCTTTAATTAAGGTCACCTGTTACTATCATGCAAAAGTACTGTCCAATGTACAGATTCTTCATCCCATGTCCCCACTACATCTTTTTCCAGTCTCACCCTTCTCCAATCCATCCTTCACATAACTGCCAAAGCAATTTTCTTAAAACACAGGTGTGGCCATATCACTCCTATTTTTAAGAATTTTCATTTTCCTCTAGAATTATTCTAGGAGAGATTTTCTGTTTCTTCTAGAATAAAATGAAGGCTTTACAGCTTGGCATTTAAATCCCTTCTCTGTCTGACTACAGGTTACCTTTCTAGGTTTATTGTTCTTGCCTTAAGCAATTTATATTACTTGTTCATGGTGAATTTGGCATTTTGTTTCTCACCCTTGTGCCTTTGCATAGCTATCTTCTCTAGCTCTGGCTGTACTTGTGGAGAAGACTACCTGCCCTCCACTTCCAATGTGACTGGTTTTGGAGGGAGACTTAGAATATTCCTTGCTTCCCATGGTCTCCTTGAGGATCTTCCCATGCCTTCTTTATTCAGTACACTTTCCTCTTTTTAAGTTCACACAATTAAATTTTTCTACTCAATACAAATGATGGTAGTTGTAAAATATTGACTTCCAGGTCATTCTCTTTCTTTTCTCAAGGAGTTGAGCACCTGGCTCACCATCTTCCCGTCCTCTACAACTCCTCTCCTTATACTAGGGAACCTTACTATTCATGTAGATATCCCTCAAACTTTCTAACCTCCAATTTCTTCCACCCCCTTATGTTCCTTAACTTACTCTTTTACTCCAAGTCAGCCAAACAAATAAATCAAATAGCCAAACACTGTGGATCTCACCATTAGTCACAAGTGTTCTACTTAATTCACCCATCTGACCATAACCTCCTATCATTCCACCTTTCCCAATGTTTTACCCCTCCTATACCTTTCTTTGCTCTCATTAGACTGTGAGCTCCTTGAGAGTAAGGACTATCTTTGGCCTTTCTTTGTATCCTCAGAGCTTAGCACAGTGCTTGGCACATAGTAGACACTTAATAAATATTTATTGACTGACTGACTCATTCCTTCTACCTTTCAGTACTCTGTCATGCCATTACCCTCAATCTTAATTTACTTCTTTCCCTTCACCCTTAACCTAATAGTTAGTCATTTCATCTCTATACTTTCTGCTTTTGAATTTCTTATCATTATTTTTGCTCCCTTGTCCTAGCACCAAACCTCAATCCTGGACTAATCCCATTTTATGCCTCCTCCTGCTCCTTCTCGGGAGCTGCTGAATGGAGCTGGAGGAAATCCCATAACTTTGTTACCTAACTTCACCTGGGCTTTCATTGCAGCAAGGCAGTCCTTTTATTCCTTCCTGACTCTCTATCTCTCCTCCTATAGAAGCTATCCCAAACTTTCTTTTGCCTATTGAAGCCCCTCCCCTGCCTCATCTCCCCTCCTCTCAGCTGAGGACTTTGCCTCTTACTGTACTAAAACAAATTGAGGTCATTCAATCTAAATTTTTTCTTCCATCTCTCGCATCACCATTCTTTTCATCTCAAAAACCCCTTGACCTCCTTTTTCACTCTCTTCTCCAACAAAAAACAGGTGTCCCTTCTTCTTGCCAACGCTAACCCTTTCATCTATTCCCTCCTATCTTCTCTAAGAGATTGAATGCTCAATCATCCCTCCCTTTCTCTAAATTTCTACCTAACTACTAGTACTTTCCCTATTGCCTTTAAACACTCCCAAATTTCTCCCATCCTGAAAAAAAATTTTAACTAGTCCCTGTCATTCCCCTTAAGCTATCAGTTCTGATTTCCTCCCTTTCTTACTCAAACTCCTAGAAAAAAAGGTATCTACAGTTGTTGCCTTCACTTCTTTTCTTCTAATTAATCCCCAAATCTTTGCAGTCTGGCTTCTGACTTCATCATTGGCACTATGAAATGGTTCAAAATCAGAAACAGACATGGTTTTATAGTTTTTTTTCAGTCTTGTCTAACTTCATGACCCCATTTGGGGTTTTCTTGGCAAAGATACTGGAGTGGTTTGACATTTTCTTCTCTAGCTCATTTTACAGATGAGGAAATTGAGGCAAACAGGATTAAATGACTTGCCCAGGACTCTGTAGATAGTAAGTGTCTGAGTCCAGATTTGAACTCAGGAAGATAAGTCTTCCTGACTGTAGGCCTGGCACTCTATCCACTCTGCCACCTAACTTCCCATTTATCAGTAGAAATGACATTAAACAAGGTACATTATCATCTGCCTTGCTTCTGTAGCCTGAAGGCTGTGGGGTCTTTCCATCTGATTTGCTACTGAAACTTCCTTTATGGGTTATCTCCCCTTTAGACTGTGAGCATCTGGAGTGCAGGGAATATTTTGTTTTTTTCATTTAGTATCTTTAGCACTTAACACAGTGATTTGCATAGAGCATGCTTTTTGGTTGGTTGGTTGATTCATTCATTCATTCATTCATTCATTCATTCATTCATTCATTCATTCATTCATTCTAGTCCTGGCCCTATTAACCATCTATGTGACTTCAGATTAGTCACTTAATTCTCTATGACATCAATTTTCTTGTTAACAAGAAAGTGGGATTGATTACAGGTGGTGGTCAGGGTTTAGACTTCTTTCTATTTCTCAGATTCTTTAATTCATGCTTTAAGAGCATTATGGCACCCTATTTAAAAGTGTTAACTCTTTTTTTTATCATTTAAGTAACGATGAACTACTTTACCCTAAGATTCTTTATTATTATAATATTATTCAAGATCAAGTGTTCTTAAGCTGTAAAGGACCTTAGAGACATCTATTCTGAATGTCTTATTCTACATATGAGGAAACTGAAGCCTGGAGAGGTCAAATAAGTTTTCCAAGGTTGCCCAGGTTAAACCTCTATTTGGATCCAGGTCCTCTAACTTTCAGTCCTGTGGTCTTTGCACTGAAGCACACTATCTCTCTGAACAGCTGCACGGATAGTAATTAAAAAATGAAAAATCTACTTAAAGGGACATATTAAATGTAAGGATCCTATTGATATGAAGGTGGTGTACCAGCTACATGATGCAGGGGATAGAAAGATAGGCTGGGAGATCAGAGTTCAAAACTGGCCTGAGACACTCACTAGTTGTGTGACCTTAGGCAAGCCATTTAACTTCTGTTTCGCTCAATTTTATCAATTGTAAATGGGGATGACAATAGCACCTACCTCCTAGGATCACTGTGAGCATCAATATTTGTATACCTAGTAGGCACTATATAAATCTTAGCTATTATGTTTCTATCAAAGTATTTTATCTTCCTCCTATTAGGGTCTCTTTGACACTTTGTTAGTATCAATCACTCTTTCAAACAACAGCAGCAACAACCACAATAACAATTTTACCTCTCGGTCCAGAAAAGGATTCATGGTTCGAAGTTCTCCAGAATATCTGTTCAAAATAAACATTGGGGAATCTGCAGGCTCCTGGCTGACAATCTTGAAGGCGATTTTTGAATTCAGGTTATTCGGTTCATCAGCATCAGTAGCATTTAGCACCATCACCAGAGTATCTAGAAGGTAAGAGAAATTGATTGTTATAAAGTTTAAACTTCTACTGTGTTACAACAAGAAATTTACTTCTCGGGTAAGGATTTTCTTTAGCATTCACATACCAGATGTGCTTATTAGCATAATGTAAACAGTGCCTTTTCAATTCTGGGCTAGATATTTGTGTTCTAGTCAACTAGATGGAAAAGTGGATAGAGCCCTAGATCTGGACTCAGGGAGACCTGAATTCAAATCTACCTTCAGACATTTATTAGCTATGTGGCTTGGGCAAGTCACCTAACTTCTAATTCCCTCAGTTTCCTCGACTGTAAAATGGGGATAATAATAGCACCTACCTCTTAGGGCTGTTGTGAGGACGAAGTGAGAATATTTGTAAAGTTCTTTGCAAACCTTAAAGTGCTATATAAATGCTAGCTATTATTATTATGATCATTGGCTAATAAAGTTGTTTACCCTTCCTTAGCAGTAATCCTTCCCTTTACCCCTTTGCTTGTCACTCCTTGTATCTATTTAGTTTTGATAACTTTGAAATAAAAGAAAGATGCCACTATTTTTCTTCTGATTCTGTTACTTTTTTTTCATGGTAGAAGGATTATGTTGGGGGTGTGGAGGGAAAGCATGGTAATCATTTACATGGCCTATTACAATCTTAAACCAATGATTGTTGTTTTTAAACTCTTTGTGACCCCATTTGGAGTTTTCTTGGCAAAGATACTGGAGGTTTGCCATTTCCTTCTCCAGCTCATTTTATAGATGGGGAAACTGAGGCAAACAGGGTTAAGTGAATTGAAGGGTTTGAGGCTAGATTTAAACTCAGGAAGAGAAATCTTTCTGACTCCAGGCCTGTCACCCTATCCACTGCACCACCTAGCTGTCCTAGTGATATGTTATAGCAATTTGGAGATAAACATGGGTCCTTGAAGGCTATGCTTGCAGAGTATAAATAAGTTGGAAAGGCTTTGAGTATGGGCCTGGAGATGGACTGGGTTTATTGTCTGAGACCCAGCTTAGCTAGGTTCAGACTAGTTGATTGGAAGAAGGCTGACCACTAGGTGCTTTTAGCTAAAGAATTTCATGAAGAGTATCTCTAAAGGTGAGACAGAGTTGTGATTTGGTCAGCAGAAGTTTTGTGCACTTGTATGAAACCTTGAATTTTTTGAAGTACTGAAGTCAGTCAGTAAACAAGCATTTATTAAGCATGGCTTACATGCCAGGTACTGTACTGTGTTGGGAATACAAGAATACAAAGAAAGGGAAAAGACAATTCGTCCTCTCAAGGGGCTCATAGTCTAATGGGGGAGACAACATGAAAGCAATTATGTAAAAACTAGATATATTCAGGATAAATGGGAGATTGTTGTTGTTTGTCCTTTGATTTTGAAGAGGTCCAATGATATAATTAACAGAGGAAAGCACTAGAATTGAGGGGAATCTGGAAAGGCTTCTTGCATTAGGTTGTATTTTAGCTGATAACTGAAGGAAGCCTACGAATGCAGGAGGTAGAGGTGAAGAGGGAGAGAAAATTCCAGGCATGGGGACAACCAGCAAAACTGCTCAGAGTTGAGAGACTGAGTAGTGTGTGAGGAATAAGAAAAGAGACCAGTGTCACTGGGTCAAAGAGTACATGGGGGGAAGTAAGGTTTAAGAAAATGGAAAATGTAGGAATGGACCAGGTTATGTGGGGATTTAAAAGCCAAACAGAAGGTTTTATATTTTATCCTGGAGGTAACAGGGAGCCACTGGAAATGATTGCCTGAATTCAAAAATCGCCTTCAAGATCGTCAGCCAGGAGCCTGCAGATTCCCCAATGTTTATTTTGAACAGATATTCTGGAGAACTTCGAACCATGAATCCTTTTCTGGACCGAGAGGTAAAATTGTTATTGTGGTTGTTGCTGCTGTTGTTTGAAAGAGTGATTGATACTAACAAAGTGTCAAAGAGACCCTAATAGGAGGAAGATAAAATACTTTGATAGAAACATAATAGCTAAGATTTATATAGTGCCTACTAGGTATACAAATATTGATGCTCACAGTGATCCTAGGAGGTAGGTGCTATTGTCATCCCCATTTACAATTGATAAAATTGAGGAGTGACATGGTCAGACCTATGGTTTAGGAAGACCAATTTGACAGCTGAGTGAGGGTTGGACTGGAGTGAGGAGACTCTTGAGGTAGGGAGACCCACCAGCATACTACTGCAACAGCCTAGTAGGGAGGTGCCAAGGGCCTTCACCAGGGTGATGGTAACGTCAGAGGATGAGGGGGTTGAACTAGATGGTTAAGCTCCTTTAAATACTGAAGGATTGTTGCATAGTAAAGGGATTAGATTTGTCCAGTTTAGCCCTGGAGGGCAAAACTGGGAACAATATTTGGGAGTTGCAGAGGCAGATTGAGGTTCAATGTAAGGTAATTCTTCTTTAACATGATAGTACCTGCTATTTCCATGAACAATAAAGACACATTTGGAGGGTATTTCAAAGTGTAAGTTACTTACTTGCATAACTATTTTCTTCTACACTTCCCGCAAATTCAGTCATTGAAAATACTGGAGGATTATCATTTACATCCAGAACTCTGACCCTGAGCTCTAGAACATTTTCCAGATCTTGACCTTGTGCATTCAGAGCGCGGCAATAGATCTAGGAGAACAGGAAGACATATGTCATACTGAACCTGAAAAGATTCTCTAAACAGTTGTAGAAATCAGATGAAAAGGCTCTCTCTGTCTCTCAATCAATATCTTCAACTGCGTTTAAAAACTAGGGGGATAAGCCTTCTTTCCCCCTTATGATCCTCACTTTCAAGTCTTTAACTAAACTTTAATCATACTTTCCTTAGGGTTTAGGCCTGCAGGGGTGGGGAACCTGTGGCCTTGAGGCCACATGTGGCCCTCTAGGTCCTCAAGTGCACCCCTTTGATTGAATTCAAACTTCACAGAACAAAACCTTTCAATAAAAGGATTTATTCTGTAAAACTTGGACTCAGTCAAAAGGCCACACCCAAGGACCTAGAAGGCCATATGTGGCCTCGAGGTTGCAGATTCCTCACCCCCTATTTAGGGTAAAGAAAATCAATCAATCAAGTTTGTTTAGAAGGTATCTACTTGGTAGCAGTATGATTATGGCTATTTAACGTCTCTGAGCCTCAGTTTCTTTATCTGTAAAATGGGCATAATGATATCTCACAGGGTTGTTGGGTGGATCAAATGAGATCATTTCTATAAACCTTAAAGACCTGTGAGCTATTGTTTCTCAGTGGCTGTTTTGATAAGTGGGAAAACCAAATTCTACTCTCAAACAATCTTCTTCCAACCCCCTTTGGGCCTCACATAGGATGATTGCTGAATAAATCATCCAGAGAATTAAGAAAAATAGCAGAAATTTGACAATAAATACTCATTAATTGATTGATTAAAGATACTACATTCCTCAGTCTGAGCTTAAGATTTCCCATAAATAACAAGTAGAAAGTTGGTTTTACATACAAACAGATAAAGTACTCACTATGAAATGTGGGTTGACCTCTCTATCAACTATTGCTGTTATATTAATTTCACCCGTTTTTGGATTAATAACAAAGACTCCATAAGGGGGCTGATCAATTCCCACTCCAGAGATGCGATATGTGACTTGTTGATCCTTGGCACAGTCTGAATGAATCTATAGTAAGAGAGACAAAAAATATATGATAACAAATAGAATTAGCAATTTTGCATTTAGTATTCCAGTTCTGTCTTTCTTGAAAATTATTGAATATAATTTCCTTCTAGCCACGTGGCAAAAAGTTGTAAGTAATTAGAAATGTAGGGGCAGCTAGGTGGTGCATTGGATGGAGCACAGGACTTGTAATCAAAAAGATTCCTTTTCATGAATTCAAATCCTTCCTCAGGCACTTACTAGCTATGTAATCCTGGACCAGTCATTTAACCCTGTTTATCTCAGTTTATCATCTGTAAAAATGAGCTGGAGAAGGAAGTGGAAAACAACTTTAGTATCTTTGCCAAAAACTGCCCTCACTATGGAATTATGAAGAATCAGACACAACTGAAATGAATGAACAATAACAGCAACAACAACAATAAAAACTATTGTTGACCAGATTGATCACGACAGCAAACATTGTAATGATGGCCAATGGTGCAATAAAAGGATGAGGTAAATAATTATTAAAAAAAAAAACATATCAATACACACTATAGAAATCAAGTATGGGCCATCCTTCCCAGTATCCTGGTCTGACTAATGCTCACAGAAGGCAACTTTCTATGGATTTTGAAATGGCCACTTCCAACCAGGAGGAGAAAAAGGTCTTGTGACACTTCTCCTAGTTCTTGAGAATGAGAAGAGGCTAAACTATAGCCTATCCTCATCCCCTAACCCTAGGGAACAATAGTAGATTGAGCAAAAGACAAGAAATGTTGGGACTAGAGATAAAAAAGTGCTGATTATTTATAGGGGGAAAGTGACAGGGAGAAAAGTGACTGGAAAGAAGGGATAGAGGGAATGGTATTATAATAAGAAGAGAGCCAAAAAGATGCCTGAAATCAGTTCTAACACATTTTAAGACAGTGAGATAATTTAAATGTGTATTAAATAGCTAGAATATTAGTATTAATTTAAGTAGTAACATTATTTAATAAAAGCAACAGCAACACAATTCTGCCCATTATATGAAGTACTTTTTCAAATCTCCAATTGAATTTTTAAAGCTATCATAATCTTCCAGTGGATGATCTGAATGAACACATATCATATCTATCTATTTCTCTCATGCCTTCATAGCCTTGCAGTGAACTGGTTCATGAAATCTTTAAAGGGGTCTCCCTTCACTAATTTCAGGATTGGTCAACTCAACTTCCCAGTATTTAACCTCTTACTAGAACTGCCACTTACTTTAGCGATTGGATTTCTCTTTGAGTTATCTTCACCTTCTCGACAAGCTGCTGCAAATTTGATCCATTCCCGCTTTTGTCTTCTGATGGAATGCCATTTTATGGTGCCATTTTTGCTGTTATAGTCTCTTACCTTGGGTAAAAGGAGTCATAGTTTCCATAAGTTTGTCTTCATGCACTCATTTTTATTTATAATATACATTCATTAGGTACTGCAGTATTAACTCTAATATCAGAAAGAGAGCATAATGCCAAATTGATTATGCTCCTTTGATGTACTGTTCACTTTTGTTAAATTTGTTCTAATGATTAAGTAAATCTGACTTTCATATAAATTGGATATATATGTGAAGTTTAAAATTTAATTATTTTCAATTTTGTTTCAATTTAAAAAAAATATATATATATATTTTACCTGAACTCGAAATTCACTGTTAATTTCCACCACCACCTAGAAACCAAACCAAACAAATAAATTAAATGATTATTTTTGATTAGCTAGTTTTAGGATATATATCTTCACCTTCAAATCTCTTTACATTTAGCCTTTTTTTTTTAACTTCTTTTCACCCCTCTGTTTCTGTTCTCCTCCCTGCTATCCCTTTTGCCATATACCGTCCTACTAAAATACAAGTAGATACTGTTTGGTGTTCTGATGTTACAAGTCAATAGGAATATTGACCAATACAAATTATATCCTTTTTGAATTCAACAGCTGAGTCTGTCTTTGCTAAATCTTGTGCCACTTGGGAGATTGAATTCCCTTTGAAGTTGCTAAATGATATTTACTGATAATGGATAATAAAATTATTGTATAATGTGTAAAAAGTGGTAGCAATATGCAATAAAATATTGTATAAGGTATAACAAGTGGTAATAATGTGTAATAAAAATATTATATAATGCATAAAAAAATTCCTGGATATAGTTCAGGAAACTGTGTGGCAACAACTTAGCTATAACTAGTTAGAAGATTGATTTTTAAATTCATTCTAAGAATAGCAAAAATAACCAAATTCTAGTGCTAAATAAGGATATTGATTAGGAAAACAAGGGGAGGCCACCTATAAATGCATTCAGGAAATTCAATTTAATTAACATTTATTAAGTGCATTTGGTCTACCTCCCATTGCCTTTCACAGTGTCTTTTGCAAATAGAAGGTGCTTAATAAATGTCTCTGGTGTTGAACTGAATTTCTAGTACTACTAGATATGTTGGGAATACAAAAATGAACAATAGCATAGTCTATGCCTTCAAGAAGCTCACATTCTACTGGTGTGAGGCAGTGAGGGGTGTGTGGGGCAAGGCAGATATATATACAATAAAAGGTAGAGTCTGATTGGGGACAAAGGAGAGATCCAGGAAAGAAAGGTTCTATAAAATTTGCGGATGGATCTCCAGTTCTAGATGATGAGGAAAAATTATATTTTGAAAGATAGAGCTAAACTCTTAGCTGACTTTTCCAAATTTTAGTAGTTTCTTTTAGTCTGTTTCTGATACTTGCCCTTTTCACTAAGTATAGTGAACTTTAACTAAATAAACAGACTCTGAGAAACAGGAGAAAGCAGACATTATAATTGCATTGAGAACCAGAAAGGAAAGGTGATTAAAGAAATAGAGGAAAGTGTTGCCCTGGTTGGGCAAGTTCTTCTTGGCCTTTCCCTTACATGAGGCAATTATTCTAGTCCACAGATCATATTACTAGGTCTTATCCTCAATTTCACTTACCTTGTACTCTAGACTTAGGCAATGCATAGAGCAAAAATAAGACCCAATCTTAACCATTTTCCCTTCTCTACAAACACCCACTTTCTCCCCGGATCTTTTCAGTTGTTTCCAAGCCTGTAGTCAGTTGAGTGTTGCATCAGGATGCATTGAATCCTATACACCAGCATGATCAGCTGCTCTAATGGCAATTTTTTTTTTGTCGAGAACCCATATGAAGTGCTGAGCTTGGCTTTGAAGCTCACTTGGGATATAATGAACACAAATATAGCAATTTAAAGAAATTTAAATAGATTAAGCATTTAGTTTTAAAATCATCTTCCCAAATCATCTTCTATAGTTCAGAGAATTCCAGTTTTCCAGGACATTTAATAGGGAGAGTAAGTAATAAAAACTTTTATCGCAAGTATTAGTCTGGATTTAAAGTTGACCAGTAGAATGTGAAAATTACAGTTAGTGTGGGATTAAAAATTATTCAAGCTATTCCAAATGACTCCATGTAATTGACTTCAATTTTAACATTTTATGTAATACTATAGCAAACCTCAAAGACTGCTACATTTATTTATTTATTTTCCCTTCAATTTAATTTTATTTTTCAGTTCCAAATTCTCTCCCTTTCCACCTCTCCCCCACCAATCAAGAAGGCAAGAAATACCAAACCCATTATGAACACTAAGTCACACAAAACAAATTTCCACATTGGCTAAAACATTTTTTAAATGCTAAAAATAATTCATAATTCAAAAACACATTTACATGGAAATGTATTTCTTCATGGTTAATAAAATGAGCACTTTAATTTAAGAGATGACATGTTTTCCTATGAGAAATTCTTTGACCTATGGTACAAATGAATGGTAATCACCATCATGGCTGACTGTTCATGCCAATTAGGTCACTTCCTGTTTCTAAGAGAAACAGAACGACATCATCTCCTGGCAGATTCTTTATGCTCTAGACCAGATCTTGATATGTTCCTTGAATCCTCATTGAGTCCTTCAGATCACTAAGATACCATTGGAATAGCACACGTGATACTGAAGGACAGAGTCTACAAGAAAGAATGTGTTTGACAATGTGCCAAACTCACCTCAGCAATGATAGGATCTACTGTAGTCAGGTATCCCTTAAAGTCTTAATGTTTTTCTTTAAAAGAAATAGACATAGACACATTTTCTTTTTTTAAATTATGAAATCAAAAGGTGAAAAATAAGGCCAACTGGAATCGACATGACAGCTTTTCTTCAGAGTTCAAACAGAACAGATAGAATCTAATTTAACTTCCCAACATCCCTGTTAGCTAGGGAGGATTTAGGTCTTATTATCCTTTCACAGGCAAGGAAAAGAGATGTGAAGCTGGATAAGAGACGTGCCCAAGCTTATATATAGCTAGGAAATTGTGGAGATGGAACTAGATCCTGGGTCTCCTAATGCCTGATCATTCTAGGCATTGGATAGAACCTATCATATTTCTCCTTAAGAAGCATTGCTTCTTGTGGCCTCTATTGCCTTGGCTCAACGTTTCCTTTACCTCACCTGTGGGGGTGGAATGGGGGTGGAACTGTACATTAGTTGTCTGTTTGGGAGACATTTCTTCATAATAATAGAACTGTATATCCACCTTTTATCTACAGTGCACCTTTCTTTCTATGGTGAGGTGGCTAGTGGGTAGATGGTGTTTCTTTTGGATGACTGTGATGGATGACTCATTAACCATCTCAGGTCTTTGAATCTGTGTCATATTATTCCCATGAAAGGATCATGGGATTAGGAACAGAGCTCAGTATCTACACCCTCATGTTAGGGTGTCAGTATTGATCAACAACTGAATAATTGCTATCTACACTTCTATCTGTGCTGTGTAGACATAGGCTCATAGTCATGTGCTCAGAGACATAATATAAACTGTTACTACAGTTTTTCATTTGTATGGTGTATTTGTTGATAATATACAATTAATGTTTGGTCACAAGGACTTTTCCTACAATTTTTTTATGCACAACAAGACCAGAGATGAATTATGTGGAGGTAGTGGAAAGGACACAATTTGGAATCAAGAGACACCTGGGATTGAATCCCATCTACAACCTTTACTAAACTTATAACCATGGGCAAGTCACTTAATCTATATGTCTCAATTTCTCCTCTGTAAAATGGGAATGTAATACATTATAGTACTTTCCTCATAAGATTGTCCTGAAGACAAAATTAAATAATGCAGGAAAATTGTTTTCTAAGCCTTAACATGGTATATCATTTATCATTATAACCATATCTTTTAAATATTTGATAAAATGTCCTAGCCTACATCTAATGATATTTTATTTAAATGAATATAATCAAAAGAATTTGAGGAAAGAAGGCTGAATTTATTTATTTATAATATAGCTAATTTGTTTTTTGTGTAAAGGACATAAAAGAATAATTTGCAATAGTCCCCTAGAAAGTCAGTATATCAGTTATTAGTCCCAAAGTTGAGCCCATAAATCCTTCCTACACAAAAGTAATATGAAACTCAATGTGTGAATTCCAAATCTCAGAGCTTACACATTTAGATTTGCCCATTCTGATTGGATTAGAAAAGTCTTTGACATCATGACTAAGAAAATTAAACTTAGCAAAAATTAACTATCTAGCTAAGAGGCAGTATGGTATAATGGAGAGAGGGCTGACCTCACAGTCGGAAAGACCTGCAATTGAGTCCTGCTTCTGATACATCCTAGCTGTGTGACCATGGGTGAGTGATTTACCCTCTCAGTACCCCTAGGCAATTGTCTGAGACTATAAATTAGAAAGGAGTTGCCTATCTTCATTGGTGACAGAGAGTTTCTACACCAGCAAATTCCCACATTGAAGAAGTTACAGGTCTATACCACCTCTCTGCCCCACCCCCTAACAAAAGACAAGCTCCTCCCCAAAGTGTCTTCTTATGCAATGCCAAATATAACATATTCTTTGCTTATTTAACATATTACTAGCTCTTTTGGGTTAGTAACCTGTTTCTCCATATCATTGTCATCATTCCTTGGTTGGAAGCACACCAAAGAAAATAATGCTTTCCTTCCTGAAAGATAGACTCTCACAGTGCCAGCATTACAGTCAAGAATTAATTTTTGAATCCTGAGAGTATGGTCCAGGGGCAGGGAACCTGCAGCCTTGAGGCCATATGTGGCCTTCTAGGTCCTTGGGTGTTGCCTTTTGATTGAGTCCAAGTTTTACAGAACAAATCCTTTTTTTAAGGGGATTTGTTCTGTGAAGTTTGGATTCAGTCAAAGGGCCACACTTGAGGACCTAGAGGTCTACATGTGGCCTTGAGGTCACAAGTTCCCCCCATCCCTGATAACCTTTAACATTTCCATTCCATTCTAAGTGATGCCATGGATAAGGTGCTGGATCTGGAGTCAGGAAGACCTGAGTTTAAATCTAACCTTAGACACTTCCTAGCTGGGCAAGTCACTTAACCTCTGTCTGTTTCAGGGTTGTTTTGAGACTCAAATGAGGTAATATTTGCAAAGCGCCTAGCACAGTACCTGACACATAGTAAGCACTTAATAAATGCTTCTTTCTTTCTTTCCTTCCATCCACCCATTTATTTGTTTTCTTTCATGTCTCATTTCTACTAAAAAAATAAAAAGCCAATAGCCCACCTGAAATTCTCATGAATCCACCATTAGGACTTGAAGGCAATGTGCTGTAGGGACAACAATGGACAAGGTAACCATGGGTTCTAGTCCTGGCTCTGTCAGTAAGTGGCTCTTTGATCTCATTTAACATCTCTCTGCAGGTTTCCTCAACCATATAATGAGGCAATTGGTTAAGATAATATCTAAGTTACCTTGCATCGCCTTAATATTATATTTGAGGCAATTGTGATTGTCCTGAATTCCTTTCTATATTACTCCTCAACACAGGGGCATGAGTGGGGTCCCCTCTCCAAAGCATTTCTTTTTCTCTTTGTCTTTAGTAGCAAAATTCCTTCCGAGATCAATTACCTTCATAAGAAAATTTTACAGGGGCGATTTAGAAAAGGGGACATCATCAGAAAATAGATGACTTCTTCCGTCTATGGATTTGTAAAGAAAAGAATTGTGCTGGGTAGCAAACTCCGCCCTGAGTTCAGGTTTGTGGTTAAGCTCGATCTCTGAAACTAGTTGTTTGACCTTGAACAAGTCACTTAACTTCTGTATATCTCGGTTTTCTCATTCGCAAAAGAAGATGATACTATTTGCACTACTTTTGTTGAAGGATTTTTTTGGTGGGGAAAGTACACTGGAAATGTGTATTACTGTTATGCTCCTTTCATTTTTACATCCCTTTAACTATTTCCTTAATTGAGTGATTTTTAGTTTATTAAATGAAGTAGGAACAATTTTTTGAACAAAATTATAAAATATCTAACTAGTGAACTGTAATTTTGTTATTGAATCTCTCCTGATTAATTACTGAGCATATGTATGTCTTTTATATGCAAGTGCTCTGGATGTGGTAGTGGCTTTAATGAAATTATGTTGGGTTTATTTTTAAATGGATATTATCCAAATATTAAACTGGATTAAAGCCTGTGCAAAATAATTTGTCACTTAACAAATAAAAAGTCATGGTCTTCAATTCTTTTTCTTTTGACCCCAGACATCCCTAAATTTTCCAAAGGTGGTTTCTAAGTTAACAAACAAAGTAAAGTAGATAATTTCTACTATCTCATTGACTGACACAGTGAGTGTCACAGTATCCAAAGGCATATTTCTCATTTGACCTAAATCTACTATCTAAATCCCTGAGGAGAAACTTGCATGCTAAGGGATTCCTTCAGTGGTGCTGGGAGCAATTTGACTGAAAAGTTTCCTCAGAGAGTAGAATGTTGAATCTCCTGGGCCTACTTCTTGTTTGTAAATTGATGACCCTGGCTGAACACGAGTGTATGCTTCCTGAAACGATGATCATTATGATGGTAAAGTGGACAGTGACATTTAAGGGTCATATATTAAATGTAACCTGGAGTAATTTTAAACTTATATGACAGTCTTTCTGGCTAAGCGTGGATTGGCCCTTAGGGTTACATCTGCACTAAAAATATAAATCTTTATCTCCTACGTAATCAATCAATATGCATTTATTGAACACCTGCTATGTGTCAGGCACTGTGGTGGGCACTGGTGATATAGCTAGAAATTAGGCAGTTAGATGGCACAGTGGTTAGTTTGTTGGACTTGGAGTCAGGAAGATCTGAATTCAAATCCTACCTTAGACACTAGCTGGCCAAGTCACGTAGGTTTTTTCAGCTTCAGCTTCCTCATCTGTAAAATGGGTTTGATAGTAACAGCACTTACCTTACAAGGCTATTGTGAGGACAAAGTGAGATAATACATGTAAAACACTTTGCAAATCTTAAAGCACTATATAAATGTTAGCTGTTGTTATTATTGTAACAAAGACAGGAATGAAACAATCCCTGCCCTCAAGGAGCTTACAATCTATCAGGAGGGACAAAGTGTGTCTGTCTGTGTATGTGTGTGTGTGTGTGTATGTGTGTGTATATATATAATATATATGTTGTTCAGTTGTTTCAGTTGTATCTGATTCTTTCTGAATGGGCAAAGATACTAGAGTGGCCTGCCATTTTCTTCTCCAGTGTGTGTGTGTGTGTGTGTGTGTGTGTGTGTGTGTGTGTGTGTGTGTGT
>NW_020955033.1:14023802-14037830 GCF_900497805.2 Vombatus ursinus
TGTGTGTGTGTGTGTGTGTGTGTGTGTGTGTGTGTGTGTGTGTGTGTACATGTATACATATATATAGCTACTTACATATATGCATCCATGTATACATATATACACATACATATATACATGTATGTATACAGGCATATGTATTTGAATGCATATATGAATTTAAATGAATACAAGCAAACATATATACACTCACTAAATACAAGGTAAATTTTTTGAAGAGGGGCACTAGTGACACTAATAAGTGGTGGGAGGGATCAGGAAAAGCTTCATGTTGATGATGCCCCTTGAGCAGAATTCTGAAGGACACAAAGAATTCTAAGGGGTAGAGGGAGGATGGGATTACATCCTAGGCATGGGGAACAGTTAGAGTAAAAGCTGGAAGTGTTGTCAGATTGTCCCAGGGCCTGGAGTTCTGCTAGCACTTAAGATGCTCCTACTATAATATCATAGCTGCTGTAACTACTACATTCACTCATATGGCAGATTTTTTTTAGTGCCTAAGATATGCAATACACTATGGAAGGCTCTGGAACTTCTCCAAATAAGGCCATCCATTATCTAGTACCTCTCTATTTTTCCAGACTTACTGTATACTATTCCCCTCCATGTATTCTATAATTACAGCCAAATTGGAATGCTTTTCATCCCCTGAATTTGCCCTGCAATTTCCTACCTCTGGGCCTTTGATAACACCATGCCCCATGCCTAGGACTCCCTACTCTTCACCATCTTTCCCCAGCTCTGCCTGCTACCCTACCTGCTGAATTCCTAATCATTCATTGAAGTCCAACTCAAATGCTGCTTCTTCTTCCCCACCCCTTCAAATTTTAATGTCTTTTTTACATGTAGACCTTGTACCAAACTTTGTTAGCATCTCATTTATGAGTGGCAATTTGTAGTACAGTTATTTGTGTATGTGTCATGTCACTTTACTCAATTGAAAGTTCCAAGGTAGAAGGGGTTATGTCTTAGGTAAACTTTGTATCCTCTCCAACACCTAGCACCATGGCTTCTATTTTATATAAGAGGAATTTAACAAATGTTTCTTGAATTGAGTTGGAAAGATTCCACGTGGCATTATTGATGAAAAAGTCAGTACTTATCTCTCATTCAAAGATGGACTTAAAAAAAAATAAGGTATGTTAACTTTTAGTTTGGAATAAGGTACAAAAGTTCGCATAAGCCTTCTGGAAATGGAAATAACTGTGCTCAAATACAGTTTTGACAGTTGCCTTCGTTGACATTCTACGTCCACTTTTTGTAACATATTTGAACATGCACCAATTTTCATGGTATCTATCACTGCGATGCATGTGTATCTGGGCAGATATTTTTAAGTTTTCACACTTTTGCTCCACAAACTTCCACATCTCCCTCTATCTCTAGAATCAAATATAAACTTTGTTTAGCCTTTAAAGGCTTTCACAACCTGGCCCCATCCTACCTTTCCAGGGTAATTATAGATTATTCCCATTCATACTCTTCGTGTGACAGCTAAATTGGCCTTCTTACTATTTCTCATACACAACATTCTTTTTTCCCTTCTCCATGCCTTTGTATAGATTGCATAGATTATCCTCCATTCCTGGAAAACCCACCCTCCTTACCTCTGCCTCTTAGAATCCTTCAGAAGTCAGATCAGGTACCATTTCCTGGGTAAGACTTTTCCTTGCTACCTTTTCCCCATCATCTCCCAAATCCCACCCCAGTTGCTAGCATTTGCTTCCTGAAATTACCTTGTATTTCTTTTTTCTACATTTGTATGTGTACATGTTGTCTTCCCAATAGACTCTAAGCCCTTTGAAGGCAGATACTATTTCCTTTTTATCTTTTGATGCCCTGTACCTATCACAGTGTCTGACATATAGTAGGTGGTACTTAGTGAATGCTTGCTGAATGAGGGATTAAATCAGAAATAGGGCCGTGAACATGGAGTAAAATTCCCTCCAAGGATCCTTCCATCTCTAAATCCATGAGCCTGTGTATGATACTGTGATCCTTTTGCTTCTCAGATAGTCTGGTCTAGTGATATCAGTTCTCATCTTACTTGTTTTAGGCATCATAAGTTAGGCCAAGATTATAGGAACCAAGGGTGTCTGATTCTTGATTGTTTTGATAGCAATACCAATAAATATTCCAGCAAAAGTAAATCTCATAGACCAAGTTGTTTGAAAAATTAGGTCCTTCTTATAATTTGAATCTAGAAATTTTTTTTAAAAGGTGTTAAACGGATAAGCAGAGCTCAGACTAGAGCACAATTTTCCAGGTGGTCAGATGTCATCTAAAGCTTGAGCTGAAACTAAACTGATAAACAATCTTCACTTTCTATGGGTTAGCAAGCTTGACATCCAGGAAACAAAGATTTTTTTTTCCTAGAGTTAAAAAAAATTTTCTTTTTTATGAGGATGAAAAAATTTGCCATTGTGCAGTCAGACATTGGGTTCTGCCCTGATTTGGATTAGTTCGTTGTAGATGGAAACTTGCAAGTAATTGAAAAAAATCATTAGGTCTGCATAAATTCAACTGGCTGTTTTGGGCCCCTCCCACATTTACCATACCACACCCTTCTCCACTTTCACATCCATCCACAGAAAGTTTCAATAACTCCCCATACAAGAACACAAACTTCTCAGCAACAGATGAACTTCATATTACCAATGAACACAAAATCTCATAGTAACAAAAGAATCCAAATGAAAGCTGGGTAGATTAGGTTTATTGGACTACTACTTGATCATTTCCTTTGAGTTTGCTTTCATTCTCTCTAGTCCTTGGCCATGAGATTATAGCCTATTGTCACAGCTAGCTTTGTTTCCTGCCCTGAGTATGCACTTAATAAATGTTTGTTGCCTAGAACTTCTCTGATAAGCTTTTCTGGCCTCTTGTGAATTTTTCTCTGCTTCTAAAGCCAGCTGCTCTGGGTTCTATATAACAGATTTAATTTAATCTATAAAAGATTTCCTTTTTTCCCCTCAAAGAGTAGAAACAGCATTTGATACTTCTAGCTCTATAAATGAGCTGAACCAGCAATAAAGCATGCCTTTGTGTGGCCAATCCATGTCTCATGAAAGGGGGCCATCACAGAGATACTGCTAAGCATAAGAAATGCTTTCAAGTGGGGAAGAAATCACTCAACGTATTCTGGAATATCTTCACAACAGTGTAGAGAATATTTCCTGGTGTAGATTCATACTACTTTATTCTGTTATGCAGGAGGCCATGAATGCCTTGACATCCATTTAGTAATGAGCAGAATTCATAATGAAGTTGATAGAAAAGTTATGGGAAGAACTATCATATTGACCACCTTCTGTATTTAAACATGTATACCGTATTAGACATGTTTTAAGGCCTTGTTTTCCAACTTTTTAATCTGTTCTCATTCATTGGAATATTTTATAGCACTGCTTCAAGTAACCACTGAATTTATGACTAGGAGCTCATCTCACTATTTCTGACAGCTTTACTACTTAGTTAAAATATATATGTATGTGTACATATGTGCATATAAATATATATGTAAATACATATGTATGATAAAATGAATAAAGCTGAGTAAAACTGTAAGATCACAATGTCTTTATATTGTTCAAAGAAGGAAAATAATTAACTTCCAGATTAAGACATCAAGGGGAAAAATTAAACAATTTTTCTAAAATAAAATACTTGGGGAAAACACAAAAAAAGAATATGAAGACAAAGTAATTGTTGCCAAGTAGAACATGGTTATAAATTCTATGAGGGTAGGGACCAAACCTTATCTAAACATTGCATATCTCTGAGCACCTGTCATAGTTTGCTAGACACAACCTGTTTAATTGATGTTTGTTGGGTTGAACATAAATGAAAGATAAAAACTGGTCAGATTCATTGAGATATATCAAAGACTCCAAAAGCCTCTTTCCATAGAAGAACAATGCAGAGAGCATGTGATTCTGAAAGACTGACTTTTTTGGGGGGGGGGTAAGGGAAATTGAAGGATTACTGAATTAGCAGGGAGATTTTATTATATAGAGTGGAAATTTTATTATATAGAATGAAAATATAATTAATTAGAAAAATCACATACATAAAAATTAAATTACCAATAGAGTCAAGAAATTTGTTATACAAAGGATTGAAAACAAATTTTAATTTACTGTATCCATGATGAGAAATAACTGATTGAACTGAATTTACATGGAAGTGGAGGGGAAAATATTTGTCATTTGAAAAGAAACAATTTTATGCTAATTTCTGATACCAGTATTATTCCCATTCATATGGAATACTTTAAGGGGAAAAGAATAAGCATTTATATAGTGCCTACCATGTGCCAGGTATTGGCTAATTTTTACAAATTTGATTCTCTTATTAGATCCTCACAACAACCCTGAAAGGTTTTTTTTTTTCATTTTACACTTGAGGAAACTAAGGCAAACAGAGGTTGCCTAGGGTCACACAGCTAGTAAGTGTCTGAGGCCAGATTTGAATTCAGATCTTCCTGACTTTAGGCTCAGCACTCAATCCATTGCAACACCAGCTGCTTCAATGCAGTCATAATTTGAGGGATGTTGAGGGATTGAGGGATTTCCCCTCCCATTTCCCCCATTAACAAATCCAAAAGTTCTGTGAAAGACTAATGAAATGAAGCTAATGCTTAGCATAATGCCCATTTAAAGTAGACACACTACCAACTCATGAAGTTCACTTGTAGTTAAATTCGTTCAAGTTGCCATTCATTTTAATCCATCAGCTCCATTTTAGCTAACCACCATTCACTGAATCAAAGACCTAACTTGTTATTAAACAGAACCAACATTCCAGACCTAAGTTAACCAAGTAGAAACAAATATGAACCAAAACACTGTCTCCTGCCAAGTTCAAGGATAATTCAGCTGGCACCTGCCTTTTGGGATTACTTTAACCTTTCTGTGAAAGACAGTGTTTCTGCTGCATTTTTCAAAATATGAAATAAATGTATATAATACTATGTACTTTATAGATGAAATTCCCAAGAAGTTATTGTTAATATTCTATAAAGGATGAACTTTATATTTTTTTTCTTGTGTGGAATTTGCATGGTGTGATATACATTAAAAAACAGAACTTCCCATGAAAATAATTGTTCTCTTGTAACTTTGAAGGACTGTTCTATTTTCCTAAGTTTTGAAAAAAAAGAAAAACTGATTTTAAATAAATTGAAATGTTTAGAATACATGATTGTCGAGGTTCCTTCTAATTCTCAAATTCTATGATTCTGTAATTTAGACCATATCCTAATATACTTAAAACTTTTCAACATTTTTGTCCTAAGTAATATTCCAACCATTGAGTACAACTTTTCATGTCAGGCCTTGGGAATATAGGATCATAAATCTACAGCTGGAAGGCTCTAATTCAACCTCTCCATTTTATGAAGGGGGAAACTGAGGCCCAGGAAAGTGCAAAGACTTGTTCCTGGGCTTACAGGTGTTGGAAGCAAGATATAATAATAATAGGTCACATTTATAGAGAGCTTTAACATTTCCCAAGTGCTTTCCTTATAACTATTCTGTGAGGTAGGTAGTGCTGGTTATTATTATTATTATTATTATTATCATTATTATTATTATTATTATCATTCCTGTTTTTCAGATAAGCAAACTCAGGTTGTCTTTCCGAAAGTCACAGAGACAAAAGCGTTTGAGCAGAGCAAGTTCTTGAACCAAGGTCTCCTGACCCCAAGTCCAATTCCTTTCCACTATGCCAAACTGACCTTACACTAGTGAGAAAAGACATAGTAATAATTATATGATAACCCTTTAATTATAACAGTTATTTTACATGCCGCATCACTTATAAATCTTCTCTACTGTCATTTTTATTGAAACCATCAAATATAACAAAATCACTTTTCCCCTCCCTGGACACACTTGGGCTTTCAAGAAAATCTCTGCAACCATCATGCCTATGCTCTGACCATGCTGGGTTCCAGAAGGGTAATTAGAATCATGAGATTTATAACTAGAAGGGGTCTTAAGAGTTTATCTTACCCAGACTCTTCATTTTACAAAAGTGAGTAGTTACATATGTCTACAGAATGAATTAGTCCTGTTTTATTTCCTTGATTAAAATTTGGCAATGTATTATCCCCAGGTTGTGGTGGGGAGGAGGAGGGAAGAGGCAGAGAGAGAGAGAGAGAGAGAGAGAGTCAATGCTTTAATAATTGAAAAGGTTCATCTATACCAGTATTCAAAATTGTAACCATTCAATATGTTAGGCAGTGCTAAGAATTTTCAAAATCCAACATGTCTTTGGTATGTTACTATCTTGAGGTGTAAAATGAAAGACTGGCCCCGGAGTGAGGCATCGGCACAGTCTTATAGGAAAAAAAAACAACTTTAATTTGCAAATATGACTTATAAAAATCATCCCAGTCATTAACATGAACTGTTAGTTCAGGCTATAGCATTAAGTCGCCTCTTCCAAAATTGGTCTCACTAGCTATACAGACAAATTTTATTGATTTAAAAAATGGATTTACTTACCCCTAAAATGAACAAAACAGCAGCGGTTCTGTACAGGAACCAGTCCATCGCTTCTGATTGCTCTTACATCCAAGTATCAGGGAGTTACGTTTTTGACTTCTGTTTCTTTTTCTTCCCACCCCCCCTCTTCTGGTGCCTAATTAAAAAAAAAAAGATCTTAGTAGATGTTCTTACATGCAGGCTTTGAGATGTTTCTGCCTTCCTGTGAAGGAAGGACTGAAGGTACGTATAACCAGTCAGTATCCCCACCCCAAAATCCTGGGCTGGTCTCACTGAAATGCCTGACAAGATCATTATTGCTCCCAGGTAAAAGCTATGGGACACACCCTTCTAGTTTGGAAGCAGTTCTCTGTGGGACACAGAAGTTTCCCTCCTTCTCTGGAGGTTCTCAAGTGAAATCATTTAAAATTATTCAAAACCTAGAAAAAGATAAAAATGAACAAGTTCCTTACCACTGTGCTGGGTAATAAGAGGGCCTTTATTTCCTTATCCCATGAAAAAGAAAATGTAGTCTATACATAGGTTATGGGCAAGGTGCATATTCTGGTGACTGTGCATAATCAGAGCTTCAGATCACAGGGAGAAATTATCAAATTTGACGCCAGAAAACTTGGAGAAAGGATAAGCTGGAGGAGTCATGTATTTGCTAAGCTGATGGTTAAATAGCTTGAAGGTTTTATTAAAGTTGAGAGATCACATTGTCATTTATTTGAAGAAAGAAAATGACTTAGATGATTTAACTCCCAAAGTTTTCTCAGGTTTCTGCTGTGACTCCTATTGGTGGCAACAGGTGTACCCTAAGAGCCCTGCTTAAGCCCAGCTCTCTCTGTAGACCGCTTTTCTTCCCCTCCTCCAAATTAGTTCTTCAGTTTTCTTTCTTTATTTGTGTCCCTGTTCCACACACTTGCAAAGAAAGCCAGAATTAGAACTTGATTTTCCTAGAATTTTTTAAAAACATAGATAATAAAAAAGTTTAAGGACATATTCAGTCAAGATTGACCAGAGCCAGATAAACCCAATCAAAACATAAGAGAAAACTGTGGTTTAGGTCAGCCAGGTTAAAAATACTTGCTAAACACAGCACAGCCTGAGCCAAGACTCTATGGAGTCAGCCAATTAGAATAAAGGAAGTCTGCTGGAGACCTGGCCACCCACATGTAAAGACAGGAAATGGAATGAGGTGCCTGGGTTTGTGAAAAGAAGTGATAGCTCTTGTGGGGCAGTGTTTGATTGCAAGTTTAAAATCATTCTCAGAATGTCTTTTCTTCCCCAGGAAATGGTTTGAGGTAGGCAATTAGAAGGGGTGTTTGGCACCCTGTTAGTGCTGGATAGGAATACATAAATTGTCTACAATTAGGAAGTGAACAAGAGATGGCATAAGGTAATATGTTGGGTGTCTGTTGTATGGAAGATGCCTTTCCTTCATGTGTGCATGAGAAAAGAATAGTCATTCAACTTTACAGGGGCATAAATGGAGCTCTAATTACTACTCATTGTGGATCTCTGCAAACTTGGGAGGAGAAGGCTACCCCTGTTTTGACAGGTCTTAGCAAAACATCAGTTGGGAATGAATAATTGGTTGCCCTGCTAAGGTTTTGCTGATACAAAAAAAATAATGAATTGTCATGTTCAGGCCAGATTTGTCATTAGTGAATTCAGATAGTGACACTCCATGATGTGTTCACAATAATAGCTAGCAGTAAAATTGGATGACCTAAAAATGACTGAAGGATGCAAAAGGAAATGGCCAATCCATCTTACTGGTAGAGTGTGAATGATGTAGACCACTGGACCTTGAGTTGGAGCATAAACATATAATCTCGTCCCTCTTTTTCCATAGATGGTTCTAGTCTCTTCTCAGGTGTTGTCTCAAACACATCCCCTGGTTCCATCCCACCCTAATTGCCTTGTCCCAACAATAGGCTCTCAGCTCATCCCTCAAATGGCAGCCTCTTAGACACTACCCAGGAGAGGGAGTGTGGGAGAATTCCATAGTTCTAGAGCACCAGTAGCTGCTCCCTTGAAAGTCACCTGGGAAACAGTGATGATAGAGTAGGGAAAGAGTGGGAGAGTGAAGCTATCTCTCACCACTTGTCCTATAACTTTTCATATTTGTGTCATTTCCTATCATAATCTGACCTGTACAAATCAGCATCTGCCTTATTATTGGGTTCTGGCTTGCCATAGGCTTCTACTGTCCTCAATTCTTAAGAACTTGCCTCTGCCAGTTATGTGTATATACTCCTTTCCTTTAAAGTTCCTTTCTCTCATTTACCCCTTATCAATAAACTAACTCACTCCCTTTCATGCCTTTACTGGCCCTCCCCTTTTTCCCATTCCCCCTGGCCTGGTCCCAGGACACCCACAACTAATCTGGTCTGCTTGATTGCTCACTACTAGAGGAAATGAGAATCACAACCTCTATTATTTCCATTGAGATGGAGGACCAATAGGCCTTGTCATCTATCTGCCCTGCCTCTATGTCCTTGACTCGGTCATCTGACTTAGTATTTTGCCATCTTTCCCATTGCAGCATTGTTAGGATTTCTTGGCCTTTCTGCTGATTTAACTGAACTTCCTTTTATATACTTTCTCTTTCAATTAGAGTGTGAGAGCAGAGACTGCCTTTCTTTTTCTATCTTCAGCTATTAGTATAAGGCTTGGCAAATAGTAAACACTTTTTTATTATATTTCTTCTGATAACCAGTTTCCTCTTCATAGATATCTATTTGCCCAATGAGCCTAGCTAATTTAAAATCCTCTGAATGTGAACCCTTCCCCTACTACAGATTCTTCCACTGTCATTTTTTATGCCATGTGCATGTCTGACATATAGTACGCCTTTACTATGCCTAACCTCAGCCCTTGGTCCTGCCAACCCTCTGTTAATGCCCACAACACAGTTGAGCCCAAGCTTCTGTTTCCTTGGTTTGCTTCATGGAATCTCAACATGATTTTGGACATTGTTTAGTGGGACCAGATGACCATTTTGTGGCCACCTCCTATTACTCCCTCTAGAGCCAGGGGGGTCCTGGAGTCAATTTATATAGGCAGAGCCGATTGTTAAATTTTCAGTGTAAGTATTTACACCATGAAAATTGGCAAATACTACAAATCAGGGTTTGATTTATTGTTTTATTGATCTTCAACACTTAAGAAAGTGTTAAAGAAAATGTTAATAATGCAGATTAACCTTAAAAGTATGTCATGTGTTTTTGGAGAGCTGATTGTTAAAACATTTACCAGCATACCCCTGCCCAGAGTCACTCTGATTTCTCAAAAATGACACCAACTTTAAAGTGATTCTTTGTGTCTAGAGTTTCCTTGGAAAACTGATGGGGAATACCGCACTAATCAGGATTCTCTTGTAATGCTTTGATTATCTTTGTATTTTTCAGGAAACAATAGTCTCATAATTACATCGATTTTCTATGTTTTTCAATCCTCTTAGAAGCTTAAAATATTGTTAATGCCAACTTAAAATGAACTATTAACTGTAACTTACATTTATTATAAGTATTATTACTATTTACCATTGAGATTGACCCTACTAATTACACACAGGAGATAGTTATTAATACAGTTAGATTTGAATGAAAGTCCAGGAAGCCTATACATATTTCTCCCACCAAACTACCTAAGCACTTCAGATAGTTACTATTTAGTTAAATACATTGCGTGGGTATAGACATGTAAGGTTATGTGTATAGGGGAAAAAACACTTCTCCCTTAGTCAAAAGATTTGGATTTATTACCCTTGTAACCTCGGATAAGTCGCTTAACTTATCTGGGCCTCAATTGTTCTACCTTTAAAATGAGGTCAACTACCTATGTCTATGTCGTATTATTATGATTTTAAAAGTCTATTCTCTCAATCTGGAGTCCAGCACTTTTCAAACTCTGGGTCATAACCCAGAGTTTAAGAAGTGCTGAAGGGGTCGTGAGTGGAAAATGTTTAAGAAGCCCTGCTGAGTATTACAGACCATGATTTATATATATGTATATATATATGTATATGTATATATATGTATATGTATATACACACACACACATATAAATCCATACATGTAGTATGTATACATGAATATGTGTTTAACATTGACATAATCCACATAATTGTCATTTAATAATTATATACTATTTCATCTTGTTAATATGTCATGGCAGGCCTAGCCATTTGCATATTATGGAACCGTTCTTGAGTAATAAAATAATAACAATCATAAAGAATTGATGAACAGTATAATATATCACTACAACCTGAAAAAATTTAGGTTGTGTCAAATACCTAGCAAGTCATGACCTGGTGGTTTCCATCACACATCAGGAGCTTACTGTCTTTCATGGACTGATAGACAACAAATCCCTATGCCTCAATTATGAGGATGCTTCAAAAATTCTGGAGAGTTGTACTGGGAATGGATAATTTTAATGGACCAAACTCACCCATAGTTGCCCAGACATGAAATTGATTTGTAAATACTTAAAAACAATGATTTTTATAATTGTTGCTATCTTAATTGTAACCTTGAAGCTTCCTGGAACAAAACGTTTTCAAAATATAGGGAGTAGGTCAAAGAAAAAAAAATTATGAGGAATAGGATGAGAATTATACCAACTTCGTGGTCCTCTTTGCTGTTCAAATTGTACTGAGGATTCTTTCAGGTAGCCTATGGAGGATGAATGTACAGCAGTTATTTTATTCACTTGGTTAATCCCTAAAACATTGAATATAAGGGGAAAATAGGAGGATGGCAACTTGTCCAGGATTGTTTCATTTGAACCCCATTAAAAAGATGAGAATAATGAGGTAAAAATACTGATTATAATAGTAACTACTTTATGTTTATACAGTATTTTTCACTGATAGATGATATAAATATATTTTTCCTATTTTACAGGTGAGAAAACAGAAGTTCAGAGAGATTCAAGTAAAGTGTAATAAGAAATTTGAAGAGGGAGATATCACCTTCATTTGGAGAAGGGAAGGAAATCTGGAGGTATCACCTCAGCTGATCCTTGAAATAGATGGAGCTAGGTTGAGAAGAGTTCCATTCAAGGCATGAAGGGTAATATGATCCAAGGCATGAGAAGACAACAGAAAGTGGGACAAGAAGTGAGTCTGGAAAGAAGTCCAGTCTGGCTAGTAAATTATCATGGGGAGTAGCAAGAGATAAGGCAAGAAAGGTGGGTTGGAGCCAAATTATGTGAGATCTTTGAATATCATGGTATTTCTTTTACTGAAGTCCTACTGTGATACTTGACTGTGGCATGGAAAGGATTCTGGGTCCTCAAAAGCCTGCCAGTGGAATACTAGTTTTGGCACCTACCACCAAGTGGTAGTAGAAGGCTTTGTGTATGGGCCCCCTGCTGGACCCTTAGGCTTTCCCCTAAACTTTTTTTTTTTTTACTTTACTGGGGTTTTTTTGTTTGTTTTTAGGTGAATAAAACACCTATTAAGTACTTACTATGTATGAGAAACCATGCTAAGTGCTAGGGATATAAATCCAAGCAAACAAGATAGTGTCTAGGGTATTGTCTTTTCATTTCATCACATTTTTTCAGTTGAGGAAAGTGAGGCTTCAAGATGAAATGACTTGTCAATGGTCATCCTGATAAGTATCAGAGATGAGATTTGAACACAAGTCTTTTTGACTCCAAGTCCATTATTGTAGCCATTACATCAGAAATCCAGGCTTGATACTTAATACTTAATCACTAGGTGATCTTGGTTGTCATCCTTTTGAGTATTCTTTTCAATTCTTAAGTGAGTGGTTTGAATCTAATGTTCATTCCCATCCATCTCCTTGTCCTCCTATGGCTTGCCAATCTGGCCAATGTCCCTGGGGCTACAGGTTTGCTTGGCTGACCCAAGCTCCCTTCTGTCTAATCACATCTTTTAGCTAGGAATGGATGCAACACAGAAATTCTGACTCCTACCCCGCCCCCCAACAACAATCCTCTTCTTGACCCTATCCCTCACACCTCACCTGGAGCATAGGTGAACCTTGCCCCTAAAATGCTAAGGAGGGATCTGTATTCAAAAATATACCACACACACACACACACACACACACACACACACACACACACACACACACACACACACGGTGTCCCAAAAGTCTTAGTGCAGTTTTAAGCTTTATATGCATAAAAAAAAAAACAAGTGAAATTAAGTAAGCTTCAAACCCACTAGATAAAGTTTATATATGTGCAGCTGAGATGGGAGGGGAAACATCACACATTCCGGAATCAAAAGCTGCTTGTTCTAAACATTACAGCAATTAATCACATTGTACATCTGGGAAAGTTTGTGATGGTGAGTTATATGGTGAGTTACTTGGTCTGGATGAAGCTTTTTGGCAACTTTTTGTTTTCTACTCTGTCAAATTCTCTTGGAATAATTTGGTTTATGTCAGTCTTCATCCTAGCTTTATCTTGGCAGTTCTTAAAAATGCCTTAGACGTCTCCTTGCAGAATGCTTGCAAATTCATAAATAACCATGAGTTCTCTAGATCTGACCCTAAGCATCATACAAGGCTCATTTCTTGGATAGTGGGTATCAATGCAAAACAAAGGCTGTTGTCCTTTGGTTGGTACATGCCCAAGACATCTTTTTAACCAGTTGGATATTTTCTTGGATATACTTTTTGACCATCCTAGAATGTGGAAAATATATTATGGTTTGCTGGAACTACCCCTATGTATTTCAACTGCTATTTAGAACACCTGAAGCTTCAGAGATTGTGGGCCTACAAGTTTCACAACCTTATAGAAGTTCTAGGAAGACATTTGTATTAAAAATACATACATAAAAAGATGTACAGATTGACTAATATGACAGAAAAGGAAAATGATAAATGTTCAAGGGAAGGTGGGAACACTGGGACACTAATGTGTTGCTGATGAAGTTGTGAACTGATCCAATCATTCTGGAGAGAAATTTGGAACTATGCCCAAAAGGTTATAAAACTGTTCATATCCTCTGACCCAGAAACAGCACTGCTAGGTATATATCTTAAAGAAATCAAAAGAAGGGAAAAGGATCTACTTGTACAAAGATATTTATAGCAGCTTTTTGTGGAGGCTAAGAATTGGACATTGAGGGGATGCCCATCAGTCGGGATAAGGCTGAACAAGTTGTAGTATATGAACATAATGGAATACTATTGTGCTAAAAGAAATGACAAACAAAATGCTTTCAGAAAAACCTGGAGAGATTTACATGAACTGATGCAAACTGAAATAAGCAGAACCAGGAGAATGTTGTACACAGTAACAGCAATATTGTACAAGGAAGAATTTGTGAATGACTTAGCTGTTCTCAACAATACAATGATCCAAGCTAATCCCAAAGGACTCATGATAAAAAATGCTGTCTCCTTCAGAGAAAGAACTTATGTATGAATACAGACTGAAGCATACTATTTTCCATTCCATTCCATTCTTTCCTTCCTTCCTTCCTTCCTTCCTTCCTTCCTTCCTTCCTTCCTTCCTTCCTTCCTTCCTTCCTTCCTTC
>NW_020955033.1:14037840-14128133 GCF_900497805.2 Vombatus ursinus
TTCCTTCCTTCCTTCCTTCCTTCCTTCCTTCCTTCCTTCCTTCCTTCTTTCCTTCCTTCCTTCCCATCTTCTTGTACAAAATGACTAATATGGAAATGTTTTATATGATTGCACATGTAGTAACCTAGATTAGATTGCTTACCATCTCATGGAGTGGGGAGGGAAGGGCTAGAATTTGGACCTCAAAACTTCAAAAAAAGTTTTAAACTTTTAAAACTTGAAATTGGGGAAAAACAAAAAAGTGCAACAGAGGGCAGCTTAGAGAGTTCTTAAAGAATTAAAAGCACCATAAAAATTTCCAAATGCAATACAGTTCACTCTGTTAGTCCTTTATCAATTTTTGAGATTATTCTCTACATGTTTGATAGAATTCTATGAGCCCGCCAGGACAAGTATTTTTCTTTGGTAGTTTCTTTACTGGGAATTCTTTCTTTTTTTGACATGGTATTATTTGAGATCTCTATTTAGTTTTCTATTAGTTTGGGTATTTTATATTTTTGAGCTATTGCTCTATTGATCTGCATTCTTAATTTTGGTAGCATTTAACTGTGCATAGCAGGTTCTGATAATTCCTTTTATTTCTTCCAGCATTGCTTTGATTTAGTTAATTGGTTCATCAATATAAGTAGTATTTTCAAAGAACCATATTTTAGTATTACTTATCGCTTCTATAAGTTTATTTTTGTTTTCAGTTTATTTCTCCTCTAATTTTTCGTATATCCTTGTCTTTGTTTATTCTAGTCCCCCCCCACCCATTGGCTTTCTAATTTTAAAAAATGCATATTTGGTTCATTAATCCTCACTTTCTCTATTTTGTTAATGTATGTTTTTAGTGATTTTTTTTCTCCAGAGGACTGGATAAAAATACATCCTGGATGTTTTTAGATACATCCTGGAAATTTTGATATTTCATTTCATCATTGTCATTTAATTTTTTCTATGATTTATTCTTTGACTCACTCATTATTTAAGATTTTATTGTTAAGTCTCCATTTGAATCTGTGTTTTTTGCCTGTAATTCTCTTGTTCCTACTCAGTTGCGAGCCCAAATTATTATCCATCTCTCAAATACCCCAATAGATCTGTGAGCATACCAATGAGGGAGTTTCTTCCAATGAGGTAGGTTGATGCTTGCTATTCTGGACTGTTCTTGCTCTGTGTTACTCTCATCCTCATCTTTCTGCAGTGTCTATGAAGTCCACAAAGTTCTATCCAGTGCTTCATGATGGTATGGAGGTGATCCTTCTCTCTTCCTCCACCTTCCAAGAGCTATGGCATGTAAGCTCTCTCATATTCCCCATGGGGTTGGGGAAGGGTATTTACACCCTTATAACAAAAATGGTGACAAAAGCAGAGGTTCTTTTAGGAGAATATGAGGTGGGAACCTGGGTTTTTTGCCGCTTCTTCGGTTTTGTGTTTCTTTTCTTAAACAACAGAAAGAAAGATTTTTAGGGAGTGGCTACCTTGAGGTTTGCAAAATTCTTCAATCAGTGTTTGAGGAGGACCCTGCTGCAGTCACTATGGGTTTTCTGGAGACGATGGTCACTGCCATGTGGAGGAGTCTAACTTTGGCCTAATTGCCAGAAGACAATGGCCTTGAGGGAACTATTTGGAAGAGCTGAAGGGAAGATATCTAGATATTCACCTAAGCTAACTTATCATCTGCCAGCCACTACTATTGCTCTGCTTCTCCCTGCCTAGACAACTACCTTTCATCTCAGACCTGGATCTTTGCACCCTGGGCCTCTAGAATCCATACCCCTAGTCTCCCAAGGAAGTTAACCCACCCATTTTTGGAACACCTAATCTAAGGACTACCTCTGTTGATTGGTGACTTTATAAGTGCAAACTAGCCACTGAGCCCACTAAACCTACTAACTGGCCCCAGATACCTGGATGTGTTTCATTTTTGCATCTCATCTAATTGTTCACCCTGTTCACCTTTATTACTATTATTATTTTCTCTCCTGCAAGAGAGACATACAAATAAAAATATTTTAAAAGGGAAAAAGAAAAGGAAGAGGAAAGAAAATCAGCAAAACAGATTAGTATATAACAGAAGTCCGAAAACATGTACAATGTACCACTGCCTCTACAAAGAGATGAGGTGGGGATGTCTTCCCATATCTCTTATTTTGAGCCATGTTTGTTTGTAATTTTGCAACATTCAATTTTAATTGTTTTGTGGCCCTTCTTTCTATCTACAGTATTGTTAACTATTGTGCATATTGTTTTCTTGGTTTTGCTCACTTCCCTCTACATCAGTTCATGTAAATCTTTCCTTGCTTCTTTGTATTCACCATATTTGAAAGACTACATTTAAAATCCAGTTGTTCAAAGAGTTATGAATCTATCATCTAGCCCATATCTTTGTGAACTAGAAAGGCTTTACAATCCTAGTAAAGGTCTGTGTTCCTGAGGACTGAGGACTTTATTGCAAGATTGGACACCATCTGCTGATTTTTTTCCTCCACTACAACTTAAGAAAACTATCAATGTATTGGAGGGGATATACTCTGCATGTGTGGAGAAGTATTGATGTATGTACTGGAAAAGAAATTACTTGTTTTGTTCCTTCTGCCTGGAATGCTCTCCCCATTTTTCCTTATTTATCTTAATTTTACTCATCTTTCAAGGACCAACCTCAAATCCTACTTTTTCCATAAAAACTTTTCCAACTATTACAGCCCACATAATCTTTCCTTTTTCTGAATTCTTATTGCACAGGCAGTCATTCCCACATCCAGTGCTTAATTGATCCCTTATTTCTCGTGTGCTAGTTTTGTCTCAGGCTTTTATCTCACTGATTTATATACTATTTATAATCCCCTCTAGGGCAGGGAGCATGTCATTGACTTCTTTGTGTCCCTAAAGCACACAATATTATCACATAGTAAACACTCAATAAATGTATGTTCAATTTTTCAAATTGCTATGTGTCCATGATGTACAAAGCAAAATAGTGAAGTCAGCAAAAATTATTTTTAGCACATTCCTTTTTGCCCCCTCTACTCTCCAGTTTGCTACTTTTCTCATTTAGTACTAGAGTGGCAGGAGAGATATCTTAAACTTTTATACTGGTCCTAGACTGCCTTAGGTCCCACTTATAACAAGCCTCATATTTAATTCCAGGTCTTTCCTTCTATTTTCTTCCCATCATATTTTCATGTCCTATATCTTGTTCCTTTGCATATTGCTTACTACTCACTAACGTGTTTCACTGATCATCTGTAAAATCAAGAGGTATGGACTAGATGGCTTCTGAGGACACTTCTAGCTAGAGATCTCTAACACTAAGATTTTATGAATGTGCCAGTGAGTGTTGAAGTCTCCATATGTTTCTTCCCGTGCATTCCTGCTTTTCTCTTCTGAGTATGAATCTTTTATATGTACTTTTTGTCTGGGTTTCTTTAGGATCTTTCTTGCCCCTTTCCTTTCTTAATCTATTCTCCATACTGAGAAGAGGTATGGGAAAAAAGCACAGTCTGTGGAGTTCAAAGATTGTGCAGCTTTCATTTATGATTTCTTGAAATATAGCTCTGAAAAAACAGGCTTTAAAAAATAATGGTATTAAAGGAGTTCGCTGATTCTATGGACTAACCCATTATGTTTCAAATGAAGCTACTTGACTAAACCTTTAAAGCAAATCACTCTGACTTTGATGCTGCGTTATCTTTCCAGTTTTATTTCATAGGATTCCCTTCTACACTGTACACTCCAACTGTTGTCTGCCTCCACTTACAGGTCCTACCTAATGTGCCCATGATTTGGGCCTTACAACATCTGTTCTCTAAATGGTACACCATTGCTCAGTGATGAGTGGTAGGTGGGTCCTTCTGATGCTTCTGCTTCCTAACCTAAGCATAAGCTACGCTTCCAAAAATTCTTCTGTGATGAATATCTGTAGCATTTCAGTGGCGGTCCACCCCTGTCACAATACAATTAAGCCCAGTATGGAGAAGTGAGGTGGGGTAGCTGGCTGGAGTAGCTTCAAGCAGTGGCTTAGTCAGTATAATGGCAGTGCCAGGAGATGCTGGGGAGGACATTGGCAAACTTACACATTGGACTTTTTTCAGTATTCTGTTGTCATGCATGCTTTCCATGGAACTTAGGTTCCTTAGGGTTCCTTTCCAAGCTACTAACTCTGGCTGCTGTGTGGCTGCAATAGGTCCTTTTAGTCAGGCATATAATCAAACAGGTTTTAAAAATACGCTTCTGGACTCTTGAGAAAGCTGGCTCAACAGATTGCAAACATCATCAGGATTATTTGATATATAATCATCTATTATGTGCTGATGACTGTGCTTGAAGAGAGTTCACCCAAAAAGACGTGCAAGAAATTATGACTCACAGCTGAGTCATGGACTGAGAGTCGGCCCAAAGAATAGAAACATTTTTATCATCTATCTCAGAAAATCCTGTATGTGGTCCAAGAGATTGATTATGGATTTTTGTACAATATTTTTTCTTTACTCTGTCTATGTTTTTTCATTTTTGTCTCCCGGATTCTTGACTTGATTTCCTTCAGGTCTCAACTGGTCTCACCTTCCACAAGAAGTCTTTCCCAATATCCCTTAATCCTAGTGCTTTTCCTCTGAGATTACCTCTAATTTATCATATATATCTATACATGTATATCTTGTTTGTATATATTTTGTATGAGACATTTGCATGTTTTCTCCACTATTTGACTTTGAGCTCCCTAATGGCAAAGGCTGTGTGTTTTGTTTGTTAGTTTTGCCTTTTTATCCCCATTACTTAGCATAGTGCCTGGCACATAGTAGGTGTTTAATAAATGTTAGTTGACTGACTGGCTATTGACCAAGAAGCATCATGTGATTATGTGTATAAAAAACATTAGTGAATGTTTATTAACTTGACTTGAACACTGTACCATCAACTCTAAACTAAACAGTTGCATCAAGGAACAATTTTAGGATATTAATGGTTGAATGTATGTAATAAACATGAATTACTTAGTCTATAGGATAGACCAATTGATGGGATGAAATATTTGTATTGGGAACAAATAGCTTGCATAAGTAATGGTGTGTGGCCCTGTGTTTTGCACAAGTTTTCCATGCTACAACTTGTGCAAGTGTCTTGGGAAAATGCTTTTGACCAGTATTACATTTTGAACTGTTCAGAAGGTCTCTGGATAAAATCTTATAAAAAATAAAGATTTAAGAAGGCTGGATTTTAAATCAGAAGACCTTTAATTCAAGTCCTAGCTCTACCGCTCACTACTTGTCTGACCATAGGCTCATCAATTCACCTCTCCGAGTTTCACTTTCCTTATTTGTAAAATGATGGGGGCTTGGCCAAATGTTATCTAAACTCATTCTAGATCTATATCCAAGATCCTATGATAGCTGCTATGTGTGGTTTTCTGACCATCTTGTAGCTACTGATGAAGATCTTTCAAACCCTGGGAAGTATTCTTGTGTTTCTTATGTTAATAAGGAACATGTACTTTTGATCCCATTTCTGATTTGGAAAATTATTTGGCTTACAAATATTTCAACATTTTGGTGGATCTGGGGTCTCATCAATTTATATACTCCTTCCACTTGTGTAGAGTGCAACTGATCCAATGCCTCCTCATTCTCTGCTGTTTTTTCAATATCCTTTCCTAAATGCTCCAGTGAGACTGAATACACAGTGCATTGGAAGCCTTCCACTTGTCAGAGGTACTCAGGCTTTTTGATCAGTTATGCTTCACTGTAGTGTCATGACTGACCCAACAGTCTGACAATCAATGACATAAAAAAACCTCATTATAAATTTAAATTACAAATGAATGGTAGCAGTCACTTTTTTAAAAAATTCAGTTTCAGACTGTAGATTGGAAGTACATTAAAATTATGCATGCATACTTTCTTTAAATTGGGAAAAAATTCTGCACAATAAAAAGAAGGGTGGAGAAGGGAACAAAAGCATGTAAAAACCACTATTCTCCATGAGAAATTCTAATAGTTAAGAAAGTGCTAAATGTATTGGACAAAGTGCCCTTTCAGGTATTGTGAGGAGCAAATTAGCCCTGATCACTATGCTGGAATGAGGAAACAATGCCCTAAGAGTAGATGTTGCGTGGGGTGGGAGTATAGTTACACTCATGACTTTACGGACAAAGGGAAGGATCAGCGGAGCTACATTATGACTGTCTCAATCAATCAATGAATCAACAAGTATTTACAAAGTGCCTACTGTGTGTGAAACAGCTAGATACTGCTGATAGGAAGATAAAAATGAAACACTTCCTGCCCTCAAGGAGCTTAACATCTATCCAGGGAAGACACATGTGCCTATGGATAGGTATAGACAAAATAGATACAAATCAGGTGGGCAGAGGTAGAGGGACAGTAGCCATTGGGGGGACAATGGAATCAGGAAAGGCTTCATGTAGAAGATGGTGCTTGAGTTGAGCCTTAAAGAACACTGAGAATTCTAAGAGGTGGAAGTGAGGAAGGAGGGATTTCCAGGTGTGGAGCCAGTGCAAAAGCAGAGAGATGGTGTGTTCTATGTGATAATGTCATTTTACTGGACATTAGTTTGCATGAAGGAGAGTAATATTTAAAAAGCCTGGAAAAGTAGGTTAGAGGCTAAATTATAGAAGCCTCTACATACTAAACAGAACAATTTATATTTGATTCTAGAAGCAATAATGAGCCACTCAATAAACAATGAGTTTATTGAGGGGTAGGTAGCATGGTGCAGCTAGGTGGCACAGTGGACAGAGCCTCTGGGCCTGGAATCAGGAAGACTTATCTTCCTGAGTTCAAATCTGGCCTCAGACACTTACCAACTACGTGAACCTGGTCAAGTCACTTAACCACATTTGCTTCAGTTGCCTCATCTATAAAATGAGCTGGAGAAGGAAATGGCAAAACACTTCAGCATCTTTGCCAAAGAAACCCCAAATGGGGTTATGAAGAGTTGGATACTACTGAACAACAGCAAAAGGTGGCATAGTCAGACTTGTGTTTAGCATCTACCTCTCAGGGTCCCTGTGAGGATCAAAGGAGATAATATTTGTAATGCACTTAGCACAGTGTCTGACATAGTCGGAGCTTCACAAATGCTTATTTATTTCTCCTCTTTTGCTTTAGGGAAATCCCTGTCAGTCTTTGCTCTGTAACACTCTGGCCTACCTCCCGCTTCCCTCCCATCTACACCGGGCTTCTCAGGGTTGCAGAGCCTTCAGAGCTTGCATTTTGGCATCATGCCATCCCCTTCATATTAAGAGGCAGGAGGAAGGTCTTGGACATCCTCACAAGGTTTTGCATACCCTTGTGGCCACCCATAAAGATGTGCCAGCCTTTGACTTGCTCATCCACCTCCTTTCGACATCCTCCTTCTGGAAAGTGGCTACTTCTGAATGTTTATTCAGTAGTTTGTCTGAGTTATGCAACCATTTGTCATTCCTACTGACAAATGACTTCTGCTTGCATAGCTTGAGAGTGAGATTCCTGATGCACATGCCTTGTGATCACCTCTGCCTAATTTGTACAGCCTGAATCAAAATTATCTCCTTAACTGCTAGGTAGTTGTCAGCTCTCTCCCAATATTTTTTGAACAATTTGAGCAGTTGGCTCATCTGTTAAGAATCTCTGCCCACTCCCAGGTGGATCACAGTCTCAGCTCTTGTTAGTTGAGAGTGTAGCTCTAGCAGAGAATACCATCTCAAAGCTGTCCTCTGGGTAGTGCTGAGGTTTCCACTCCTCTCCCACTCCACACTTTCCTTTTTCCTCCTTACACTTTGTCAGGTATTCAGCTTGTGAATGCTGTTTTCCCATGACTGTTAACCACATGCAGCTGTCTTAGATTTATCCTATTCTTATTTGGAGTCAGGACAACCTGAGTTCAAATCCTGCCTCAGACATTTACTAGTTTTGTGGCCCTGGGTGAGTCACTTAATCACTCTCAGCCTCAGTTTCCTCATTTGTAAAGTGGGATAATAGCAGCTACCTCACAGGGTTGTTGTGAGGATTAAATGAGATAAACTTGTGCTAGAATAGTCTGTAGCTCTTAAATGGGAGGGACATGCAGCTTTTTTGTGAGAAATTTGGCTCAGATTCTATGTCTCCAGTCGGGTATCCTCATTAGAGTGTCACCTGGGGTAGTTGCTTCACAGCAATATTACCATTCTATTGCAAGAATACTAGATATAATAAATGTGTGTGCTCAGCAGCAACCTGCTTAACCTGTTCCCTTCTGTGTAGGAGAGGTCTGTTATCACATCTCCACAGTAACACTTGCTACTTCCCTGAATGTTCTGGAGCCTATTTCAATTATTCAGGACTTAGATGTAGAGAAACAATGCTGAAATACTGCCAGGGTGAGGAAATCCTGATAAAGAGATAAAAGTCTTTATAAAGTTCCACATAGTCTGGGACATAGCATGAATACCTTGCCAAATGAAGTTGAAACTTCTTGGTCTGACGTTCAAGACTTCTGCAATCAGATTCCACCTTACCTTCCCAAGCTCATCTCACACTAATTTTCTTCTGGCAAACTGGACTACTTACTAACTATTCCTTAAACTCATCCCACCTTTTCCTCACTACCTCCATTGGAATGTGAGTTCGTTGAGAGCAGGAACTCATTTTTCCCCCTTTCTTTGTATCCCTAACCCTTACTATAGTCCCCTATACATAGTTGTCATTCAGTTATATCTGATTCTTCTTGACCCCATTTGGGATTTTCTTGGCAAAGATACTGGAGTGGTTTGCCATTTCCTTCTTCAGCTCATTTTACAGATGACGAAACTGAAGCAAACAGTTAAGTGACTTGTCCAGGGTCACACAGCTAGTAAGTGTCTGAGGCTGGATTTGAACTCAGGGAGATGAATCTTCCTGACTCCAGGCCTGACACTCTATCCGCTGCTCCACTTGGCTGTACTGTATATAGTAATTATAAATGCTTGTGGACTGATTGATTATTCTCCTTTGTCTAGAATGTACTGTGCTTTCTCCTACTCCCCACCCCACCCCATCCACTCTTTAACATTTATTGCTCATTGAAATTGTATCCTTCTTTTGAGGCCTAGTTCAAATGCTTCCTCCTCCATGAAGGTCCTGGCATTCCCCTCTCTCCTTCCAGATGAATGTAATTTCTTCCTCCTCTGATTGCTAATGACACTTCTTCACTATGCACTTAGTGTGTTTTCTACATAATATAATTATTTATATGCATCTCATTTGCCCTACTATATTGTAATCTTCTGGAGCAATTTTATCTTATTTATTTTTTCATCTTCCATAATGCCTGGCATATAGTAAGTGCTTAGTATTTGTTGAATTGGAGTGAAACATTTTTTTTTGACAACCCTCAATTTAAGCCAAAATTAACTTTTGAAGTGAGGAAATTTTCGCCTACAGATCTAGTGTAGTTTATATTCCAATTAAGATCACATGTTTTTCTAGAATGTAATTAACATTTCATAGAAAGTATCCCCAAATTTTTCTCTAATCATTTTGAGTGTTAATTCTGTCTCCCCAGCTAACTTGTAAAGGTTTTGAGAGCAATTAGCATATCTAACGCAGCTGCTCTTTGTCACATGGTGCCAGGTGCAGTGGAGGGCAGGTGGTAATAGTATGACGAAAGTGTCCCACAAAAATGGGGCCTCTTTCTGTATGAGGCAAGGTTTTTTTTTTCCCCCAAAGAAGAAGAGGCAAGGAGATAATTTCTCAAATATTTTGTTTAGAGGACCAGAATTTGCATGTAAGTTCTTGATTTTGACCTTTTTTCTACATGTAGGTAGAAAGAACTTAGATTAACCAACTTACAGCCTTCTTTTAGACCTGCTAATTACAATAAGTCCTAGGCCAACCCCTACTTGGTCATTGTTTGGGCCCTGATTGGTTCACAGTGAATGTAAATAGTAATTGTTTTGGCCAGAAATTCTGAGTTTCTTCCCCTCCAAGACTGATTTTTTTTTGACTATGTAAAGAGGTCATTCTCTGCCTCATTTCTTATCTAGCCTTAATCATTGAATGGGTGCTGCCTCAGTCAAACTGGCTCCAGAGGAGAAAGTGAGGCTGGTGACTTTGCACAGCTCTCCCTCACTTAAATCCAATTCACTTGCATGTCATGGCATCACCTCCCTTATGTCATGGTCCTCTTTGAGAACGAAGGACAAACAACTATTCAGGCAGATAGGTAAAGTAAGGGATAGAGTGCTGAACTTGGGGTCCTGGAGTCAGGAAGTTTCAGTTGTGTAAGACTCTCCATGACCCTATTTGGGGTTTTCTTGGCAAAAATACTGGAGTGGTTTGCCATTTCCTTCTCTAGTTCATTTTACAGATGAGGAAATTGAGGCAAACAGGGTTAAATGACTTCTCCAGTGTCACACAGTTAGGATGTGTCTGAGGTCAGATTTGAACTCAGGAAGATGAGTCCTCCTGACTCCAGGCTCACCATTCCATCCTCTGTACCACCTAGCTGCCCTGGAGTCAGGGGGAGCTGAGTTCAAATCCAACTATAGATACTTATTAGCTGTGTGACCCTCAATAAATCATTTAACCTCTATCTGCCTTAGTTTTCTTATTTATAAAATAGGGATAATAATGGCACCTACCTGTCAGGGATGTTGTAAGGATAAAATGAGGTAATATTTGGAAAGTGCTTTGCAAATCTTAAAGCACTATATAAATGCTACTCATTGCTGTTAGTATTACTATTACATTCAGAATTCCAAGCTTTTCTAGGGACTGGAACATCAACATTTTAGTTTTTCATAATCTTTTTTCCTATTTAATATACAATCTGAAGTAATGGATCTGTAAGACATAGTGGTTTATAAAAGATGGGTCAAATGGTCCCATCTTCATACCCTTCATGTGCATGTCATAGGATGTTAGAACAGAAGGAATTTTAGAGCTTATCTAGTAGGCGTCTGCCCCCCCAACCCCAAATTTGACAGGGGAGGAAAAAGGCCCAGCTCATAGGCAATAAGGAAAGTAAGGTTATTCTATGCCATACGGGCTCTTGAGTTTGTAAGCTAGAAGATCTTCAATGACTTGGACTTATTTTTGTGAAGCCTATAGATTTTTAAATACTTTTAAACATAATATTTCACTAGTCATTCACAAATAAAAGCAATATTTGTCCATATCTAAGCAATATTAGCTTTAAGAACTATTTAACTAGTCATTTCTCCTTCTCCAGCTTTATTTCTATCCTTCCCACTACATGTCCAGTCTACAATGAACTTGGAGTGCTGAATGTGGAGACACGGGTACTGGGTAGGTGCCCTTGGGCAAGTTGTTTTAACCTGTCTAGGCCTCAATCTCCTAATCTGCCAAATCAGTGGGTTGAACCAAATGACCTCCCTTCCCAAAGTCCTTTCCAATTCTAAAACTACGATCCTATGATTTTTATTGAGACCAAAGTAAAAAAGAAGAATGATTACTTAGAAATCTCTCATTCTGAACTGTTTCTGGAGTTGAATTTGACCCATAAATTAAAATAATGTTTACAATCTAAGTTATCCCTTTATGAATTGGTTGTATTCTCAAAATTCATTTCCACATTGATTATTTGGAACTTAAAACATCTATTCCTGTAGAAATTATATTATTAATGGTATTTAAATCCCAAGGTTAACCCCTAGAATCCTATGTAACCCCACAGTGTAGCTGAACTATAGTCCTAACAACATTAGCTTGAATTCTTGGTAACAAGAGTAGGGACTAATGCATTGTGGGAAGGAGGGAGTCTGGCGAAATTTTTTTGACATGCAAAGTTTGTCTTAGGCATCCTTTTACTCCCTTTTCTGCACTCCTCTCTTACTTCCTAGTGCTCCTTTCCTCAGGCCTTCAACCCTTTGCCTTCTTCTTGCATTAAGTCTTCACTCTGGTACTCCATACTCCATTCACAGTTTTCTTTTAAGTGCTTCATGCTCCAGTTATTTACTTATCCTTCCTCCATGTCCCCCCTTGCCCCGTGGGGGAGGGAGGTGGGGATCTTCCTCTTGAAATTTCAGTGCAGCTAGATTTGATGAGGAAAGGATATAGGAACCAATTTATACTAAAGTGTGAAGAACTGTTAGAATAGCATCTCCCAAACATATCTAGCTTTTCCAAAGAAGATACTTTGGCTTAAAGTAATCTCTCTAGGCACAATTTTAAGTGAAATGTAGGCACAATATTTTTGATCAGGAACTGTTACATATTCTGATTAACCTTGCCTGAGAGTCTCCCCAGGATCTATGTGCCAGTCCCCCCATGGTGTTACTGCTTTTCAGAACTCTTTCAACTTTCTCCTCTTCTAAATCCATCGGTTCTCTGAAGACACCAAGTTGGTGGTGTTTTTTTTTTTCCCAAAGTACCTCCCACAGCAGTAGCAGAAGGGCCTTTGGGAGTTTGTGAAGGAGGAGAGAAAGGAATGGAGAAGGAACAATTGTGTGTATAACTACATTATCTGTAAATCATGCGTCTAAGGGACTACCAGAGTATCTCCAGGGAACTCTCCAGGGTATCTCCTATTCATCTTGATTCCTGCTTCCCTCTACCTTTATCCATCTCCTCTCCCTACCAACAGCAGCTTCTTCCTGAGGAATAATTAGATTCATAGGATCATAGTGTTGAAACAATGGATCATTTGAGGTCCTCTCATCTTATCCCTTCATTTTGCAGATAAGGAAACTGATGCACAATGAGTTGAAGTGACCTAATCAAGGTCATGCATAAGAAGTCAGTGGCAGACCTAGGACTCTAACTGATGTCCTTGATACCAAACCCAGGTCTCTTTCTACCGCATTGTTCTTCTTTGCCATCCCAGATGTGGGACTAACTAATGATGTGCCTATTCATGTAAGAAAAAAAAATTACTGGACAATTGTCTTGGTGTGTGCACTCTGGGTGGCTTCTAGAATGCCAGCAAAGGAAGGTTTCTGAAAAGTTCTCTTAGAAGTCCAGGAGAGAGAATGTCAGAGAATCTTGTAGGCACAAATGAAGCTAGACTATACAGTTTCAATTTGAGTATGCCTAATTGGTCGATTTTCTTCCTTTCCCTTTTTCAGTGTCCATTTCTGTTTGTTTTTTTTTTTTGTATAGAGAACATTCAAAATCATCCAATTCGTGTAATTCCAGTAACACCTCATGCTACAGCAACCAGGATTTCTAGAAAGTTCATAGTACAGAATTCACTACGGCCTCTCAGCATGCTTGAGAGGGAGATAAGTTCAATATTTTCCCTGAAGGTCACACCGACATAGAACCAGCTTCAGTTTTTCCCTATCTTCTAGTGAGAGCATGCTGAAAAGAGCCTTCTACATGATTCCTTAAGAATAATTGGGTTAGGGGCAGGTAGGTGGTGCAGTGGATAGAGCACCAGCCATGGAGTCAGGAGGACCTGAGTTCAAATCCGGCCTCAGACCAGACACTTGATACTTACTAGCTGTGTGACCCTGGGCAAGTTACTTAAAACCAAATGCCTCAAAAAAAAAAAAAAGGATAATTGGGTTAGAGTTTGGCTAACTTAAGGGGAGCATTTGGCTGCTGAATAAAACTAGTTTCATTCTAATAATCAATGAAATTGACTCCAATGATGGGGAAGCAGATGAAGAGAAGTGGTGTAACTAAGGGTGTGGGAGTGGGAAGAAGGAGAAGGGAAGCAGGAAGACTGCCATAGGGTGTAGTCTGGTTTGGAGGGAGGGAAGAGATAGTAGGTGGAATACTACAATGAGGATAGATCCTGGAGAAATCATTGGAGCTTGCAGAGACCTGTGCTTTGGTATAGGGCTGGGGTCAGGGGTGGAGAATCTTTACTAGGTCTGGGAAAGTTTTGTAATTGATAGGGACAAAGAGGGAGGCAGAATAGGAGTAGTGGTCATGGGGTCATAAATGTTTTTCCTGTACTAAGCTCATGGGGCAGCCTGGTGGAATGGAGAGACCGTGGGACTGAGAGAGAACACTTGGGTTCATTTCCTAGCTCTGTAGCTAAATTAGTATAAGATATGGTGTAAATTACTTTTTCTGGGTCTCAGTGACTCATCTGTAAAATGATCAACCAGATGAACTCTAAAATCTCTTTTGGCTCTGAAATTCTGCAGGAGTCTGATTACCTCCATTAAAAATGAAGAAAGTTATTTCCACGGTTAGTGTCAGATTAAGGATTCAAAACCTTATCTCTTAATTACAGTCCAGCACCTTTATTACTATACCACATTCCCTCTCTCCCAAATGTTAAAATTGATTATCTGAAATAAAAAGGAAACTGAGGAAAAAGTTACTGAGCCATCTATGATTTAATTTGCAAAGCTAGCATTTGCATGCCAAATCAGAGACAAGGAGTGTTTTATAATGATGGTTTTTAAAAACAAAAAAGAGGAATTGGAAAAATTACAGAAACTTGTTTTGAACATGATTCTATTGGACAAAGCAAGTCACTTAGCTAGTTAGCTTTTCCCAGACTTTCTAAATCCTATACCAGAGGTTCTTTCCTACAGGTGGTGCCTTTTGTAACCAGAAAAATGTATCAGGAAAGAGGAACTTGTGGCCAGTAGTTAGCAGTCACTCCACCTCCTTAGAATATTCCATTATTCAATTTAGACTCTAACTCATGAAAAAATGTCTACTAAGACTGGAAAGAGGAGCCTAACCTTTGGCTAACCTTTCTGTAGCTGCAGAAAGGGGGACTTAGCCTCTGTTCAATCCCCTTTTCTGCCAGAAAAGGAAACCTAGCTTTTTTAAAAGAGTAATCCTATAATTATTTTCATTATGTCTTCTAAATTATCTGCTACTAAATGATAAAGCCTTCTCAATCTATCTATTCACTAAATCTGTAGGTAACCTAGACTTAAGGGACTGTGTCCCTATTAATCTGGCTTATTTTAGGGCTAGCTCCTCCTAAAGAAGGGAGTTTTATCCTATGATCAAATTAAAAATAAATCAAAGTATTAAAAATAGTATATTTCCTTTTCCCAAATAAGATAATAAGAATAATAACTTACAGTTATAGAATTGTAGGGTCATGATGGACAATAGCAGAGCTTCTAGGTCAAATGGTCTATAGGGCAGTGGTGTCAAACTCAAATAGAAACAGGGGCCACAAAAGGATCCTTAATGGCCTCATATTGACTTAGAAAATCAGATATTACATAGTATGTGTTCTGTTGTGTTATGTTAAGTTAAATTTTAATCTCTTGGGGCCCTCGCTCTAAGCTTGCACCAGTGTTTGACACCTCTAGATAGGAGATGAACAATGTGTGCCTGGTTGTACCTGGTTCCAAGAAAAAGGAGTCCTTTAAAACTCCATTGTTGCCAAGGAAGCATTAAAAAAAGGTACAGAAAAGAACAGAAGACAGCTCAGAGGATCATTTTCAAATCAATTTACCAAATTCATAGCATATGTTAAGGAAAAAAGGGGAGAATAACTCCTTGTTTTGCTTGTTACCTAACAAAAAGAAAGGGGAGAGCCCTCATAAGTCAAGATGGTCTCATCTCATTACTGCATTAACCCCTGTAGCCTAGTTTTAAAATGCCCTCATCTTGGCTTTACCTTTTTCCATCTCTATCCATACTTAACAAGTAGGATGAATATTGGTTGAATATGAGAAGCCTGGTGCCACAATTGTATTCATGTGAGCAAATATTTATATTCGTCTTATTTTTCCACATCAGGGCTTAGGGACATCCTCGTTTAGGATTAGTCAACTCACTTTCTTGGAAACCAGGATGATAGATTTGGAGAGAAGAGAGTTTAGAGATAATCTATTCCAATTTCTTTAATTTTGCAGGAGAGAAAACTGAGGCCCAGACAAATTAAATGAATTGCCCAAGGTCATACAAGTAGCAAGAGCCAAGCTGGGATTTGAACTAAGATTCTCTGCTTCCAATTCCAGCATCCTTTCTATTGCACTATGTTGAAACATATTACCAACTTGTACATAGCATAGAAATGATTCTTGAAAATAGGGCACAATAAATAGAGTGTTGGATTTAGGATCAGGATGACCTGGATTCAACTCTTGCCTCTTTCAGGTCTGAATCACACCTCTGACACTAACTGAGTGACTAAAGGAAAGTCTATTAACCTTCTAGGTCTCAGGAAACTCAAAGACTACAAGTTAAACAGACAAGTTTTAATCTATGACAGTGGAGGGAACTCCCACTCTGGGAAGCTCATACTGAAGAAACCACAGATCCTCATCAAATTGCACACATAAATATAGCTATGTAAATATGTCAAGGACTTACAATTTCAATGGTGGAGCATGCCTATATACAAATTCTTATTTGGTTATGTTGATCACATCATACTGAAATATTCCCCAAATCTCATACTCTGTATTATGTTTCTCTATTGACTTTTTCATTACAAGCAAGATGAAAACAAACAAAAAAGGATTATCTCTGATTCAAAAGATGCCTGAAGGTGATAGCAAGCCACAAATATGGATAATATTTTAACAAAAGACACATCCCAACTTACAAACCGATTGTGGTTCAAAAGCTCATTTCTAAGTTGGTTCTAAGTTGTAATTTGAAACACTTTTTCTTGTCAAAATAATTTTGCTTCTATAACCTGTAAAGCACTCTTTTATATTAGATGATGTTATTCCTCTGAAGGCTCTCAAAAGTTTCTATGCTTGAAACCATCACATTGAACCCAAAGATGATGATGATGATGATGGTGATGATAATAATAACAATAATGATAATAATTTTCAATCCTCTAGTGCTTTCAGGTTGATAAAATGCTTTCCTCTTAAGAACTATGGGGCAAGGCAAGCAGTATTATCTCTTTTTACAGGTAGAGAAATTATGACTCAGAGGGATTGAAGTGACTTGTCCATGGTCACCCAGCCAGTGATTCAGGCCTACCTATGTCTCCTGACTCTAGGTCTTTTTAGCATACAACTCATTTTGATAATCTGTACATGGAGAGAAAAATATAAGGAGATCAGGAAATCATTTACACAGATTTACATTTCTGAAACAAAACCTCAAGTATATTTGAGACTGTCTTAATTTAGAGGAAGAAAAATAAGATAAATTAAAGCATACATTTCACTTTTTAAATGATATTAAACCATAGAGAACAGACACCCTATGACTCAAAATAAGATGACATGCTATGAGTATAAAGCCAACTAGGAACAAAATCCAACAACAGAGAAATAAAGTTATGTTATTATTTATAGTCTAAATTGAATGAAACCTACAAGAAGAAAAATGCATCATGACATTAGCAAGGTAGTAAGCACTGGTTTCTGTAGATAATCGTGAGAGTTTGTAGCATCTTACAGGTGAAACATCATGAATAAAAGCAGTTCCAATGGGGTAGGTGTGACTTTCAAGTAGGCTTGGTCTAGACACACCCATGGAAACTTCCCAACACAGATGAGACTAGTAGCTGCCTTTGATCTACATGTAAACTGATAAGCAGAACTGTAGACTGGCAGGTGGTAGACATCAATTTTTCAGCCTCTAAGAGGGTTAGCATTCAGAGAGAAATAGATGAACCATCTAGACTACAAGAAAGAACAAAATCTCTACTTCTAATGTTGAGTTGGGTCTACCACTGCTTTGCAGTTCGACCATCAATTCAGTTTAAGAAATATTTGTTAAGCTCCTGCTATGTGCAAGATGCTCTTCTAGGTATTGGGAATAAAAAAAAAAGGAAATGGTCCCTGCCCTCATGGAGCTTATGTTCTATTAGGTGTGTGGGGGGTATATTTTAAAAGATGAATGGAATATGGTTGGTTGTTGTCCCTCATTTTTGAAGAGGACCAAAATGACATCACTATGTTGGAGTCAAGGTCCACTGAGGCTGATCAGATCAATACAAGCTTGGAATGCTCTACCACAAATTGGACACAAATAGACCATGTGAGCATTTGGGGTGGGTTCTCTAAATTTGTTCATCTCACATTTCTTTTGAGCTACTTCAATTCTGCTTTGCTCATAGAGCACAGCACCTTCTCTGACGAGGGCACGCCATGGTGGGTGGTCCTGTGCCACTGTCTCTTATGTCATGCAATCAATTCCAAAGTTCTTAAGAGAGACCTTGAGAGTGTCCTTGTATCATTTTTTCTGATTATCATGTGAGCGCTTGCCTTGAATGAGTTCTTTGTAAAATAGTCTTTTAGGCAAGTGTACATTTGCCATTCAAGCAATGTTGGCCAGCCCATTAGAGTTGTGCTCTCTGCAGTACAGTTTGAATACTTGGCAATTTAGTTAGAGAAAGGACCTCAGTGTCTGGTACCTTATCCTGCCAGGTAATCTTCAGAATCTTTTTAAGACAAATCAAATGAAAGTGATTCAGTTTCTTGGCATGGTGCTGGTATATGGTCCAGGTTCCACAGTGAGGTTAGCACAACAGCTTGGTACACCTTCAGTCTGGCAGTCAGTCTAATACCTCTTCTCTCCCACACTTTCCTTCAGAGCCTCCCAAACACTGAGCTAGCTTTGGCAATGCATGCATCAATGTCATTATTAATGTGTACATTCCTGGAAAGTATACTGCCAAGATAAGTGAACTTATCCACAGTATTCAAAACTTCTCCATTTGCTATACCTGATGATGGTTTGAGGTATGGCTGGTGGGGTGCTGGTTGATAGAATACCTGTTTTACTTGGTGTTAATTGTTAGGAAAAAATTAGCAGAAGTAGCAGAGAATTGATCCTTACTTTGTTGTGTCTCAGTTTCAGAGGTTGCACAATCATCTGCAAACAAAAAACAATCATGCACCAACACTCCCTCCACTTTAGTATTGGCTTGTAGCCTTTTCAAGTTGAAGAATTTACCATCAGTGCAGTAGCTGACCATGATGCCATGTTTGTTCTCAGTGAAGACGTTTGACACCACGCAAAAAGCACAGGAGTGAGCACACAGCCTTGCTTCATTCCATGGGTGATGAGGAAAGCGTGAGAGCGTTGTTCATTATCCATAACCTGGGCAAACATGCTGTCATGAAATTGACATACAATGCTGATGAACTTCTCCCGGTAACCAAATTTTAGCATAATTTTCCATAAGCCCTCATGACTGACAGTATTGAAGGTCTTGGTCAGATCAACAAACATTGTGTATAGAACTCTGCTCTGCTCCTGGCATTTCTCCTGGAGTTGTCAGGCTGCAAACACCAAATCAACCATTCTTCAGCCCTTTGTGAAGCCACACTGGCTCTCAGGTAGATGTCCATCTTCCAGGTGAAGGGTCAGCCTATTAAGGAGGACTCTGGAAAGGATCTTGCCAGCAATGACTAAGTGAGAGGATGCCCCCCTGTGATTGTCACAGGACAATCTATTTCCTTTACCTTTATAGAGATGGACAATGGAGGTGTCCTTGAACTCCTGGGGATAACCTCCTTTTGCCATACAACCCAGAAAATTTCAGTAAGCTTTTGTATGAACAGTGGACCCTCCACCTCGTAAATCTCAGCTAGAATACAATCAGGACCAAGTGCTTTGCCACAGGAGAGGATCCTAATGGCATTCAAAACTCTTCTTTAGTTCTAACTTCAGCTAGGGTGAGGTTGACTTCAACCTGAGGTAGTTGCTGGCTTCAGCATTGATTGATGATGGTCTGTTGAGAAAATCATGAAAGTGTTCAGTCTATCTCTCCAGGAGCATGCCCTTATCACTAATCAATGTGGCTCCATCAGCGGAAAGTAGTTGAGATGCACCATATGTCTTTGCTCCATAAATAGCCTTCAGGGCTTCCTGAAAGCACTTTGGATTATTGCTATCAACATTAAACTGATCATCTGCCTTCTTCTTGAGTCAAGAATCCTGCATCTCTCTAAGCCTCACTTGTAATTTACTTTTGATGGAATTAAATGCTGCCTTCTTAGAGATGGATGAACTTCCCTGCTGGTAAACCCTGTGGAGTTCTCGTTTTTCATTTAGCAACTTCTGAATTTCTCCATCACTTGTGTCAAATTGGTCTTGATGTCTGTGAGTATTCTGATCTAGATGAGTAAATGCAATGCTGTACACCAATCCCAGAAATCTGCCCACTCCTTTTCTGCTCTACCATTACCAACTGTGTGTTGACAACTTTCCCTCCAACTTAACAATGAATTGTTCCCACTCAAAGAAGCACTCTAATCTATTGACATTAAGTCTTCTGGTAGTCATTTTTTTTTTGTCTTGGGACTATTACTTTAGTTGAATGTGAATATTTAGCTTAGAAAGGATAAGTCTATGATTAATCCAGCACTCTGTGCCATACGTTGCCTTTGTCACTCTCATACCCTGTCTCTCTCTTCTCCTTATAATGAAATAGTCTATTAAATGCCAATGTTTGCTGTGAGGTTGCATCCATGAAGTTTTATTGCCTTTAGGTAAATGGAAAATAGTGTTGGTGATGAGGAGGTCATGAGATGCACAAATCTTCAGTAGTAAGTGACCATTGCTTTTGCTCCATTTACTCTATTTCTCCCAAAGACTCCCTGCCATGTCTGGTAGTCAAGCCTACTCTAGCATTAAAGTCACTCAGAATTATAAGCTTATTCTCATCTGTCACATTCATAAAATTTTTCTTTGACCTCATCAAGGTTTGTCACTGTGGGAGCATAGATACTGATGATGGTGGCATGGAATTTTCCTGCAAGTGGTGATTGTATTGTTATGAGCCCATTGTTCACTCCTTTTGGTAGGCATATAAGCATGTTGAATAGATTAGTTTTGATTGCAAAACCTATCCCAGCTTCCCAGTGCTCCCTTTCACTGTGGCCACTCCAGAAAAATGTGTATCCAGCTCCAATTTCAGTAAGCTGGCCTTCATTTACCAGCCTTGTTTCACTCAGGGCTGCTATTTGGATGTGACACTTGCTGAGTTCTTTCACAACAAGAGCTGTTTTGTCTTTCAGGTCTACTGGATCTTAAGTGTGCATATATTCCATATACTGATGGTGAGTGGAATCATCTTTGTAAAAGTTTTTGTACATTTTTTTTTTGTGTTTTGACCATGGGGAAGGATCTCCACCTGCTTTGATAAACAGGCCAGGGTTGGGTAAGCAGATAATTTTATGGGCACCTTTTCTAGCCCCTTCCTCACAACAGGAGGTGAGCAGTGTAGTCCTTAGAAGTCTGCTTAGACACTCAGGGGGCTGTCAAATCCCACTACTGCTTCTAGTGAGAAGATGACCCTATGGCCTGGGCTGCCTGTATGCAGGGTTGTGACTACAGCTCCCAATGTATCCACCCCTGCTGCATCACTTGCCTGTCACCACAGGACTTTGAGATAGGTAAAATGGTAAAATGGTATGGGTGATGTCTTTTGATTCATGCCTAAATTGGATTTAAATGAGGCAGAGTTGCACAAAGTTGTTGGCTTTACTATCTCTTCAAGAGTGGTCAGAGTCCAGTGGCGGGACAGAGTCAAGACAACTGGTGGTGGCTTGAGATGCAGTGAATGACCTTGGTGTCTTTGATGTGTAACTAACCTCTAAGCATTCCACAGCACCTGGATCATCTGCCTTCATGGCCATTGGAACAAATTATTCTCATACGCCCATTCCACCAGGGGAAGTCTTCACATGCTTGGGACAGGCACTCCCCCCCCCCCCACTCACCAACAGGTTTGGGACCCCTTGGTTACCTTCAACCTAGTTTAGCTTGTCTGCTGAAATAGTTTACTGGGCGTGACTGCTGTGCATGCTATAGCTTCTTGGAGCCACAGGTGAGAGTTAGCTGGATCAGATGGACACCAAAGATGGAAAGCAGTTCTGAAAAGGGCTTGGCAGCTCTCATGCCAGAGGTATTAGTCTTCTCTGAACACACCCTACACCCCTGAATAGAATATAAGTCTGAGGGGAAAGAAAGTATTAGCAACTGCTATCATGGAATGGCTACCACCTATAGGAAATGCAACTGAGCTAAGCCTTGAAGGAATCTGAGGATTCTATAAGGTAGCAGTGAAAGGGAGTTAATTCAGAAAATGGGGTATATAGCTTGGAATGTAGATGGGAGTTAGAGTGCTGAGTTCAGTAAGGAAGGAACATAGAGTGCATGAGAAGGGATGATATGAAATAAATCTGGTAAGGAAGTTGGTGCTAGGCTGTGGAATGCTTTAAGTATCAGAATGAGAAGTTTACATTTTCTCCCAGAGGATCTAAGGAGTCACTGAAGGTTTTTAATCTGAAAAGTCACTTGGTCAGGCTTGTGCTTTCAGAATTTGAATTTGGTAGGTAGGTAAGGGTAGATAAGAAAGGTGAGAGATTTGAATAAGGGACATCAGTTAATTAGGAAGGTATTGAAATTTTCTAGCAACTGTATGAATGGAAAGGAAACATGTAAAAAATATTGTAGAAGTTGAATATTGTATTGTTGAAGGGCATGAACGTTGATTTGATATTAGAGATGAAGAAAAGGGAAGAGTTAAGGATGACTGAACTTATGATGGATGTGGTGCCCTCAAAAGAAATAGTTTGAAGGAGGAGCTTGGGTGAGATACAATAAATTCCATTTTGGAAATATGTTGCAGGTGTGGTTGGGATAGCCAAATGTAAAAGTCTCATAGGCAGCTGGAAATGGAGGACTAGAATTTAGGAGAGAAATTGCAAATGGATTTGAGTATCATTCCAAAATTAGCAATGATAATTTAACTCATGAGAGTTGACAAAATCAACAAGTGAGGGAATATTCAGAGAAGGAGAAGCAGCTCCAGAAGAGAACCTGTGTCTGAGATGAATGAAAATCTAGCAAAAGAGATTAAGAAAGATTGGTTAGATGAGTAAAGACACACTGAGGAAAGAATGTCAAGGAAACCAAGGGAGAAGAGAGTTATCTAGGAAGAGGAAGTAGTCAACAGTGAAAACACTGGAGAGAGGTAAAAAGAAGACAGAAAAGGTTATGGGATATAGCAGGTAGATCATAGGATCATACATTTAGATATGAAAGGAAACCTTAGAGGTCAGATAGTCCAACCTCTTCATTTTTACAAATGAGGCAACTGAGGCTTAGAAAGACAGAGTAACTTGTTCAGGGTCACATAGCTAGTAAGTGTCTATGGCAGAATTAGAACTCAGGTACTCCTGACTCCAGTATACTTGACCCCACTATACCATTTAGGTAATTTTTAAAAGTTTTGAGAACAGATCCTAAAGAGTGGTAGGGTCAGAAGATACTTTGCAAAGATTGGATTGCAAAGGATTGCATGGTGAGTAGGATATGAGAAAGTAGAGGCAACACATGTGGACAAGTGTTTTTTAATAGTTTACATATAAAAGGGAGAAGAGTTATAGGATGATCACCTGGAGGTAGATGGAGAGTAAGAAAAGACTTTAAGGATGAGGAAGACCTGGGCCTGTTTGTTGGCAACAGGGAAGGAGCCAGTGGGAGAGGCTGAAGATGAATGAATAAAAATTTATTAAACCCTTAATGTGCCAACCCTTTGGTAAACACTAGGGATAGGAGCAAAGACAGTCTATACCCTCAGGGAACTTGTGTTCTAATGGGGAAGACAACACGTATAAGGAAATGGTGGCCAGAGAAGGGTCATTTGGTTTGGAAAGTCATAGGGATGGTGACTGGGGCCATAAGGGAATATATTGACAAATATTTTCCAACAGTAGCAGCAATATTAATTTAATTATGGTGCTGGAGCTAGAGAATAGGGGGTGAAGGGTATTCAAGCAGTGGCAAAGTGGCTGACTAAAGGACATAAAAGGAATAAATCAAGTATGGCAAGGTTTCATATTATAGTAGATAACAAGAGGTACTCACCACTCAGTAGGGAGGAAGCAGCAAGGCTAAAAGGATTAAATTCATCTGGGCATAGTCTTTGTTCTGATGATACAGGGGCAGGGCAGCTGGAGAGAAGTTGGCTAGGGAGTAAAGGAAAGCAAGGATGACAGTACCATTTAGCTATATCTCCTCTCCCTACTCCATTCCACTTCTAGTTCATTGTTTATCTGTAGCATTTGTTCAAGAAACACTATTCTGATTCAACATTTGGCATTTTATATGCCGACAAAAGAAAATTAATGTAATTCTCTTCCTTTTATCATTAATTCTTAGCATCTTAGTCTGCTGGGATCTAGATGGTGGCCTGGAAAGTCTCTTGTTGCACAAGAGTTGTTGTGGAGGAAATTGTAGAATTGTAGAGGAAATTGGACTTGGCAGCCATTTAGATTCCTTCTAGCTCTGCGACTTTACAATTCTGTGATTCTCTTCACAGTTCATTTCACTAATTAATATTCCTCATAGGGACATTACCTGTCCTTACCCCAAACTCTTCCTCTCCTTAGTAACACTCCTTGTGCTCATCTTCCCATCCCTACCCTTTTCATATAGAAGGGGGATAAAAAGAAAATAAGCAAACAAAATTAAGAGGAAGAAGCTGAGTGTACTCTGAAATTTTCCCCTCGCTCAGAAATTGTGGCATTTTAAAAACATAAATATTATTTCATATAAAATGCTTAACAGTTAGAAATTAGATTAAATAAAATTTAATTCTAAGTAAATTAGATTAAATGAAATCTATACTTAAAGATGGTTAATCCCATGAATTGTACAATAGATTTTTTTTTAGTACTGTGCATAGTCTATAAAATGATGGGAGGTATGGAGAAGAATGCTGAAACTCAGATTTGTTGTATGTTGCTGCTGCTGCTGAGCAACTGAGGCAAACAGGGTTAAGTAACTTTCTCAGGGTCACATAGCTAGTAAGTGTCTGAGGCTGTATTTGAACTTGGGACCTCCTGACTCCAGCACCTGACTTTTACTCTATGTCCTGTACCACCTAGCTACTTCCCCCCAAACTCAGAGTACTTCTTAAGCGTTTGAAAATTCAAGTGCTCTAGTTTTTGAAGAGTGATGAGGCTTGCATGATTGCAATAACTTGCTGAGGGGTGTCCTGACCTCAAATCTCTTCCCACTCTAGTCCATCTTCCACTCCCTCAACTATCAAATTAATTTTCCTAAAGTGCAAATCTGACCCCCTATTCAAGAAACTCCAGTGGTTCCTTATCACCTCCAGGATAAAATATAAAATCCTTCCTTTGACTTTTAAAGGCTTTCATAACCTGGCCCTATCCTACCTTTCTTTTATCTTATTTCCCACCATGTACTTTATGATCAAATGACACTTGACCTCTGTGCTGTCTTTCCAACAAGATATTCCATCTCCCAAATCTATGCATTTTCACTGACTGTCCCTCATGCCTAGAATTCTCTCCCTTTTCATCTGTGCCTCCTGTCTTTCTTTAAGTCCAAACTAAAATCCCACCTTCTGCAAGAAGCTTTTCCCAATGCCCCTTCATTCTAGTACATTCCTTCTATTGATTATTTCCTATTTATCCTGTAAAACTTGTTTTAACAAAGTTGTTTCCATCTTGTCTTCCACTTTAGGCTATCTGTTCCTTGAGGGAAGGGACTGTCCTTGTCCTTTGTATTCCCAGGGCTTAGCAAGGTGGCTGGCACATAGTAGGTACTTAATCAATGCTTATTGGCTGGCTGGTTGACTGATCAAAAGAGGCAAGTTTAGGATAAATTATAGGAGTACATCATTCAGTAAGTAAAAAAAAATATGGAGTCAATGAGTGGAACAGGTAATATAGGCTACTCTATAGACTTAAAGAACATCTGGGTTGAAAGAATAGCAGCAGTCATTGGATCTAACCTGTCCCTGAGCTCACATCCTCCTGATAATATCCCTCACAAGTGGTATGATATTATTACTAATATTAGAATGTGAGGAACATTAAAAGTTAACTTTAATTTTGACAACCACAAGGCTCATAAGGGAAAGGCATAATTGTCTTGGAAGGTGAAGAAGGTTACTCGTCCTTTCCATCTTAGGTAATTGGGCCTTGAGTAAGAGGAAAGTCTGATTAGAGGACCATAGGTCCTCAAAAGTCAACTAGTGCAACTTCTAAATTTCACAGATGAGGACGCTGAGGCCCATTAAGTGGTTTGCTTAGCTAAGGTCACATTGGTAATAAGCATTGAAGGTAGAATTTGAACCTAGAACCTCTGAATCAAAATCAGTTGACTATAATATGGTACTACATTGCCTCCCAAGGTTTTGTGATGAGCCATGGGGAACAGTCTTATGGTTATCTTCCTCCTTCTGTACTCTCTACTTGTTAGTTCTTTATTAAAGGACTAGATTCCATATTGGGATCCAACAGTCAGTAAAATTAAAAAAACTTAGAGAAGGTTCAGAAGAGTCATAAAAATGATTAAAAATTTGAAAGTAGGCTCTATTAAAAATGTGAATTTATTTAACTTAGAATGGATAAGCCTGAAGGAGGAAATTAGTCTTGAGGCTCATAAAGGGTATAGGGTTTATTATGTCCTCTGCAGATAGGACCAAAGGCTTAGATTGTACCAGGAGAGATTAGAGGTGGATATTGGGATAAACTCCTATGATGAGAGTAATGAACACAATTGTCAAAAGAAGTTAGTAAACTATTCTCCCTTGGAAAGTTTTTTTTTAATTTTATTTTTTCAATTAATAATAATTTATTTTCTCTCCCTTCTACCCACCCCTGAGAAAAACAAAAGTGGGGAAAGTTGTTTTTTAATTTTTATTTAATTTTTGATTTATAGAATAAAATAAGTATTTTTATAACCTAATATAATAATATATAATAAAATATATTTAATACATAAATTATATATTAAAATATTTAATTAAAAAGATGAGTGCATACGAAACTACAAATCTATTATGTACAATTTACTATTCCTTTTAAATACAATAGTAAATAGCAAAGTTATCATGCAAATTCCCCCTCCACCCTAGAGATGGCTGACATTACACTCACACACACTGTGTGTGTGTGTGTGTGTGTGTGTGTGTGTGTGTGTGTAAAATCATTCTACACATACTTGTATTGATTAGTTCTTTCTCTGGATGCAGATAGCATCTCCCTTCATATGTCCTTTATAGTTAATTTGGATATTTATAATAGTCAAAATGACTTATTTGCTCAAAGTTGTTCTTAAAACAATATTGCTGTTACTGTATACAATGTTCTCTTGGTTCTCCTCATTTGGTTCTTCATTATTTCGTGCAAGACTGTTCACGTTGATCATTGAGTATATCATTTCTTATAGCACGGTAGTATTCCATCACAATCATATAACACAACTTGTTCAGTCAAAGTTTTAATAAAATGGTAGGAAAATTATCTTTCTGGAACTAAGGGGATAGATTAGATGGGCTCTTAGAACTTTATAATTAATGAAGCCTTCACATTTAAAATAGGTTGTATTCCCAAAATCTATACATTTGGAATTTACCTTTCCACAGAAATAATATTAGATATGGTGATTAACTTTCCTTGCCTACTCACCAAAGCCTGTGTAACCTCACAGTACTCTAGAAACCATTCATCATATCTAGCAATATTTCTTAGGGGAAATACTTTCAAAATTCCAACATGGCATCCTTGGAGCACACATTCCTAACTAGGAACTACATCATGCTTTATTTTCCTACAAGTCTTAGACAGTGAGTGAAGGATTCACAAAGCTCCAAGCCATTGGTGGTGGCCCTCATGTTCTAGGGGAAGACCTTCATATCTGAGCAGGAATGGAGGGCTGGGGAGAAGGTTGGAGGTAAAAGTCCTGAGAGTTTGGGGAGATGAGCTATGAAAACTAGGATCTCTTGGCTTTGTAAACCCCTAGTGAAATGTCTCTATCCCAGACAAGGTCCTAGTTAACACCTTTGTTTTTTCTATAGGTCTCAGGTCTCCTTTTACTACCTCCTGGTACTTCTTGCCAGGTTTTTAATCCTTCCATGCTCATTGAAGCATGGAAGACATTTTCTTCTCTACTTTCCTCTCCTTTTGAAGATTTCTAAAGATTTTTGTTTTTCCCTAGTTCAAGCAAGAAGGGGAAATAGAAAAGGGCTAAAATGAGATCCTTTTAATATTCTGCTCATCTACCTTATCTTTCCCAAACTCATTATTCCTTTCCTCCCTCCCAGTTCATACCTTAGAGGAAAAGACAAAAGCACATAAAGATCGTAGTGATGAATTACTGGAGCATACAAAAGGCTATAATGATATTTACTTAAATTTCAGAGGAAAACTCAACTTCAGGGTCAGCTATCTTAGGCATTTGTCACAGGAATTAGGATATGTTCCCAGATGTGAGTGAGGAGGAGAGTCAGGGTTCAGCCCTGGGGACATTGCCAATAAGACCAGTGCTGGAGTTAGAAGATTAATTGTTGTAAGGGAACTATGAATATGTATGTGGTCAGGAATGATACATTTCCTTCCTTTCCTTTCCCCTTAGCAGGTCAGTACTGTTATAAAAGAACCTACTATTGATAAGATTTGGATTAATCAACAATCCATCTAAAAACATTTATTAAGTGATTATTACATGCTAGGCATGGGGTTAGGTGGCGGCGATATGAAGCTGAAAATGAAACAGTCTCTCCCCCTCAAGAAATTTACATTATCTTGGGGGGAGTCAACATGCACACAGATCAATACATGCAAAATAAATCAAAGGCAATTTCAGGGAGAGGGACAAGAAACTAGGGGAAGGGGATCAGGAAAGGCTTCATACAGTTGATGGTGCTTGAACTGAGTTTTGAAGTAAACTTGCAATTTTAGGAGGTGGATGTGAGAGGAAAGTATATTCCAGGTATCATAACCTGGGCAAAAGCAGAGAGATGGGAAATGGAATTTTGTGCAGGAGGAACAGTAAGTGAGCCAGTTTGTCTGCACTGTTGAGTATATGAAACAAAGTAATATATAATAAACTTAGAAAGAAATGATGTATGCACCATTGTCCATGCTATATGCATAGTATGTACTATGACGTCTGCACTGTTGAGTGTATGAAACAAAGTAATGTATAATGAAGTTAGAAAGAAATGTGAGATGAAATGAGAAATGAATGAGAAGCTGGCAAATGAGGATGGGGTTCCCAGGGTGTTCTCTAGTGAGGAAAAAGGAAGGGAAGAGGTGAAATAAACTCTAAGTAAGATATGGAATTGTGGAGGGGAGTCCTATGACCAATTAGTTGTCATTCATGTATGACAGTCGTGATGAATTCCTGCATATGAATTTGGAAAATGTCCTGCTGCAGTCCTGTTATGGCAGAATCTGTGCCTTGATTTCAGTACATCAGGTTACCCAAGCTACCAAAGCCCATTTCCAGTGCCACCCTATTCTAGGGCTTGGAGGTGGAAGCCAGATTTCTTGGTTTAACTCAGGCGTCGCTAGATTGCATCTGACATCAAGTGTCATTATTATTTATTCTCCATCCTGGTATGGATTGTTTGTGCTTACTAGCAGCATAAAGCACAAAGTGGACTGACCCAAGTTCAATGTCAGGAGTTCAGTTACCCTTATCTTGCCGGTGGTTTCTCCACCAGTACTCATTCTTCCTCTGGCTCTCATTGAACATTGTGTTAACTTTAAATAACATGATTTCTGTGACACACTCTCTTAACTCCAAAATTGCCTAATCTCTGCCTCAACAAAACCATTCATACACCAATAGTCTAAATACCCCTGAGGAAGTACCAGGACAACCCCTACTCTTTCTCCTACCTGTGTGCCTGGTAATATTCCAGTTTCATGACAAATACATTACCCCAATCTCAGTCAATCAAGCAAATAATCTTTTATTGAGTACTGACTATATGCCAGTCACTATACATAGAAGTGAAAACATTCCCTTACATTTGAATGAAGGTGATAATAGTACATCTATAGGAATTTACAAGATATAGAGAAATCAAACATAAGGTAACCTTGGATGGGAAGGTACTAGTAGCTGGAGGACCAGCCACAGCCTCAAGCAGAAAGTGTTACTTGAACTCAGATTTAAAGGAAACTAGGGATTCCAGGAGACCGAGATATTGCAACACAGTATTCTAGTCATGGAGTCCTGAGATAGGACATGGAGCCTCATGTGTGAGGATGAGCACATAGTTCTGAATGACTGGACCATGGACAGCAGAAAAGTGAGGGGAGTGATGTGTAAGAAGACTGAAAAGGTAGGTCAGTGCCATTTTGAGCAGTGTTTAAATGCCAAATAGAGGGGTTTATATTTGATCCTAGAAGTAGGAGAGGGTTCCTGGAGTTTATTGAATAAGAGGATAACATGGCTATTCTTGAGGTTTAGGAAAATCACTTTATCAGTTGTGTGAAGGTTGGATTAGAGTGGAGAGAACCTGATATAAATTAGGAAGCTATTGTAGCACAGACCAGGCAAAAAATGAGTATTTTTGAAGGAATAATTAAAAATACATGTTAAAAAAAACCAGAAACAACTTTGCCTAAGGTCACTTAACCCAACTCCCTTATTTTACAGGTGAGGAAAATGAGGCATAGGGAAGCCAAGTGACTTATCTAGGGTCCTATGGGTGGTAGAGCTGGAATTTAAACCCAGATCTCCTGACTTCATCTCCAGTGTTATATATAATGTACCATATGCTGTGGGAAGGAGTGGTTGAGGTTCAAACAGAATTGGGAAATTTTCAGCCATGAAAAATAAATTTTGTTTGGAGTTGGAGGCTGCTTTATATATATAACCTTAAAGTGATACACACATATATTTTTTGACTTTCTATTTATCTTTAGTGCTTGGTACAGTGCTTGGCATATAGCAGGCACTTAATAAATGCTAGATGACTGACTGAATTTTGATTATCAGCAGAAGACAACTCTCATTAGGGCTTAACATGTGTAGTATATAAATTTGGAAACATGAGCATTATTTATGCAAATATGATCAAATGGGCTTTAAATTGAAAAAGCAAGGGATAGAAAGGAAACTATCTGCATGTATCTGCTAAACCAGGTGGACATCTAGGTATCTATAGATACTTATGCTATTCTTCCCATGTGTAGATCCTATTCTCTATTATATATAGATAGAGATATCTTGATAACTATATTTATTTTGCATATTTTGTACAACATTCCATGTTTTATCTCCTTGCTTTTACCCAGGCTATGCCCAATACCTGGAATGTACTTCCTCATTCTTCCACTTCCTAAAATCTCTAGTTTGCTTCAAACCTCAACTCAAACACCACTAACTGATCCCTCCTAGTCTCTCTTAGAGATAGAGATCTTTAGGTATCTATATTTATTTTGCATACAGAGATTATATTAAAAGAGCAGCTAGGTGGCCCTGGAGGCAGGAGGACCTGAGTTCAAATGTGGCCTCAGACACTTACTATCTGTGGGACTCTGGGCAAGTCACTTAACCCTGTTTGCCTCAGTTTCTCATCTGTAAAACAAGCTGGGGAAGGAAATGGCCAACCACTTCAGTATCTCTACCAAGAAAACCCCAAATGGGATCATGAACAATTGAACCCAACTGAAATGATTGGACAATAACAAAAAAGAAATTATATTAGATAGTAATTATATAGATTATATCTATTATAGATAGAGATTTCTAGATAAACATAGATATCTAGAAATCTCTATCTTTATGTGATAGAATAGGAGCTACAATATAGGAAGAATAGCGTTACAAAGGTCAATAATTCCCAGTTGATTGAATCTGAAAAGGAATAGAATTGATTAACTCAGATGCCCACAAACACGTACATGAACCATGGGTTACAAGTAAGGTGAACTAGTGATTCTAATGAATAAAGGCAAAGTGAATCTCAAATAGCCAACCCTTACCACAGTGCCTGGCACAGAATTTGTTGCTCAGTCATTCAGTTGTATCTGACTGTTTGTGATCCTGTGGACCATAGCATGTGAATACTATCCATGAGGTTTTCGTGGCATAAATACTGGAGTAGTTTGCCATTTCCTTTTCCAGTGGATTAAAGTAAACAGAGGTTAAATGACTTGCCTAGGATCACAGAGCTAGTAAGTGTCTGAGGTCACATTTGAACTCAGGTTTTCGTGACTCTAGGCCCAGTGCTCTATCCACTCAACCACTGGCACAGAATAAGCACTTAATAAGTATTTGTTAATTGATTGATTAATACATCGAAGGCTTTGTGGGATGGGGCTAGTGACTGGAATATAACTATGAATGGTAAATCTCATTTAAAAGGAACAGAACAGATTAGGGTGAGATAGAATAGGATTATATATTAAGAAAATATATTCATATGAGGAAATTGAGAAGCCAGAGGGAAAAAGTGAGGAACATTTAAGTGAAGATCAATGAAGTTCAATGAAGCATAAGTGAACTTATAATGAGACTATACTAAAAAACCTGGAGAGAAGGAAAGAGATGAAACATTCAGGAAATAGATCAGAAACCTGGCATGGAAGCATAGCAAAATGATAGGGGATTTATATTATCTATACATACATTGAAGCTTTTTATTTATAAAAAGTGGAACATCTGATGTGTTTGCTGCCTCTTTATTTTCTTCAAAAGAGGGAAAAAGTCACAAAGAGAACTGCATTTCTGGACATGGTTCTGGACAATAAGGCCACCCTCCTCCCTCTCCCCGTCCATCTTCCCCTTCACTGTATTAGCTCTTTTGTACTTCTTTTATGTGAGATAATTTATCCTATGCTATCCCTCCCTCTTTCTCACCTCTTAATTTTATTTTCTTAGATAATAATTCCGTTATATCCAACTCACAACCATACCCTTTGTGTATATCTGTATCTCTAACTATATATTACTTCTGTAAATTGTTTAACCTTATTAAATTCCTTATGATTTCTCTTTCCTGTTTACCTTTTTGTGCTTCTCTTGAATCTTATATTTGAAAGTCAAATTTTCTGTTCAGCTCTGGTCCTGTGATCGGGAATGCTTGAAAGTCCTCTATTTCATTAGTCATTTTTTTCTCTTGCTGTATTATGCTCAGTTTTACTGAGTAGGTGATTATTGGTTGTAATCCTAGATGCTTTGTCATCTGGAATGTCATATTCCAAGCTCTCTTCTCCTTTAATGTAGAAGCTACTAAATCTTGTGTTATCCTTATTGTGGCTTCCTAAAATTTGAATAATTTCTTTCCGGATACTGGCAATATTTTCTCCTTGACCAAAGAGCTCTGGAACTTGACTATAATATTCCTGGGAGTTTTTATTTGGGGATCTCTTTCAGGAGGCAATCGATAGATTCTTTTGATTTCTATTTTACCCTCTTGTTCTAGGATATCAGGGAGGTTTTCCTTGATAATTTCTTGAAAGCTGATATCTAGGCTCTATTTTTGATTACAGCTTTCAGGTAGTCCAATAATTCTTTTTTTCACAATGATAAATTTTTATTTTTCAATCTTTAAAAGTTCTTAGACAGATTCTTGAACTGGTCATTCATAACCATCAGCCCTTTCTACTTTTGTGCCCATTTCATCTCCTGAAGGTTTTCCAGAGCCACCGCCTTCACCATACAGTTCCATTAGCTTTCTCAATTCAAATTTGGGCTTCTTGAGCATCTTGGCTTTTCGGACAAATACATCATGGAGAGGGTAAATGGACTGGCAAGCTTTTCTATGTCTTTTCCAATGCTGTCTGGAATTAGTTTATTGACAACTTCCTTCAAGTCATTTGTCTGCACCTTTTGGGTCATGATTTCTATCATTTTCTTACAAATTTGACACACCTGTTGGTGCTGGGCATAAGAAGTCTTATTGATCTGGTTGTTGTGCTTTTTGGTAAAACCAACACAAAAGAGGAGGAGCAAGTACCCATTGGTAGTTTTTACATCAACATGGGCTTCAATCATGGTCTGCCACTTTTTGACCATGGAGCACATCTTGTCCCGGGTAAGGTCCATTCCATGGAAATTAGTCAAAAATTTTTTACCCTGAACATCTTCAATAATTAACTTGAATTTATGAAAAGCAACCTCATCATTCTGCAGATCAGCAAGGCTCACTTCAAAAACTTGACCCATGAGACCATCAGAAGCAATTTTTGTTCCTTGGGTCCTTGTAACCAGTGTCTTGCCAATATTTTGAATGTTGAACATAGCTGGTGCTTTTACATCATACCAATCCTTCTTTGAAAATGGATCAACCACTTTCTTCTTGGCTCCTTTTTTGCCACCTTTGGTGAGGTGCTTGTTCTTGCCCACCTCCATGATCCTGCTCTGAAAGCCAAAAGCCAATAATTCTTAAACTATCTCCCCTGGATCTATTTTCCAGGCAATTTATTTTTACAATGAGATATTTCATATTTTCTTCTATTTTTCTATTCTTTTGATTTTGATTGTTTATTGATGTCTCATGGAGTCATTAGTTTCCACTTGTCCAATTCCAATTTTTAAGGAATTATTTTTTTCAGTGAGCTTTTTTTCAATGTCCTTTTCCATTTAGTCAGTTCTACTTTTTAATGAATTCTTTTCTTCATTGGTTTTTTATGCCACTTTTACCATTTGGCCTATTCTGTTTTTTTAAGATGTTGTTTTCTTCAGTATTTTTGGTGCCTTCTTTACTAAGCTGCTGTTTTTTCATGATTTTTTTTTTGGCATCACTGTCATTTCTTTTCCCAATTTTTCCTCTCTCTCTCATTTGATTTTCAAAATCCTTTTTTGAGTTCTTCTAGGAATTCTTTTTGGACCTGAGACTAATTCACATTTTTCTTTGAGGCTTTGCATGTAGCTCTTTTGAAATTGTTCTTTTCTTCTGTGTTCGTGTTTTGACCTTCTCTATCACCATAGTAACTTTCTGTGGTCAAGTTCTATTTTTTTTTTGTTATTTGCTCATTTTTTCAGCCTATTTATTGACTTTTACCTTTATGCTAAAGTCGGGCTTTGTTCTTGGGGTTGTGGGAGCATTGTCCAAAGCTTCAGTTTTAGTGTGTTGCAGTTTTCAAAGCTAGTTCTGGGGGTCTTCTAAGTTTTCAGTTCTTCTAAGGTGGTATGATCTGAGGAGAAGTGTGGTCACTGCTCTCCTGTCCTGTGCTCTTGTCTGTGAGTGACCACAATCATTCTTTTCTACCCTGAACTGTAACCAGGGCTCCTGTATCCCTGAAGCCACAGGCTCTAGTGTGCTAGTCTTCCTTCTTTCTCTGGGACTGTGGTGAAGACCTGCATATTGGCAATGCAACAGAGGCCTGCACCCAGTGCAAGTGAAGGGTCCTCTGTCACCTCCTTCTGACTAGTTGTCCAACAACCTTACCTCTGTGTGCTGAGAGCTTTGGAAGCCACATGCTGATTCAGTCACACACACACACCCTCAAGGCCTGCAGCTAGCTTTCAAGAGCATGGCATGTGCTGGACTGCACTCCACTCTCACCTCAGTGAGATAGACTGTCCCTGTTGACCTTCTAAGTTGTCTCGGACTAGAAAATTGTTTCACGCCATCCTGTTTTTGGTTCTATGCTCCAGAATTCATTCTGAAATGTTATTCTAAAGTTGTTTGGAAGGGAATTTGGGAGAGCTCAGGTGAGTCCCTGCCTTTACTCTGCTATCTTGGCTTTGTCCCCAATTCCCCTTTCTACCCTTAGTAGATAGTGTTGTAATATGCTCTGTACTTCTGAGTCTCACTCATTCCCAGTTATCCAAACCACTAGGAGTAGGTAAATTCATGGGAGTCATTCTACTAAACAGTGAAGATGAGACCCAGTTGGAACACATCTCAGTGGTGATTTCTATAGCTAACAATGTCATAGATACATGGAACTTGGGCTCAGGATTGGCACAATGGGTAAGTGCATATGGGATCATTAGGGGTAATTAGGAGGTAGTAACATGGTCTTCTTTGTTTCTTTGTTCATTTTTTTCTTTAGAAATTACCTTGTGTTGACTTGTTTCCTTTTTCATTTTTATTATTGCTTCTCTTTTCATTTTATTGTTCCTTCTCTTATTTTGAGGTGGTGAGGGAAAGCCAGTCTTATAGGCATTCTTTTACTTTGTCATCTTGTTGGACATTTTAACCATGGCTTAACAGATAAGATACTACTGGGTGGCAATATGGGAGTCATTTCAGAGTCATTTGCCTGTGTTTTGGACCATTGACTAGATAGAGCAGAGGGAAAAATGAAAATCTATGGCAAACTAGAAAGAGGAACAAAAATGAGATAACACCAGACTGGGGCTGAAAAGAATAGCTTCAACCTGACATATATAGTCAAGTTATTGACACCAAAAGATGGGAAATTGATAAAGGAAAAGACATTGACGTAGATGTTCACCATTTCCTACAAACACTAACAAATGTAAAGCAATCATTCTCATGAGCTTAGAGACTGCTTTAGCGAGCAAATACTTGATGACTTAATAATAGTAAATCACATTTATATGGCACTTTATTCACAATAATCCTGTGTAGCAAACAAATCGATGTTCATAAGCCTTAATTATTTTAGATGAAGAAGCTCAGGATCTGAAAGGTTAATTGATGTGTTCGTAATCACATTGCATAATACATTTCTGAGCCAGGATTTGAAACCAGTTCTTCTGAATCTAAATCCAATAATCTATCCTTTGTAATGGCTTGCAAATTATTTATATTTTAAACTGATTTGAACTTTGACTGTCATGTCTCATGGTTGGCAAGGAAGTCAGTTAGAAAAGATACCATTGTCCAAACTATGACATGCAGTTGAATGGACAATTCCTTAAATTTACCCATTACTATATGTGTTGAACAAATACTAGATAGATAATGAGTTGGACCCAACATTGAATAGGAGGAAACAGTAGGTTGGTTAGCATTTTGAAGAATTCATTCTACATTCAATAATTCTGAGCTGCATCCTGACACAAACATCCATCTTACAAAACCAATATTCTTCAGTGATATTTTATGGTAAATTTTAAAGGAACATAATTTATGATGAAGGGCAATAGGGACATACATCATGGATCTACAAAGGACTCAGCAGCATATTGCTTATGATTTATATGAAGGAAAAAAGTATAAAAGATATCATCCAGCAAATGTATGATCAGAAAAAGATATTGTCCTGTCTTAAGAATAAGAGTAGAGATAGTCAATACTTGATATTGATGTCAAAATACCCATTTGGAGGATTCTAACCTATTACTTTGTGGGTACTTGTGGCTTAATGTAGACAAGATTCCTATAGAGAGTCAATAGATGGTTAGCAGATGGGTTATAATTGCATGATTAAAGAGAGAACACACTTTAATGAAATAACAATTCTGCTGAAGTATTGAAAATGGAAAAATTTACATTCGAGTAAAAGAAAACACAATATTTTTACAAGTACGAGATAGGGGAGGGGAAGTATGGTTAGACAACAGCTCTGGTATTCTGTGATCCTTGGACTACCTACATGACCCTAGTATTGAATTCAAATCCAGAAGAAGGACTGAGATAAATACATATATATACATGCTTACAAACAACGCATACATATATATGTACATATACATATATATAATTTATGTGTACACATATTAATATATTTTATTTAAATATATTCAGGTTTATATATGCACATATGCATATATTTTGCAGATAAATAGATGGGAAAGGGACAGTAAGGGAATAAGCATTTATATAGTGCCTATGTGGCAGGTACTATGATAATCACTTTTCAAATATTATCTCATTTGATCCTTATAACAATCCTGCCAGGTAGGTACTGTTATTATCTCCATTCTACAGTTGAGGAAACTGAGGCAAACAGGGGTGAAGTGATTTGTCCAGAGTCACATAGCTTGTAAGTATCTGAGGTCATACTTGAACTCAGGTTTTCCTGAATCCAGGCTGAGTACTCTATCCACTGCATCTACATGTCTCATAAATAGTTGTTTAGCTTGCTTCATAGACAGAAGGGAATTGCCCCCAAAACCTTTATTTATTTATTTGAAGATAATGTTCATATTATTTTCTAAGTACATAGTAAGTACTAAGTAAACACCCTTTCCTTGAGAACAAAAGAATGCATACTACAAACTGGACATAAAACCCAAGCAAAGTTACTATGGGCCATAGGTCTCAAAATAGAATTAGGAAGAACTAAAATCACAAAAATATGATTTAGAGGAGTTAGGAGAAAACTATCAGTTATTAAAAAAAAACATCACTAATGCGTGTTAGGAAGAAATGCAAAAAAGAAAGAGGAAAGAATGTGGTAAATAAAAAGGGAAAGTTCTAATGAATTTGAAAATTGTTTTTCTAAGATTTTTTTAAGCCTAGGGTGGGGCTTGGAAGTTCTTTCTCCATCCTTGCCAGACAGACCATAAGCCATCCTGCCTTGATGGATAAAGAGTAGATTTCACAGAACTAAGTGTTATTAACTGAGGAAAGTTAATACTAAATTAGTGAATTCTTCTAGGGAAGAATTATAAGAAGAAGTCCAGGGAAAAAAATGGATCAGATTTCTTACTTTCCTAAAACAGAATTAATAGAAGAATATAAACAATTTAAAACAAAAATCATGATTTTTCATCTTCTCCAAACTTTGAAAGAAACTAAAGTGTACGATGGGATGGGCGTGAACCTCACTCCTCAGCACTCCTAAGTTTGGCGGCTGCAATTGAATGTACGTGTTAAGTTTCTACACCACAGTTAGAGACACTATTTGTTCCATAACTTGTAAGGTAATGATTTTATTTTATTTTTGGGAAAAAAAATGATTGTGAACTTGTTAGAGACAGAAAAAAGCACATGAGGCTTTTTGATTACATCTGTCTATCCATAGGCATTATTGATTTAATTTACTGCCTCCTTTTTTTTGGTAGCTCATGTTATGATATGTACATCTGCAATTCCAAATATCAGAATTTTAGATATAAATTGGCTGGCAAAAGTCTTTGTGGACCATCATCAAAAGCAAACATTTAAAGAGCTGTGGCTACAAAGAAAAACAGTTCTTGCCCTCAGGGAGCTTACATTCTAATTGGGGAAGACAGTTAACAAAAGGAAGCTGGAAAGGGGGTGGGGGTACTATTGTGGGTACAAGATTTGGGGGAGGCTTTCTGGGAAGAAAAGAAGGAAAAGGGGGAACTAGAAGCTGTTTTTAAAAGTTTATTTTTTTCCTTAGAGAAAAAAAGATATTCATTTGGAGCAGAAAAATTTTTTTTGACATAATGTCATATACCCCAACCTCATTTATGGAGTTAAAACAAAATAAAACAAGACACCATCTTTTATCTTGTTCCACTTGGAAATTATTTTTGCAGGCATGATATACCATTAGCCATTCAAATTTTAAAACACTAAAGACACCCAAAACAAAAACAAAAGTAACACACCAACCATGCTAAAAGCTGCTTATTCAGTGACGCTGTTCACGAAAGGAATTATTCTTTCAGACTCTGTTTTTAGCTGGGTGTGGAAGGGTAATTTTCCCCTTTAGCTGAGAGTTTGGTAAGAGGCCAAAGTGAACACCCATGGCAAATCAACATAATTATGAGAGGATTCACCCTGAATCAGTTGGTTCCCATGAATAGGCTGAGATTTATTAATTTGTTTCCAGTAAAAAATGAATTTAAATATAAACTTTTCTTTTTCAGTGAGGGTGGAGGGAAACAGAACATTTCTGTACAAAACTGGTAACTGGGTGTGCATGAACATGTTCTAAAAGAACAAGGGTTTGTCGACAGAGCAGGTTTTATCTTTCTTCTGAACTTTGAATGTAACTCAGGGATTATTAGGTCAGTGTTTTGGTAAATCAGAATTTAGCCTCTGTACCAGGTCCAAAGTTTGAAACTCTTCCCCAAGTTGTCCCAATCTGACTCCTTAAAGAAATTAGTGAAGTTAGGGAAAGGAGAGGCCATCAGAAGGGTGAGATTTTAATCCTGCCTCTTCCATCATGTAGCTCTTAGACTTTGGGGCAAGATAACTCTCACTTTTCTGGGCCTCAGTTTTCTCATCTGTAAAATGGAGGGGTTAGACAAGGCAATGATATCTAAGTACCTCACCAACTCTAGGATTCTATGAATTCATTTAGTCAATGACCCCAGGATGGAAGCTTAATGTGGCTGATTTCTTGACCCTGTGCAGCTCTCTTTTGGCTCTAGATTTCATTGAAATTGTGAGAAAGCAGTTGATGTTCTGATGGAACAATATCTCAAAAAGGGATTACCTAAACATAGCTTTGAAAAAAAATTAGCATAAATGTGACACCTGGAAAAATAGAAAATATTCCCTTCTCTAGAAATGATTAACATTTTAAAATGAGTATTCTTTGAAACATTTCTAGAAATATGGTTTCTTTTTAAAATTGAAGAAATTCTATGTGATTTTTCTATTGCTCATGAGAGGTAACATGAATTTCTAAGAGGCTCCGGAAAACACAGCTGCCAACAGCCTGTAACAATGCTTGTTATGAAGCTCTTTATACAAGGCCTTCCCTCCACCTCATGAAACACCACCATATTCATACTCCCAAACCCCCATCACCTCCCATCACAATGCCACTCAGACTCCATTTCCAGACCCTTCATTCTAAAGCCTTTTAACCATAACTTGCCAATTCTAGCTTCCAAAAAATTTCTGTAGTCAGTTGTCTAAAATGGTTATGGACCACTTGATTTGCTACTTATTCTATGAGTAAGAGACCCAGTCCTGCCCATAAAGCTGGTGAGTACACCAGCAATTAGCCTGGAACAAATACAGAAGGCAGAGCCCAAGCATTGTTATCTAATTGAAAAGAACAATTAGATTTATCTACTATGTGGGTACAATCCCAAAGGTCATAGATATGTTATATATATATAAAAAAACCAGCAGGGGATAATGCAGAAAAATTGATCCCAGCACAGTTTATTTTAGCACTTTATTTTCTGGCAAGAATGTTTACTTGTGTTGGTAAAGAAAAATTCCTGATTCACGTGTGTAAAGCAAATAGCTCTTTGAATGGTAGTTGGTGAGACACAATTTATGTATTCAAATTGGTCTTCGGAATTTTGTGTGTCTTTCTGAGTGGTAGCTGCATTATAAAAGAGAATAGACATTGGCATATATCCTTAGCAGCGTGTCTGTGGCAGAAAGAGCTTTTGTTGTTGTCTAGTTTTCCAGTCACTCTTCATGACCCCATTTGGGGTTTTCTTGGCAGAGATACTGGAGTGATTTGCCATTTCCTTCTTCAGCTCATTTTATAGATGAGGAGCTGAGGCAAACAGGGTTAAGTGACCTGCCCAGGGTCACACAGCTAGTAAGTGTCGGAGCCCATATTTGAACTCAGGGATGATTCTTCCTATCTCCAGGCCTGGCACTCCATTCACTGTGACACCTAGAACAGAGCAGCTGTTCCCAATTCAAAGTTTGGCAAAATGTTTTCTAAGAGTGAGATTGAGGGTCCTTTGGGAACAGTGTTTGCCTAAAGAAAGGTAAAGGCCTTCATCTCTAGCAAAATTGTGAGACCTTGTATGCCTCACTCATCCATTCTGTATTACTTACTTGGAAAACAACAACAAAAACAGAAAGCCTTTGAACTTCTTAGAGAGAAAATACAGTACAATATAAGGTATTATTTTCAGTTGATATGTGTATCCTGTTTTTAATGATCTTTCTATTTTTAATAATTATTTTTTGTTTCTCCATGTTGTTTTAGTGTCTCTTTGATTTTCATCGTATGTTTACTGCCTACTATATGCTAAGCCTTCTTTTGCAGAGGATACAAAGAAGAGTAAGATTTATCATAGGATCATAATTTTAATTAGACTGAATCTTTGATATCATATAATTAAAGCCCCTCATTTTCTAGATGAGGCAACTGAAGTGCAGAGATTGTATGACTTACTCAAGGTTTCATAAGTAACAGAATTCAAATCCAGATTCTCTGATACCAAGAACATTCCTTTTTCTACTATGTTAATAATTTCCTTTTTGTTTTTTTGTTCTTGGTACTTGCATTCATGCTGTTTAGTCCAATATCTACCTTTATATTTCCTTTTCCTTTCATTTTAAAATAAAATTTTAGGTAAAACTTTTTATTCAAATGCATTTAAGATTATTGATTGTAAGGGGCTGGCATCTCTTTCAGGACTTAGCAAGGCCTTTGAGTAGCAAGAGAAAGCAGAGCTTTGTGGCTAAAGTCAAAGGTACACGATGAAAGGTTTCAGTTTTCTCATCAACTGTGACTTTTTTTGAGGGGGGTGGCTGAATACTCTCCTTGCCTTGTGTGGTTCTTTTACTGTGGCCTCAGAAAAATCAAAGCAAGATGTGTAGATTGGGCCTGACCAATAGCTGTGAAAATGAAGATGCTTAAAATGGTTCTTTTCTATCCTAGGTGAGCAAAAAAGTATAAGCCTATACTTCAGTATGCTTGGACTTCAAACCACATGATAGTCTGACCAGTAAGCTAGAAAAAATATGATCTAGAGATATACAGTGATATGGATGTATGCAGAATTGTAACTATAGGAAGATGAATGATTCTATGGATTTCAGAAAAGAATCAAGAATCTTAATAATATAAAAGCCAAAGTTGTAGGAAATAAACCTTAGTATGAAACCATTTTTATTTTACAAAGGAAAACTAATTAAATTGTGTCTACCTTTTTACTTCACTGTAGGTCAGCTCAATAGTATATTAAGATTTCCAAAAGAATCAGTAACCTTTTTGGTCCAGGGCATGGTGTCATTACTATATAAAGGAAATAAATTTAAACTCATTTGACATAATGTCAGGAAAAGGAAAACTAAAGATAAGAAAGTGCGAAAAAATCATCATTAGATCTTTGTAATTGCACATATATGAATTTTGACAAAAAAAGCCAATTTTTTTAGTCTGAATTAGAGGCAGGTATGGATAATTAATGTGTTTATTACGGAAATTCTAGGTTTCAGAAAATATCAGATTCAGAGCTGAGGATGATCTTTGAAATCAACTACTCTGACTCCCTCCAGATGAAGAAACTGAGACCAGCTAGCTTTATACTTAATTATTTAGCCTATTTTCCCCTTGAATTTATGCACTGAAAAGCTTTTCAGTTTTAACGCATTAGCCATGATGAAAACTGGGCTAAGCCCGTGTCAGTCTCATGTTTAGTCTGACTCTACCCTAGAGCAAAGGAGGAGAGAAATTTATTTTGTAGCTCTTCTTTCCTGCCACTCCCTGTTCTTTGTAGAAACCTGCTGTGGCAGCCCCATTTTGGACCTAAATTGAAGAAACAAGTGGATACACTTTAAATGCCAAATGCCAGCAATTTTTTAGCTTGCCAATGCAGTAGATGGGACAGCATCCCATTTTCCCTCCCTGCTAGCATTATTTTTGTGGTACAACATCTGCTGAGCACCAGCTATGTGCTAGGTTCTGTAGAGTATACATACAGGACACACCCTATCAGCAGTCTTCTTCCTGTCTTTGCTCAGGCTGTCCCCAAGACTGGAATGCACTCTCCTCTCATTTCTTTCTTAAGACTCCCTAGCTTCCTTCCAGACTCCTTTTACAATTAGCCTTTTTTGACCCACTTTCTCCACCTCCTCTCTAAGTGCTCTCTCTCACCTCAGATTATCTGGTCTTTGCTTATCTATGTATAAAGTGAATATCCCAGCAGAAATTTCTGAGAGAAAATCAACTTTTTCTTTTCCTTTTATCCCTCCAGTGCCTTGTCCATAATAGGAGCTTAGTAAATGTGTTTTTAAATGGAATTCAGTTGAAATTTCAATCTAATTGAGATGGTTTTAGCAATCAATGTCAATGGAATGCAGGGAACCATGTTAAAACTTTTAAAAAGTTAATGGCATAATATCTAGAAGACAAAATATAAAACAATTTTGCAGTATAATAGGAAGGAAATCGATCAAAATTAAACCTTAAATCTGGTTCCAATGATAATATATTCCTTGTAATTTTTTTCCCTAGAAGTGAAAGCATGTTCCTTGAGAATTTTTTTAGTTTCTCTCCTAGGCCATATGGTAATATTTTAATTCTAATATCTACTCATTTTCTGAAATTTTCCTTCCTTTCCCAGTATTATCTTCTCTATTTCCTTGTACATAATGGCAAGGTCATTTTGGCTTTACTTCTTTTCCTCCACTTCAAAATGCTTCCACCTTTCTCATCACGCTGTCTGTTTTCCAGTTATTCTTCAATTTCACAACTATCCACTTTCCCCTACCATTGTCTCTTTCCTTCATTGGTCTCACAGCTCTCATCCTCTCTTTTGTAGTTTATCCCAAGACACCGTAGCCAAGATCATCCTTTTTTCTCTATTTCTTTCTTTCTTTTTGGACTCCCAATTTTCTTCTGAATCACCTTGAAATCACTCATCTTAGCCCTTTACCCTTTCCTTTCCTCTCTCATTTTTTTCTTTTCTCTGAATTTTCCTTATACTATAGTCAGCTACATGTTCTCTTAAGCCTATCTGCCATCTTCCATTATTATCTATCTTCATGCTTTCTGTTTTACCACCAGGGGTGTGTTAGAGCCAGCTTCAAACAAGATTGTTAAATTTTCAGTGGGAGTGTTTATACCTCAGAAATCTCTAAATGTTATAAATCAATGCTTGTTTTTTGTTGATTGTCTAGAATTCAGAATGTGACAGAGAAAATGTTGGTAATGCACATTAAACTTGAAAATGTGTTGTGCATAATTTTTTTTTTTGCAGAGCTGGTCATTAAATATTTATAAGCATGATCCTGCATACCACTTTTCATGCATGAACCATAACATTTTCCATCATAAACATCTTGCTTTCCCTTTATGCTTCTCTCACTTTATATCTCATTTCTTCTAAAAACCTGTTATGTTACATTTGGCAAAAGATGGAATGGATAAGCCCATTTTCCCTTCTTATCAAAGTTTATATTTACAGTGTGTCCTCTGATTGTAGATGTCTTTCACAGGATCATGGATTTAGAGTTAGAAAGGACCTTAGACACAACCTAGTCCAACCTCCCTCATTTTCAGGTGAGGTAATTAAGGTCTGGAGAATCATACAAGCAGGGAATAGCAGAGATAAAATCTGAATCTTTATGACTTCAAATCTAGGATTCCATCCCAGGCTCTTCCTTAAAGGTCTTTGTCAATATATGGGGTAGAAATTAGGGTCCATATTTTTAAAACTTTATGTTTTAAATTACTTTTATTATATTAAATATAATCATATGTTAAATTATATATTGTATTAAATCCTAAATCCTTAAAATAATTCTTAGTGCATGCTAAGTAGTTAGTGAATATTTGATCAATAAGATAATGAATGTGAAATGTTTTACAAATTTTGAAGTACTACAAAAAATGAACTATGATTTAATAACTTTTCATACACATAAGAGAAATATATTTAGATAATTTATTATATATTTCATATAATCCATGTATATATGAATATGTGTATATGTATACATATATGTATATGTATGTATACATATACATGTGTGTACATATATATATGAACGTGTGTGTTCACAAACTGGAAGCAAGTGGTACTTCAATTAATCAACAGCATGGCAGTCATGCTTGTCCCCATTTCCTATCCTTGCTTTCCATATTGATACATATAAACAATTTTTATAATGTCCCCAGCCTCCATTCTTTCCCACCTTCTGATAAATGCATGGAGTCAGTGTCATTGTCGTGACTCCAAACCCCACAACTGACCTTCCTTCCCTACCTCCCTCTTAGAAAATACTTCTTTCCCATTAGAACAGCAATGGAAGAAGTTAAATAGAAAAGACAAAAAAACAAAAAAAAAAAAAACAAAAATAGCATTTCAAGAACAATAGTGGTAGATGAGTGAAAGAAATGGGAGGAGGGAAAAAAATTACCGGGGAGCCTAAGAAAAGAGAGGATCAACTGTATGTCCTGCAAGGCTAAGGAAAGAGCCTGCCTTTGTAACTATTGGCTTTCAGTGATGAACCTATTCCCCAACTGGCTTACTAGGCACTTCTGATTTATGATGTTGCAAGTAAACATCACTTTTCCATGCTTGTGACTCAGAAATCTGCAGTTCCTTTCCTTGCACAAGACCGATAAAACATAAATTAAAATGAGTAGTGCTAGGTTAGGAAATGACACCAATAAAGAATTAATTGTAGTACAATATACTTTAGTTATAAGCAGTGATAAAAGCAACCAAAAAACTCAAAAGGTTTAGATGGGAGTATTACTTCAGATAAACACCGCAGTACCCAGAGATCTAAGCCCTTAGATACTCCTCTCCTCAGAACAACAAATAAATAATTGGAAAATCAATCAGCAAACATAGAACCCTAGACAAACATGTCTTAGGATTGGACACTCAAATATTCCTGGAGAGTGATCCTCTCAGGTACCCTTAAGGCCAGCAATGAATGCTTAATTAAGCCTATTGCTTGAGAGCCAAGAGGAGGAAACTTTCTCTTTGTTTCCTTATTGGCCGTGAACCAGACTTGTGCTAAGTTTTTGCAAAAAATCACAGGAGCCAATGCGTTTTATAGGCAATTGATATAGAAGTCCATTGTCAGCTATGTCAAAGCTAAGTGTGGCACCCTTATTTTTTATTTCTGTTTGGATGTGTTTATGCTCATACACAACAATTCGTTTCCTGCCTTGATGGAGGTCCTGTGGAAGGGAAGATTTATCAATGTTGTCTTTACTTAAAAAAAAAAAAAGTCATTTACCAATAGCCATAGACTGACTTTTCACCCTGAGCTGTCATGCTCTTGCAAGAATGGCTGACTATATTTATCTTACCCATGATGATAAGCTCTCTAGTCCTAGACTTTAATCACCATGGATTAGATTAGAAACTTACCTTTTTAAGGAAGTCTGTAGGGTACCCATTTAAGTAAAATCGTGCCCTAAATTTTGTAGACATTTAAAAATCCAGTATTGAAATGAATAACTTACAATTGTGTTCTTATTGTCAAGATAAACATAAAATGTGCATGAAATACCAAGGATTATTTTTATCCATCAAACCTTGTTGATATGCATCCCCGTGTATCCCACAGCCCTGCAATGACCTTTATCATTCTGAATAAAAAAGGTCAAGGAAAATGATGTAAAATTTATAGTTATGGAAAGAGATTGATATTGACCTTAAATACATTTTAAATATTTTGATGTGTAGACTATGCTTTTACTAGGAATCCTTCAGTAAATCTGGTAGTAAGATGAACATTCATGACTGAAATAGATCTGCATTGCTAAGTAGTCACATTTACTAGCAAATGTGGTAATACTTTCTGTCTAGTCTGACTGCTTGGGAGGGCAAGTACATATTTCCTGAGAATGCTGCCACCTTCAGGAAGCTGTACTCTCTGGTTGTGGTCAGCTAGGATCCTGCTGGTGATGTGGGTCAAGGGGAGGGTGTTAGGAGGGAAGAAGAGTTACTTATGTTGCATCCAGATTATAGTTTTAATATGACATCAGAGGAGAAAATAGCCTTCTTGATATTTTACATAGGTGAATTCTTTTAAGAAGAAATTTGAAACAAGATCTATCCATTTTTTTAAAAAGTCAGCTGATTTTTATAGATAAAATATGCATGTATTGCTTTGATCAATTTTTGAATATCCCCTTGTATTTGAACTAGAGGAAGCAAAGAAATACTCTTAGCACCTATGTAAATAGTCCAAGTAATATCAGTGCTTCAGAAACAGAACTTGAGATAAAGCAAAATTCAAAATACTACTGGATTCTCCTGGCCTGTTTCATGGACCCAGTAATACAATCATACATAAGTCATTTCTAGGGAAATGCTGAATAAAAAATACATTTTATTTTAAAAATCATGTTTTGCTCAGTACTGTATCTACAAGTCATTGATATTCTGACTGATTTTGGCTTACTGCTTAAGATCAAACTATATTTTATTTGTAACTATTCTACTTGTGATCTACATTTGTAAACTGAATTAATAAGTGGATGTTTTTTATTTGTAAATCTACTTAAATGAAGAGTAACTTCGACAAAGTTCTAAATAGTTGTGTCTTTCTAATATAGTCCTGAGGATAAAGATTGAGATTGAAGAGTAAGTTACAGAAACATCAATGTCAGCTATCAATAAATCTCTTTATATTGTAATAATCATGGCTCTAGTCCTAGGAAACAGTCATTTTCCTCAGTGTACATGCTAATACCAGAGATATTGACAGCCTGGTATAAGCATGCAAATATGATTTCTTTCTACATCCTCAGAGGTGAGCTTAAAGAGGGTAGGGAATGGTACTTATCTACTGTATTGTATCTGAATTATTTGTTTGCAAAGGGTTCACTTTTTAGTCTAGGTATTATAGTTGATAGTCTCTTAAGGGCCAAAGGATAACTCGACAATCCTCTGGAATGCCACCGTATCCATAGCAGATTGGACTATATCCCAGCATATTTTTTGACTTCCATATCTTGTAGGAGTAAAATTTTCTATTGTGGTTAATAAAAGAGAGACGTTCTTGAATATGATTCTTTGAACTGTCTATGAATAACAGTGGTAGGGCAGGCAATTGATATAAAATTAGAGAGGTTAATCTTAATATCTTGTTGGATCTCTCCAAAGGACTGATGGAAATCTGATTTCTGAGCTTTAAAGTATAAGGTAAAGGTACATGTAAGGGAGACACATAGCCTGGCAGTTACAAGGTGCCAGACATCAAAATAGCTTGTAGAGTTGCTCCCTTCCACACCAGATTGCCATGTATTCCTTAAATACAAAAGGTGACTCTCAGCCTGGGATTCATCTTCCTAGTTGCCATGGTAATATCCCTCCTTTCCCCAGCATTGTTTTCTATTCTTTATCTTGCTTTTGCTCATTGCTAAGTCTCCCCCTTCCAACACTGGTGCTTCCTTCTCCTTTTTTCCTCCCCTCCCCTTAGCCATTAGTGATGCCTTTCCATTTCTCATTCTTTCTAACACCACTTGTGGGGGCAGGAGGAGATGGGACAGTACCCCTGATAGATCTTTGTTTGCTGACTCAGGATTAGAGTAATTCCTATCCTTCTAACCACATGCTCCACAGCCTAGTTCCTATATTGTCACTTTTGCTACAAAGAACCACTCTTGCTTGCTTTAACTCCTATGTGTATAGTTACCTGAGTAGATATTGGGGATCACCTTGAACTCCAGTCTTATTTCTGGAGTTTTACTCTTTCTTCCCATAGATGGGCAAGCAATGCCTTGATTCTTCTCGTAGTGGGTGAAGAGAATGCTGGACACACCTTTGCATTTAGTCATCCTTTCACATAGCAAATTGCATTCTTTTTGGATCAGAGACTCCCCACCTTCCCTACCTTCTCCTTATCTAAGTGATAGGGAGTGGATGAGTGCCACCACCACATCTTAGTTCAGTGCTCAAAGGTGGACAAGCCAATCCTGGGGAATTGTGGTCTGTATTTTAAAATTATTAATCACAGATCATATTGGAATATCTCGTTGCTTATCCTGAAGCAGTGGGATAAAATTGTTAGCTGGTTTAGTCCAGTTAGTGTTTGTTGACCTTGCCACATGAGCTGGGCTCAACACTTTTTTGCTTGTTAGTATCTTTACTTTATCATATGGCCCTATGGAGAGATTTCTGTTATTCTTTCCATTTTTTTCTCTTTTGAGTTTTCTTATAGACTAGCATTTTAATGAGTACAAAGTAGCTCGATATGCTTAAATGTATTTTATGTCTAAAAGAAAAAGGTAACTCCACAGTATTATTTTCCAATGTTATTTTTATTTTGTAAAGAATTCATCACTTTATTAGAGGACTATTTTTCATCTTCCTCTTATGTCAGAGAAAGGTCTAAGATCAGACCCCTGTCACATCATGAGATAACACCTCTCCATTCTCACAGTCTTATGTGCCAGATGATAGGAGCTCAAATTATTCTATTTTTTAAATGGTATTTTCCCCCAATTATATGTCAAGAAAATTTTTAGCATTCATTTTTACCAGATTTTGAATTCCAAATTTTTCTCCCTCCCTCCCCTCCTGTCTTCCAAAAATGGTAGGCAATTTGATATCAGATATACACATATTGTCTTGTAAAACATATTTCCATATTAGTCACAGAAGGAAAAGAAGAAACAGATCAAAAGGAAAAAAAAAACACAAAAAAATAAAGTGAAAAAAGTATGCTATGATCTGCATTTAGAGTTCATCAGTTCTTTATCTGGTTGTGGATAGCATTTTCCTTCACGAGTCCCTTGCACTTGTCTTGGATCATTATGTTGCTGAGAAGAGCTGGATCATTCACTGCTGATCATCACACAAAATGTTGCCTATACTATATATAATGTTTTCTTGGTTCTGCTCATCTCACTTTCCATGAGTTCATGTAAGTCTTTCCAGGTTTTTCTGAAATCTGCCTGTTCATCATTTCTTATTGCGCAATAGTATTCCATTACATTCATATACTACAGCTTGTTCAGCCATTCCCCAATTCCCAACAGTGTATTAGTATCCCAATTTTCCCACATCTTTTCCAACATTTATCATTTTTTTCTGTCATATTAGCCAATCTGATAAGTGTGAGGTGGTACTCAGAGTTGTTTTAATTTGCATTTCTCTAATCAAAAGTGACTTAAAGCACTTCTTCATATGCCTATAGATAGCTTTGATTTCTTCATCTGAAAGCTGCCTATTAGTATCTTTTGACCATTTGTCAATTGGGGAATGGCTTGTATTGTTATAAATTTGACTCAGTTCTCCATATATTTGAGAAATAAGAAGGATTCTGGTTTTTGATCCTCTCTGCTATCCACTTCCATTTTATGGGAGAGTTCATCTCATTCACATTCACAGTTATGATTACTAACTGTGTATTTCCCTTCATCCTATTTTTCCTCCTGTTTGTCCTCTTTCCTTTACACTTTTCCTCCTCACCAGTGTTTTGCTTCTGTCTATCCTCTTCCCTGGTCTGCCCTTTCTAATGTCAGACCTTTCCTCTCCCCCTTTACTTAATTTCCTGCCCTCTTACTTTTTTGTCAGGTAAGATAGACTTCTATATTCAACTGATTGTGCATATTTTTCCCTCTTTGAGGCAATACTGAGGAGAATAAGGTTCAAGTGATGCCCATAGCCCACCCTCCCATCTTTCCCTGCATGGTAATAGTTTTTTTGTGCCACTTCATATGAAATAATTTACCCTATTCTACCTCTTCCTTCCTTCTGTACCCAGTATATTCCTCTTTCTCATCCCTTAATTTTGTATCATTCCCTCAGATTCAATATATACCCATACCCTCTGTCTATATATACTCCTTCTAGCTGTACTATTAGTGCTATCATTTTTAAGAATTACAAGTATCATCTTCCCATGTAGGGATGTAAACAGTTCAACTCCATTGAATCCCTAATGTTTTCTTTTCCCTTTTTCCCTTTTTTCCCTTTTTTCCCTTTTTTACTCTTCTCTTGGGTCTTGATAATGGAGATCAAATTTTTTGTTCAGTTTTGGTTTTCTCCTTATGAAAGCTTGAAATCCTTCTATTTCATTGGATGGCCATTTTTTTTTCCGTTGAAGTATTATGCTTAATTTCACCATATAGGCAATTCTTGGTTGTAGTCCTAGCTCCTTTGCCTTCCAGAATATCATGTTCCAGGACCTCTGATTCTTTAATGTTGCAGCTGCTAAGTCCTGTGTAATCCTGATTATGACTCCCCAATATTTGAATGGTTCCTTTTTGGCCACCTACAGTATTTTTTTCTTTATCTGATAGTTCTGAAATTTGGCTATAATGTTCCTTGGAGTTTTTATTTTGGGATCTCTTTCCTGAAGTGATCAGTAGATTCTTTCAATGCCTATTTTGCCCTCTGGTTCCAGGATATCAGGACAGTTTTCCTTGATGATTTCTTGAAAGATGCTGTCCAATGTCCTCCTTTTGATTATGGTTTTCAGACTGTCCAATGATTCTGACATTGTTTCTCCTGGATCTACTTTCCAAGTCAGTTGTTTTCCAATGATGTATTTTACATTTTTTTCCCATTCTTTTGAACTTATCTGATAGATTCTGGATGTCTCATAGAGTCATTAGCATCCACTTGCCCAATTCTTACTTTTAAGGAGTTGCTTTCCTCAGTTAGATTTTGTATTTCCTTTCTCATTTGGCCAATTGTACTTTTTAAGAAGTTGTTTTCTTTTTCCAAGCTGTTGATTCTTTCTTTCATAATTCTCTTGCATCACTCTCATTTGTTTTTCCAATTTTTATTCTCCCTCTCTTATATGATTTTTAAACTCCCTTTTGAACTCTTCTATGAGCTCTTTCAGGGCTTGAGACCACTTCCTATTTTTCTTTGAGGCTTTGCCCATAGGTGTTTTGACATTGTTGTCTTCTTCTGAGTTTGTGTCTTCCCTGTCACCATAATAACTTTCTATGGTCGATCTTTTTTTGTTGTTTTCTGCTCATCTTTTTTTGACTTTTTTCCTTTCTTTTAAATTTGAGCTCTGCTCCCAGAGTGGAAGGGGCATTGTCTCAGGCTCCTTGTGCTGTAGGTCCTAGCTGTTCACCTAGTGCTGCACTGATGTTGCCCCAAGGCCCATGTGTCTGGTGCTAGGTTGAAGGGATGAAATGGGTATGGCTGGCACTGCTGGAGGCTATAGAGGTCTGGCAGCTAACTGGTTGCTCAGTTGGGGTCCTAGTGCTGCTGTCTAGCATGTGCTGAGGTCAGTGGCATGTTTCTGCATTTCCTCAGGGCTACATTGAAACTCTTGGTGGTCTGGCCCTGGGAGGCTGCCTGTTTATCCAGGGCTATGCTGAAGCACATAGTGGTTCTCAGAGCTGGAGGCTGACCATTCCCCTGGCTATGCTGAGGCATGTGGGGGTTTGTGGTGTTGCCATTTGACTGCTCCACCACACTGGGACTCAGGATCTCCCACTGGTTTGCTGAGGTAAGGCTTGCTGGGACACTTCATGTCCTGGACTGTGCTCCTCTTTTCCCTGAGTAAGATAAATCTTTTCTGTCTATTTTCCAAGTTTCTTGGGCTAAGAGGTTGTTTCACCCTGTCTTTTTGCTGGTTCTACTGTTCCAGGATTTGTTTTGGAGTGCTATTTTATTGTTGTTTGGATGTGAATATGGGTGAGTTATGGTGATTTACTGCTTACTCCGCCATCTTGGCTCCCATAAGTCTCCACTATTATTTTATAAAACTTAATAGCATGGTATTTCAGTCATATTTTTAGTTAAAAGGACTTTCTTGAGATAGCATGTGACACCAACCACCATCTTATACTAACATTTTTAAGGGAAAATATAGAGTGAGCTACAAACACCCAACTTCCAAACAATCTCTTGGAACTTGTTTTCAAATTGAGGATTCTTTGTAGAGTGATGTCCTAGACAAGATCAACTAATGATTCCAGATACAAATTGACTTGAAATGAAGCATTCATCTTCTGCAAGAATTGGAAAAAAGGGGGGCAGCTAGGTGGCACAGTGGATAGAGCACCAACCCTGGAGTCAGGAGGACCTGAGTTCAAATCTAGCCTCAGACACAAAACACTCACTAGCTGTGATTCTGGGCAAGTCACTTAACCCCAACTGCCTTCACCAAAAAAAAAAAAAAAAAAAGAGAGAGAGAGAGAGAGAGAAGAAGGGGAAAAAAAACCCTGAATGGGCCACTAGGCCAGAGGAAGAAGGGAATGTGTATGTATTGTGTCCTTTAGCCAGAAAGCAGCATATCACTGGTCAGTGAATATTCCAAGATTAAAGGGAAGGAATTGTCAGGAAACGTAATGTGATGCAACTGTGAATTGGTTAGTATGGCAAAGCAAAAACAGTGACTTGATTGCCCTAAAACAAGGTATTAGGACATCTATTTAATCCCACAATGTGGAATGATCAGGAGGAGAGTCTGACTCCTCATAAAGAGAACCTAATTATACATGGCATGACAAAGACAAGTTTCTTGCCCTTAGGAACTTACCATCTGAAATTGTTGTAAAGTAACCTATAGGATAGAGACATAGCAGGTTAAAGACATAAAATCAAAACACAAAAGACCTACTTGAAAATATTTTTGGTTCACTTTACAAAATGTAACAATAGCAAAAATTCCCCAAATGTTTGGTTCCATGTCAAAACTAAAAACTATGTTAGAATCTGGACATTTTCCATTTCATTTATGGAGTTTAGGTTTCTTTGAGTCTTTTCTTTAATTTGTACACTTTTATTACGTAGCTTAGTATTTGTCCTACCATGAGATTAATCCCTTACTGTCCATGCATGGAAGGAGGAAAGGAGTTAGAATCATGGACACAAGGAGGAACAGAACTACATTTCCCGTGAACCTCAAGGATAAACCTCATTGAAGTCCTCTAGATGTCAGTTCTCTTAAGAACATGTGCCTGCATACAGAATGATTGTGTTAGGAGAACAGCATGGACTGGAGGAAGGAGAGGAAGAGCTAGCATGTGGGGTCTGAAGGAGACAAGATGGTGATGGTGGCTTCTAAGAATTCAGTAGTCTCATTGTGATCCTGATATCTTGCCAAGAAAGGAGAGGAGACATTCAGACTATGAAAGATGGGAAGACGAAGGAATGTTCAGAGCAAAAATCTAGGAGCTTAGGGGGTTGATGCTTTTTATCCAATTAATAACCCTGTGAAGAAGAAGGGATAGATATTATTATCCTCATTTCAAAAAGATGAGGCTCAGAGAGGTTATGTGATATGCCCCAAATCACAAAGGTAGTGAGAAGCAGAGATGGAATTAGAACAAAGACTTTTTGACCTTTAGCCCAATGCTTCTTCTGACACACCTTCAGTTAACTGTCAAGTATTGGCACCATTTAGGAGTTCTTAAGCAAATTTTAATTGAACAAATGCTGGAATGTCAGCTACCCACAATTCACTAATCAGCCACTACTTGAATAAATAAATACCAATAGTAGAGTCTTCACAAAGGAAATTGAAAGTATTTGATGTCTAGGAGTTAATTAGTTGGTCCAGTGTAGGAGAACCAGTCTCTCAGGAGGCAGAGCTGTGCTCATGTCCTATGACCAGCCTTTGAATATGTTACTCAACAGTGTCATTTATTTCAGGCTTATCAATTATTTTCTTTGGCAAAGTTAGTCAGAGTGTGAATTAGAATCTCTTCCGGTGCCTCAAAAAAAAAGGATGAAATTTAAAGATAAACAATAGCTTAGAAGTCGTTGCTATTAGGGAAATTAAATTCCAAAAATGAATAGTTTATGTCTATTATGATTCTTCTTCATGGCAGAATCTTCTCTCAGGTAGAATGGAGAACAAAAGTGGCCATATCCACAATCAAAGTAATCAAATTCCATTGTAATTGCATAAAAGTAAACAGGCTTGGTCTAGTGGAAAGGGTGCTGGACTTTGAATCAGAACACCTGGGTTCTTATCCTGGCTCCAACATTTATTAGCTTTGTGATCATGGGTAAGCCACTTAATCTCTTGGAGTCTCAGTTTTGGCATCAGCAAAATGGGGATAATAATACTTGCATAAGGATTATGGAGAGGAAAGTTTTGACAAATCCTAGGTTACTATGTAAACATGATCTGTTATTACTTTTTAATTCTATAGGAGAGTGATGCTTTCATTACCATGGGTGATCCCTTCCTCAATGCATTCCCTAACCCCTCCACACCTTAGCAGATAGTCTTTGTAAGTTGCCGCATCCAAAGAGAGGAGTTGACAGGTGAGGTTTGGGTGAGTTGCTCCAAATTTAGCTAAGCTGATCCTCATACCAGAGATGTGGAATCTGTCTCTGGGGCCCTATGTGAAGCCTTTCTAGCTTAGCAGGCCACACTGAAGTTTGCTGTCTACAGGCAGTGGCATTGAGAACCTAGGGTCTACTTTATAGCACAATGTGACATTAGAGCATGCCTTTGGTTGGGGTAAGGTCACAAGAGGCAGTATGGTGTAGTGAATAGAGCAGTGGCCACGCAGCTAGAATGCCTGGTTCATATCTTGCCTCTCACAGGCCCTGATTCTGTGACCCTGGGCAAATTTCTTAACCTCTCTGACTCCAGACAATTCTCTAAGACAAAGTTGCAGAAAAGGTGCTGATCTGCATTGCTACAAGAGAGTTTTTACTGAAATTTCCTTAAGATTAGTGAAATTAAGTCCCCATTCCAAAAAATGAAAAGATAGATTGTAGTAAATAGTCTATCCTTAAAAGAGTGGCCCTGTATTCTATAGAAAAACAATGTTTTCTGTTTCTTCTGTCCACAGTACTCTGCAAACTTAACAAATGCTTGTTTACTGTCTTTGTCTCTCCAAAATTTGAGTTCCTTCTAACTCCCTAGAAGAAGGTGGTAGTAATTAAAAATTTTATGTCATATCATATTATATCATATCGAATATGACATAATATATTACAATCTGATATTATATAAATAACAACATAATAATATAATATAATAAACTTTGGCTATCACTGTTTTTTCTTCATCCAGCCCTCCATCTCTAATTCAACTCAATCCTACTCATGAAACACTTATTAAGTACCTCCTCCATACAAGACATTTATGTAGGCCCTGGAGATACGAAATCAAAACACTCCATGGCTCAGGGACCAGCTGCTGGAGATGTACTAGGAAGATGCATGTGCACTGGAGAAGTAGTATGATCCAGTGGAAAGAACACTAGAATTGGAGTCAGACTCCATTTCTGACACATATTCCTGTGTTACTTCAGGTAAGTCACTTAACCTCTCTGGCATTTGGTTTCCTCATTTGTAAATAAGGTGTTTGGAGAAGATGCCCTCTAAGATCCTGTCGAACTCTGAATTGATAATCAGTGTAATTTGAAGAAAGAGAGGGCACCAGTAACTGAGGAGTGTGAGGGAAGGTTTATTGTCTTAGAGCTAGAAGAGAACTTAGAGATTATAAATTGTATGCCCTACCTTTGATTTACAAATGATAAAAAGTAGTTTGCTTAAAGTCATGCAAGTAGATGAGTCAAGATCTGAACCCAGGGCCTCTAACTCCAAAACTGGTGCCACAGCTCCTCTTTCACAGAAGAAGTGGCATCTGAGCTGATAGGACTCTTGAATGTTTAGAGATAAGGTATTTGAGAAGTAGATAGAGACGAGAAAAAAATGCATTCTAGAGGCACAAGGAACTGCAGCTTGTCTGAGGGTGTGAAGACAGCAGATAGAATATCACATTCGGAAAATAACAATTGAGTTTGGCTGCAACATAGACTGCATGATGGGAGGAATATTGAATGTTCTGAAAGGCATGTTTGGGCCATATTTTGTAGGAACTTAAAAGTATCTATATCACAGAATTGTTGTGAGAAGAAAATGAGATTGTATTATGTGTATACATAAACATGTATGTGTGTGTGTGTATATATATATATATATATATATATATGTATATACACATGTGTGACACAGAACTAGGTGGCACAATGGATAGAGTGCCAGGCCTGGAGTCAGGAAGACTCCTCTTTCTGAGTTCAAATCTAGCCTCAGACACTTACTAGCTGTGTGGCCCTGTACAAGTCACCTTACCCTGTTTACCTCAGTTTCATTAGCTGTAAAATGAGCTGGAGAAGCAAATGGCAAAGTACTCCATTATCCTTGCCAAGAAAACCTTGAATGGAGTCACAAAGAGTTGGACATGATTGAAAAATGATTGAACAACAAATGTGTGTGTGTGAGACACACATAGAAATACATATATACATATACACATAAATAATATATATATATACATGTATGTAAATATTGTGAACCCCAAACCCCATGAACCCCACAAACCCCAATTTAAAACACAGTCTTCTCTAAAAAAGAGACAAACAAAATCGGGGTACAGATGTCCACAGTTTAATTTCTCAAAGTGGCTTGACATGCATTGCATGGGAGTTCAGTCCAAAAAGTTCAGAGCTGGCTTGGTTTGGGATTTTGAGGTACAGTGTTATATGCTCTTTGAAAAGTGGGTGTTCCCAAGAGAGTGCCAATCAACTGTGATTGATCAACATACTAGGAGATGGGTGGGTTCCTTAGATCACTCAGTGCACAGGGGCCGATATCCCCATATCACCCGCCATCAAAGGAAATACCACCCCTAGTCTTGGAAGTCTGTTTCCACCCAAATCTGAGTAGGATAAAATCAATTCAGGCCTGGGTTGGAATTTGACCAAGATAAGAAGATTCAATGCAATCTCACTATCAGAGATGTCCTTTGGAACAGCTTTGGACAGAAAGCTGGCAGGGTGGAACTCTGAGCCTCCAAAACATAGATTACTAAGAGAAATCATTTTTTCACAATGTGTATATATGGTAACTATGTCATGAGCTATCAGGAGGATTAATTCATTGTAAAATTTCTTTTAGAGCCTATATATATAAGTATAGACATATGCAAATATGTATATATATATATATATGTATAAAGCACTTTACAAACTTGAATGATCTATATAAAATCAGCCATTATCTCCAGTTCATGGAAAAATGGTACAATTTTCTTTTTTTTCTATCCCAGAGTATTTGGGAAATAATCCATCTTCAAATTCATGTTCCAAAATGGATGGGGGGGATAGATAAATGCCCAGTTTCTAGTGTTGTTGGACTGAGGTGGTCCAACATTACCCATCAGCCTCTTACTATCTGCTTAGTATGTTTGCCTGTTTAACTATCTCTTACTATTTGGATATTTCCTTCTCTTTTTCCATGGAGTCTGAGGATCATCATGGGATTCTTAGAATCTCATATGCCAGAGGCCCAGACCCCATATGCATATCAGATAGATACCAGAGAAATCACAAGGTAGAACAACTATCTGATTTGTTATAAAAATAAAAAAAAAAGAAATGAAAACCCTCTCTGTGCAACTAAATCAATCTTAGTCCAAAGCTAAAGTTTTCATTTTTCTTCAACAGAAAGGAAGGTATATTAAACAAGTTAAGTTATATGAATAAATTGTTTTAGTTAATCATTAATGAGAATGCACAAGACTGATAACAGTGGATTACAAACCTGTTTTTCATTCTAAGAGATCATGCTTTGTAAAGAGTGAGGCAGAACAATTGTAATGAGGAAAATACAATGATTTCAAGGTAAATACAGAGAAGTAGAAGGAAGTACTAGGTGGCCAATATGAAACTTAGCAAAGTGCAAATTTCAAATTGTAACTAGCAATTACGAAGCACCTACTATGTACCAAGTACTCTTCCAGATGCCCTACAAATATTATTTCATTTGATCCTCACAACAACTTTGGAAGGTAGGTGCTATTATTATCGACCCCTTTACAGATGAGGAAACTGAGGCAGATAGCAGTTAAATGACTTGCTCAGGGTCACACAGTTAGTAAGGCCTTGAGGTAGAATTTGAACTTAGGTTTTCCTGACTACAGGTCTAGCACTCTATCCACTGTGCTACCTTGCTGCCTTTAGACAAATAGGCTTTTAATTGAATTCAATCTAAAATAAAACTTCAAAGTCAGACCAACTTAAAGATGTATGCTGATAATTAAAAACAAAATAAAACAAAACATTAGCTTACTTCATTCTCTGGCTGGTCCCACCTGCCCACTTCTGGATGACTGTCCTGAGGCCTCCTCACTAGGTGAATCCCAATCCTTCACTGCCCTTTTTTGAAGAGCCCAAGACCTGATGCTCATTTCTCTCTTGCTTAAATTACTCTCCAGACTGTTCCACCTCCCCAATGGATTCCTCACTCTCTCCCCCTATCACTCATTTTCCTGCTCCCCTTTTATGTTCTGTTTTTCCCACTGAGGATTTGCGTTCCTTGAGAGTAGGGACAGAGTAGGGACCATCTTGTTTCATTGTATTTGTATCCCCTGCACTTGACATAGTGCCTGAAACATTGCAAGGGCTTAATAAATACTTTATCTTTTTTTTTAATTTTTTTTATCTTTAGGCAATTGGGGTTAAGTGACTTGCCCACAGCTAGTAAGTTATCAAGTGTTTGGTCTGAGGCTGGATTTGAACTCAGGTCCTCTTGACTTCAGGGCTGGTGCTCTTTCCACTGTGCCACTTAGCTATCCCAATAAATACTTTACCTAGCTATCTATTTCAACCTAGACATTACTGCCATGTGTTAATATTAGTGAATAACCCCCACCACATTTCACCCTAAAGAGGACACTAATCTCTCACCAAAGGTGACTTGCTGCTCTCAATTTGCTACTCAGAATTTTTAAGCAGTAGAGTATCCTGAGTCCTGAGATTCCTGGCTCTTGGAGATCCCAGAATATCTTGGAGAAAATTTCTGTCTAGGGACCTCCTGTCCTTCCTGGTCATGTAGTAGATGCTTAGTAAACACTTGTTGAATAATTGATTGAGCAGGATGGATTTCAGTTAGCATCAGAGAGTCCAGGTCTGTTTTTACCTCCACACACTTTCAAACCTAAAAAAAAAGAAACAAAATAAAACAAAAAGCAAAACACACACACACACACACACACACAAAACTCCCAAACAACAACAACAGATAAAAAGAAAGGACTTATTGCAAATTCTCAAGAACAGTATAGATAATACTTTTTAAAAGAGCACTTACGCAAAATGATTATAGTATTGTACTCATTTGTCAGTTTTAAAATTGATTTATGGATTTTCCCCATAGAAACCTAGTAGAAGTTTACACAGGATGAAAATCAAGCTTTTAATTACATACAGAAACCTAATGTCAAAGTAGGTGACTGTATTTGTGCTCTAAAACTGAGTTCAAGCCTGTCCTTCCAAGTGCACACATTGTGTAGGTCACTAGATTAATGTAAATATTTTAAATTGCCATAAGTGGATAGTAATTTTAATACATTATTACATATATTCACATTATATTAATACATACATAGCAGAACATATAAGTCATTTTTTTTCTTTATGATGTTACATTCATTTTCATTATTTAACATTAACATTATTTAACATTATTAACAACAGCAATAAGAGAAAATAAAATAATAATTATATTTCCACAGAGATCTTCATCTGGGGTTCTTAAGGAAATTAATAAATGAATTATAGTCCTCCTGATAACCCACGAGTTAACCTATCAGAGCAACACATCACACCAAAATTGAAAGGGATCCCAGAGGTCTTTTAATTCAAACTCCAAGTGAAGTATGAATCCTATCTATAATGTTTGTAGGATCTTATTATCATAGGATCATAAAGAGAACTTAGGGGTCATTGAATCTAAACCCTTGGTTTTACAGATGAGAAAACTAAGTACCAGTTAAGTGACTTGTCTGTGGTCATACAGCTAGTAAGTAATTGTTTGAAAGAGGAGTTGAATTCATTATTTTTTGACTCCAAATGAAGTGTACTCTACCACAATGCTTCAAAAGTGATTACCTAGCCTCTGGCGATCAATAGCTTGCCATTCAAGGACCAGTCAATTCTACTTCAAGATATTTCTGATTGCTAGGAAGTTTTCAGCATTATAGGATCAACATTAGAGTTTTAAGGGACTTAAGACATAATCTAGGCTAATCTTCCCATTTTACAGATGAGGAAACAGGCCCAGAGAATCTAAATGATTTGCGTAAAATCATGCAGTTAATTTAAGTAGCAGAGACAGGATCTGAACTCAATCAACAAACATTAATAAATGTTTAATTAATTAATTAAAGTGCCTACCATGTGCCAGACACTGTGTTATGTGCTAGAGATACAAAGAGAGGAAAAAGAGAGTCCCTCCCTTTGAGGAGCTTACATTCTAATGGGGGAGACAACATGCAAACAGAGATATACAAAGCAAGCTATATACAAGATAAATAAGAAAGAATTAACCCGAGTCTCTCACTCCAATTCCAATTTTCTCATAATAAGCTGAGAGTTGCCTTACTGTAGCTCCCTAGTTCATAGTATCTTGTTTACAGTAGGGACTTAATGAATACTGAATGGTTGGATTAAATAAGAGTAGAAGCAAAGTAGTTAAATTCTTGATTTACTTTGATGATAATTTAATTCCTTAAAAAAATAGAGGAAATACCAAAGGGAATTGCTACTCTGAAATAGATTCTAACCAATAAGGTTAAAATCTGCTTAAAGAAATATCTCAAACCTTTGGAAGAGCTGACTACTCTGTATTAAATTTATTGGTAGTTAAAGAGAGGAGGGACTCAAGTTTTTGTGAGAGCAAATTTTAATGAATTCAGTGAAAAGGTATAAGTAAAAGTCTTTGAACTCATTTTTTTTTCTGAGGAAATTGCCTTAACAAGGATAGGAAGCTCTCATGATCAAAATTCTTCAGGCACAAAAATGAATGATTCCAATAAGGAAGAAAGGAAGTACTATCTAAGGAGATGGATGTAGATAAATAGGAAACTCATCCACTGGTAATTAATTTTTTTCCGATTAATACTTGTGTTCTTTCCCTTCTCTGTCCCAACTTCCCCTAAAACAAACAAATAAACAATGACAACAAATCCTTGTAATAAATATGCATAGTCAAGCAAAACAAATTCCCAAATTGTTCTTGTCCAAAAATGTGTCTGTATTCTGCATAGTTAATCCATCACTTCTTTGTCAAGATGTAGGTAACTTCTAAAGGAGTGCCCATCAATTGGGAAATGAATGAACAAAGTATGGCATATGAATGTAATGGAATACTGCTGTGCCAGAAGAAATGATAAAACGGGTAGTTGAGAAAAACCTGGGAAGACATATAAGCTTATGCAGAGTAAAGTGAGTGGAACCAAGAGAGACATCTATATTATAACAATATTTCAAAAACTGACTTAAATTTTAAAAGTCATGTATAGAAGATGCAGGCAAGTTCAGATAACTGAGGATGAAAATGAATGTCATGGTAATATAAGAATCATATTAGAAATAATAAAGATTAGAATGAATCGAGACCTGTAAGGAAAACAAAGTGTTTTGTTTGTGTTTTCTAGCTGTTGGAGGCAAGAAGAGGATCGAGGAATGAAGAGAGTGACTCCTCAGCTAGTTGGGATGAGAACAAAAGATAAAGATAAGGCAAACTACTCAACTATTTTGTTTTCTCTTCCAAGGAGAATGATCTTCAGGTTAGGAAGCAGGGAACAAAACTGATTGATAGGGAATTAAAATCTAAGATAAGAGAGGAAATGGCAAGACTATCTCACTGTTTTTAGTGAGTTCAAGTCACCAAATTTGAATGAAATACATTCTGAGGCAGTGAACAGACATGCAGATGTTTTTGCTGAGCAGCTATTAAAGATCTTTGACAAATTAAGAGAAATGGGAACGATGCCATAGGATTGGAGATGGGCAAATGTCCATATTCTCTAAAGAAGGAAGAAGGTTGAGTCTTAATACTTTAGACTTGGGAACTTTGATGCAGCAGGCAGGCAACAAGAATTTATTAAGCTCTTACTTTGCCTGACACTGTGCTAAGCCCTTTTATTCAGAAATAAAAACAAAACAAAAGACAGTCCCTGCTATGTTCTAATGTGAGAAGATTTCATGTAAAAAGAGGCTGAAGTTGGGGGTGCAGGGGAGAGAATGTAGCTGTACAAAGGATTAATGGTGACATCTGGAGAGCAAGAAGCACAGCCATGAGGGGAATGAAGCACAACCAGCCAGGGCCCAGCCCCAAAATGGAGGTATCTGGCAGAAATTCATCCATGAGAGAATGGGGCCAGATTAATAGAAGAGTGTTTCAGGGTGAGAAGACCCCAGAGAAAAAATGGGAAAAAATCCTAGGATCTTTATTTTGATTTGTGAGTATTTATAGATAGAAGCATTGTTCACTATCAACAAATACTAGCTAGGTTTTAAAGGATTAATAAAAGTCCAACTAGAGAAGTGAGTAAAATGTTATCTTCTTCAGGGTAAAGAATTTTAATTCTGGGCATCTCTGGCACCTAGAACAGTGCCTGGCATGTTGTAAACACTTAAAAAATGCTTATGGGATTGAACAGCCTGAATAAGAGTCTGAAGAAATAATGCATATTCAAGGAGCAGAGAGCCATCCAGTTGGCTAGAGTATCTAGTTCATAGAGGAGACCAAATCTATGAAGGGCCTTGTGGTTTAAGAGTTTGAAAATCACTCAATAGACAATAGAAAGCCCTGCCCAGGCAGAAAGTGCACCAGTCAGTCACCGGGCAGATTCCACTACTGATTGACATGGGAGCTTTGACCTGCTCCATTGCCAACCTGGCGTGGTTTGCCCTTCCTTAAGCAGCCTGGTGATCCCTCACCCAGGGGCTCATCATATTAATGTTGAACAATGTTGACATCCAATGGGTTTAGCTCTACTGAAGCTAAGAATTTCTGAGCTCAAGCAATCCACTAGCCTTGGAAGCAGAAATTGCCTGCCAAAGATTCTTGAGCAGAGTGACATGACAAGGTCTATGAATAAGAAGTTTTTTTTGTTGTTGTTGCAGAAATGAAAAGAATATTAATTGATATAGGGAGAGCATGGATATGCCAAGACAGGAAAGGAAGTTATTTCAAGGACAGTGGTAGTAGCAGTAAAGAAAGGATGGGAAGAATAAAATTATTTTGTAGATGGAATTAACAGGACTGGGTAACTGCTTGGATATGAGTGGAGGGAGAAAAAAAAGTCAACGATCATGCCAAGATTACAAACATGAGAAACCAGGTAGTGAACTTAGTTGAGGTTATGTTCCATGTATTTGCATAGGTTCAAATCAGCTCAATTTTGTGACTTTCTCCAGGTGTGCTCAGCAACCAAGGAATAGGGTCTGAGAAATCAGATGGAGTAGGTTGCCTATAGATGAGAACTGGCACATACAGAACAGTAGAAGATCAAAGGGAGAAAGGAATTATTGGGGTAGTTAGAGCAATATTAAAGTGACAAATTGTGGGATGTCATTGTTGATGTGGAGGCACTGGGAAAATACTGTCTAAAGAAGGTACCAAAATCACAATAAAAACAAAGAGTAGGATTAGTGTGAATGGAAGAGTGAGAGGAATAGAAGGAAATAGGCTGTGATTGGAGAATAGAATTTCAAAGTCTTGAATCTTGGAGATTGTACCATCCCAAGACATTAAGGAAAAGAAGATCCTAGGGGTGACTATGATATTGTGTGTTGATACATGCTTCAAATCGGGTAGAGATGAAGGAAGTTAGGGATGTCAAGGGAGTTGGGTGGTTATTTTGTAAAAGAAGTTTTTTGTATTGATATTAAAGGATGATAACAGGGAATGAGGTAGAGAGGAATAAATGCATCCAGGGATTAGATTAATTGAAAAAAAGTGATTGAATGACTTGGTAGATAGTAGCAGATGATAACAAGAAGAAAGGAAGAGGGGAAGAATGGTACAAGTAGTTTACATGCTCCTTGAGATGTTGTTAAGGGATTCAGGTAGAATAATGATTTGGAATAAGCCATGGAGACTAAAGGGGTATACTCACCTCTTTCTGATTTTGTAAAGTGTGTGTGTGGGGGGGGGGAATAGGAGAAGATGTAGCTTCTAGAAAATATTGCAAAAGATGTGGTATCTTTAGTGGATAACCAGGTTTCTCTTAAAGTGGAAGGATGAAGAAATGTTGATTGAAAAGTTCAAATAAGGGATTTTTTTAAATAAAGAAGACATTCCAAGTGACACAGTCAGATAAATTAGGCGACTGGTGAACCAGATCAGAATGGGACTGGAGAGACATAGGGGTGATTAGAATATGGATGATGACTTAGAAGGAGATGGTATGGTCATGCCACTTGCACCAAAGGTGATGAGCCTGTATAACTGGGACTGTAGAGCCAGTACACAAGGAGTTACTACATTGGTATGATGTACTCCTTTTATTAAGGGATGATAGAATTAATCAGCCCAAGAGTTCCAAATGGAATTTTGAAGTTTAGAACACTGGTGTTTTGCTGTATCCTTTTCTCTTGGATTAAAGGAGCTGAGTTTTGGGTTTAGGGGAGTTACTCAATGTAATTTTTAAAGGACCTGTGATTTAATTTGTCAAAGGGAATTCTCAGTGAGGAATCTTCCTTTACCAATGTTCTTGCTCTTCAATTTATAGTCTTAGAGAACCAATATACTGGGGATTATGAAGTCCAAACATAACATGGCTTCTCAAGATTTGAAAACAAAGGCAAGAAAATGTCATCTTTTGAAATAAAGCAAACACTGCACTTATTCACCACTGTCCAATTTGAAGACAGGGTCAGTAAATGTCATTTTCCAAAATGGAATCAACAAATATATTTCTTTATAAGCATATTTGTAAGATATGTCATACATACATACATGCATATGTGTATAAATACATACACACATATTTATGGTTCAGTCATGTCCAAATCTCCATGACCCCATTTTGGGGTTTTCTTGGCAAAGATACGGGAATGGTTTCTTATTTCCTTCTCTAACTCATTTTATATATGGGAAATTGAGGCAAACAGGCTTAATTGACTTGCTTAGGGTCACACAGCTAGTAAGTGTCTGAGGCTACATTTGAACTCATTCCTGATTCCCAGCCCAGTATGCTATCCACTGTGCCACCTAACTGTTCCATGTACACACACACACACATACACACATGTATCTATGCATATGAATACACATATGTATTTATGTATATGTACATAAACATATGACTACAAAGAAAATAAAAATGGAAAAAATTTGCAAAAGCTGCTTATGCAAATTTTCTTCATCAAAGATTGTAGAGATAATATACCTAGCCCTAACAAAACAATTCCAGATACAATGTATAAAGGAGATAGAAAGGGCAGCTAGGTGGTGCAGTGGATAGAGAACTGGCCCTGTAGTCAGGAGAACCTGAGTTCAAATCTGACCTCAGACACATAACATGCACTAGTTGTGTAACCGTAGGCAAATCATTTAATCCCATTGCCTAACTAAAAAAAAAAAAAGAAAAAAAAAAAAAGGAGATAGAAATGGCACTAAGAAGAACAATGATAGAAGAAGCAGCTAGATTGGACCAATCTATTTGATGTCTCCCACCTCTATACAGAGAAGAGACTAATGCTAGAGGTCATACAATTGTGAGGACAGTAAGGAACTGATTTACAATGTATCTGAAGGATGGGAAGATACCAAAGGAGTGAAAAAAAAATCCATGTTCTGATTAGTGTGAATAAAGACTACTCAGAAATAGTTGCATTATTCAGATTTGCACCGTATATTTATACTGAACTAGAATCAGTTACCATATTTTACATAATATAACTTCACATGGTGCTCATCTGAATACTTATAACCACTTCAGAGGATTCATTATTCATAGTAATTGGGACCTAGCTGCACTCTAAAAATTGACTTGGAGAATACTAATAACTACCACTCTACATGCCTACTCTTTAATAAATAAAAATCCTTATGGGTTATCTATGAATTGAGGTTATTCTTCAATGAGAATATGAATATGGACAAACATGCTTTCCTAGGTGATACTCATCAATGACCCATATCCTTACCATCTCACAATTAACTGAAAGAATATAAGATCCTATTGAGTTTATTGTTCATTGATTATCAAAATAAATAAATATTTTATTTGGTAGAACAAACACTACCTTACAAGTTCTTTTACAATGAGCTGTCTTTCATCTATACATAAAGATCATTCAAGATTCGTTGGAAGATACAACAATGGAAAAACCTCATTTAATGATCATCTGATAACAAATATTCATTGAAACATGAAGCAGGGAGCTGTATGCCCGCTAAAGGTTTTCACCATTGTAATGGAAGATATCCAGAGCAGAGACCAGGGATTCTTTATGGATGGTGAAATATTCTAGAGATACTCCTATTTGTGAATGATGGCTTTAAGCCTCAGAACACTGCAGAACCTCCTGAAAGAGATCTGTGCATCCTTGTAGGAAAGAATAAGTGGATGAAGAATGCCTATTTTCCAGGTTTCCACATACATTAGGATGAATTCCCTCTAGCACTCATTTAATAATACATATATCTGAGACAGACAGAAGAGATGGACAATAAGTTGGGACAAGAGTTGAAAAGGAGAGGATTGGATTGTTTTGAGGGAGATGGCAAAGCTTTTTTTTATTGTTCCCAAGCTTCCCATGAAAGCAAAACTCCATCTTTTCAATACTGACATTTTACCAAGTGTTATTAAAGCAGTGAAATATGGAAGAGTGTCACTGCCTCCAAAGAACTTTAAATGAATATCCCATGAGGAGTGATGGAGAGGTCTATGATGGTTGTGACCAGGCTGCAACATAGAACCAATGAGGAATTCCAAAGTGGAATGGGAGTAAAGCATGTGTTCGTGATAGGAAGAAAAGATGGCTTAGTTATGTGGCAAGAGAAAGAGCATGACAGGTGGACATCCAGAGAGTTCCATTGCTAACCTTACAAACAAGAGAAATCAAGGAGGGCCTCCAGCACTTTGAGTGGACCTCCTGTGACCAGATTTTGGGAGGACAATGAAAAGTGTCTCATAGATTGGGCAGACATAAGTGGGCTGTGATTGACATCACTGTAGAGAACTCTGAATCAATTAGATCAAAGATCACAGATCTTTGAGTAATTGAGTATAAATATATGACATATGTGTATTTATATAAATAGATGGGCAGCTAAATGGTACAGTAGATAGAGGGCCTGGCCTAGAGTCAGGAAGACTCATCTTCCTAAGTTCAAATCTGACCTCAGACACTTACTAGCTATGTGACTCTGGGCAAATCACTTAATGCAGTTTGCCTCAGTTTCTTCATCTACAAAATGAATGACAAATCACACCTGTATCTTTGCCAAGAAAACCCCAAATGGGGTCACAAAGAGTTGGACACAACTGAAAAACAACTAAACAACTACATGTAGATAGACAGACAGATAGAAAGAAATACATTATTACAGAGGTTTTTCTGAGTAGGTTAACTTGTCCTTAGGAAGACTGAATTATCTGAATTTCAGTATCCAGTAAACAATTAAAAAAGCTGAAAAGACATTTCAGAACAGAATCTGTGAAACAGATTAGTCTCATCTTAGTTTTCCCCACAGTGCCATAGGAGATGCTCAATGAACATTTGCTGAATGCTTGAATGAATAGTGACTTATAATACGTTTAGAAGATTTGAAATGTTCTTTCTATTAATAGAGAAAATATGATTCTGATTGTTATGTTTACCTTAATATCATGTTGAGGTTTTATTAATAAACAATTAAAGACAATATATTTGAGCAGTGAAATCTTAGACTATTGTAGCATGCCTTGCAGTGAGGAAGTCCTCCAGTGATAGACACACAATCTATCTCTGAAGCCTGCGTCCATACTTGAAATGCTTTTCAGGCTGATAGCATCTCTCAGAGTTTACCTTTCATTGGCATAACCAAGGGTCACCTCTACACCATGGTCACACATTGGAGAAGGACTTTAGCGATCTTTTCCCTGTACATAGGATGCTCTCTGCTCAATATGACTCAAGGTGGAGGATAGAATCTTCAAGAAACAACTTAAGCACCCTCTACATGAAGACTTCCTTCCCACAACTATTAGTATTCCTCCCTCACCCCCCCAAAAGACAGTTACTTTGTACTTACTTATTTTATGGGTATTTTTCGTATGCTTATATATGTACATGTAATCACCAACAATAGAATGTAAGGTCCTTGAGGACAGGACCTGCTTCATTTCTGTCTTTGTATATCTAGTGCCTGCACAATGCCTTACACATAATAGATGCTTCATAAATGTTTCTGGATTGATTTCTAGTTTGATATGCACCATTTGATTTTTCAAGTCAAGTGTTCATTTCTTATAGGGCCTCTTTTCTCCTGGTGCAACAAAGCACACAGATATCACTTAACATATATTTAAATATGAAAATCATACAAATAACCATGAACATCATCTTGTAGCTATAGTCAGGATTCCTAGAGAAAAAGTCAGCCTTGTCACTATTACTTCTTCTTTGTAAATATAAAGATAATACATCATTATTATTATATATATATAACATAACATATAATATATCATATCAATGTAAATATAATAATAATAATGAGTAATGAAGGAAGGGACTAATGCAGGCTAAGAAAAGGGTCTGCTCCTGGAGCATAACAAATTAGCATGGGCAAGCTTGGGCAAGCAAGTGTACATGGTTGTGAAAGCAGGATCAGCACACTGGAGGAGAGATAGGGCGGAAGTGCTGAGTCCTCCTTTTCTCACTCTTTACTCCCCCTTCCCTGCCTACAAACATTCTTTATTCAGCTTTAAGTAGAGTTCTCCTAGATACAAACCAATGCATGGAACCTCTGGGTAAAAACTTAGCCAGACAATGGCCTTCATATATCTCTGAAGAAAAGAGCATCTGCCTTCATCCAAATATCAGAAAACTATGACTGAAAAGGTGGTTTCATTGACTATTTGGGTATTTTTAAGAGCTGTGGGTGTATTCCACTCTTAATCTGGGAGTTCCACTCTCACTTAGCAAGCACTAACCAAACAGGGTTGTGGATTTTCCTTAAGGCTGAAAACAAGATCCTGCCTGTTGTCCTGTGTGAATTTTGACTGTGTAATCCAGTCCTCCAGTCCACATAAACATTGACTGCTATGTGTTGCCTAGTAATGAAATGTAATCCAAGCCAGGATTTTTCAGTTCATGGGGATATAAAAAGTGAAGGAAAGACATTTAGGGAATTCCCAACTAAACACCATTTTGTATATGTGTTCCATTGTGGTCAGAGCTGACATGATTAACAGCAATGATAGTCCTATATGCTCAAACTCAAAAAGAGGGTGTGAATGATGAGTACTTTTTTTTCTTATTTCAAAACTCTGAGTCAAGGTCCTGGGAATAATAGTCTAGGACTGTGATTTTATCAATACCAGTATGTAGGTATGTATGCATACATACAGAAAGACAGACACACGCACTATCAGTAGAAAGTGCATACCCACTTGGGAACACATTCATGGGGTTCACAAATGCCTAGGACAGGGGTGAGGAACCTGCAGCCTTGAGGGCACATGTGACCTTCTAAGTCCTTGGGTGTGGCCTTTTGACTAAATACACAACAAATTCTTTTATTAAGGGGATTTGTTCTTTGAAGTATGGATTCAGTCAAAGGGCCACACTTGAGGACCTAGAAGGCCTCATGTGGCCTTGAGGCTGCAGGTTCCCCACCCCTGACCTAGGATATTACCAGGGCATATGTCTATAGAACAAATTCCATGTAAATGGAACACACATAGGGAATGTGTGTGTCCACCTGGGGTACATATATGGAGGGATACACATATAGGAAATACACATATAGATATATGTGTGAGGAAGTTAAAATTATCCTCTGATACTGTAGAACTACAGCTGTCTTCTGTCACCTATTAGATTATAAGCTCCTTGGGGGCAAGGACTTCCTTTTCCCTCTTTTGTATCCCTATCACTTAACACAGTTTCTGACATGTAATAGACTCAATAAATGTTTATTGACCAATTATTGATTGATTGTGCTCTTCCCGCTTTTCCCTGATGGTTTTGCATGTACATATACTTCACTGGGAAGTTCTTTGCTGGTCTTGTGGTTTTTGCTAGGCATTACTCTATGAGGCATGCAGTTGTAGAATTTCTCTCTGTTGCCAGCTTTGTGGTTTAACTGAAGTGCTACTTCTTCTCCATAAGGAAAGGAATGGATTCTATTATTTCTCATGTAAACTTGATCACAAAGGATTAAGCTTCAACTCCTTTAGTGATAGAAGAAAACTTTATAAATCAATAAGTCACATCAACAAGCATTTATTAAGTATCTACTATATGCCAGGATATGTGTGCTACATTCTGGGGAGAAAGGACAAATTAGTCCTTGCCTTCAAGAAGCTTACAATCTAATGGGCAGAAACAACATTCAAATAAATATGTATAAATAAGATATACAAGATAAATTGGAGACAATCACAGAAGGAGGCAATAAGGTAAAGGAAAGCTGGAAAAATTCTCTTGCAGAAGGTAGGATTTTAGTTGAAACCTCAGGAAAGTCAAAGAAATCATGAAGTAGAAATGAGGAGGGAGAGAATTCCAGGTATGCAGTACAGACATTGAAAATGCACAGATTTGATAGATGGACTATGTTGTACAAGAACTATCAAAGAGGCCAGGGTTACTGGATCATAAAATATGTAGAGAGAAGGAAGGTAGAAGAGTAGGAAGGTGGGAAGATGTCTCTTTAAAAACAGAACAGAGGATTTTATATTTGATCCTGGAAATAATAAGAAGTCTTATTATTCCTCAATACGGAATGCATTGAGTTGAGGAAGGATATTGTCAGATTTGCACTTTAGGAAGATCACATTGATAGCCCAGGGGAGAATAGACTGGAGTGGAAGGGAGATCAACCATCATGCTAACATAATGAATTCAGGCACGAGGTGATGACAGCCTACATCAATGTAGTGGCGATATCAGAGGAGAAAAGGAAGCATATGCAAAAGAGGTTATGAAGGTAAATTTTTTAAGACTTGGAAACTATTTGGATATGGGAAGTGAGAGATAATAATAATGGTAATAATAATTGTAGTAGTTGTTAGAATTTTTATAGTGCCTACTATGGGCTGAATATTGTGTTAAGCACCTGGAAATTATTATCTTATTTGTTCCTCACAACAACCCTGGAAGGTAGGTGCTATTATTATCTTCATTTTAAAGTTGAGTAAACTGAGGCAAATAGAGTTTAAGTGACTTGGTCTAGGTCACACAGCAGGTAAATGAGGCTGGATTTGAACTCAGGTCTTCCTAACTCCAGGCACAGGTCTCTGTCAAGTGTACCACTTAGCTACCTAGAGAGAATGAGGAGTTAAGAGCATCAGAGTTGGGAGCCTGGATGATTGGGAGGATAGTTCCTTTGACCATCATAGGGAAATTAGGAAGAAGGGAGTTTAGGGAGAAAGATAATGAGTTCGTTTTCAACATTTTGAATTTAAGATGCCTAAAGGACATCCCGATTGAGATGCCTAGTAGGCAATTTGAGACAAGGAGTTAGCAGAGGTGTTAGAAGTGGATAAATAGGCTTGAGAGTCATCTGCATAGAGATCATAACTGAAACCATGGGACCCGAGGAGATCACTAAGTGAAATAATATGGAGGTAGAAGAGAAAAGAGCTCAGGATAGAGGCTTCCCTCCCTCCATTCACCATTAACAGGCATGAGGCAAATAAAAATCCGTCAAAAGAGACTGAGAAAAAAGGGAATTAGGAGAGAGAAATGTCACAGAAACCTAAAGAGAGAAGAATACTCAGGAGAAAAGGGGTGATTGACAATGTCAAAGTCTGCAGAGAAGTCAAGATTGATGAAGACTAAGAAAAGGCTATTAAATTTGACAATTAAGACATCATTGGTAATATATATATATATATATATATATATATAGAGAGAGAGAGAGAGAGAGAGACAGAGAGAGAGAGACAGAGAGAGAGAACAGTTTCAGTTGAATGATGAGGTCAGAAGCAAAACTCCAGAGTTATGAAGATAGGGAAAAGAAAGTGGAGGCACAGATTGTTGATGGTCTTCTGAAGGAGTTTTGCCATGAAAAGTGAGAGAAATATAAGATGAAAGCTAGCAAGGATGAATGGATCAAGTGAAGTTTCCTCAAGGATGGTGGAGACATGGACATGTTTGTAAGCTGCAGGGAAGCAGCCAGTAGACAGGGAGATATCGAAAATTAGTGAAAAAGTGAGTGACAGAGGGAGCAATCTGCTGGAGAACATTGGATAGAATAGAATTACTTGTGCTTGCATAGAGGTTTACCTTGGCAAGGAGAAGGGTTACCTTTTAAAAAAATTATTTATTTATTTATTTTTAGTTTTCAACATACACTTTCATAAGATTTTGAGCTCTAAATTTTCTCCTCTTTCTTCCTCTCTTCCCTCCCAAGACAGCATGCAATCTGATATAGGCTCTACCTATACATTCATATTAAACATGTTTTCACATTAGTCAAGTTGTAAAGAAGAATTAGAATCAGAGAGGAACCACAAGAAAGAAGGAAAAAAAAACAAATAAAAGAAAGAGCAAATAGTATGCTTCCATCTGCATTCAGACTCCATAGTTCTTTTTCTGGATGTGGATAGCATTTTCAAACATGAGTCTTTTGGAGTTGTCTTAGATCCTTGCATTGCTGAGAAGAGCTAAGTCTATCAATGTTAGGCATCACACAGTGTTGCTGTTACTGTGTACAATGTTCTCCTGGTTCTGCTCACTTCACTCAGCATCAGTTCATCTAAGTCTTTCCAGGTTTTTCTGAAGTCTGCCTGCTCATCGTTTCTTATGGAACAATAATATTCTATTACATTCACGTATCACAACTTGTTCATCCATTCTCCAGCTGATGAGCATCCCCTCGATTTCCAGTTCTTTGCCAGAAGGGTTATCTTTTAATGTAAGGTGGGTGAAGGAAGACATAGTGGTGGAAGACATCTAAGCGATGTTAGATGAAGAAGAGGGGAGAAGAGGAGGCTCTCAGTGAAAAGTCTGAGTTTTTTCAGTGAAATATTGGCAAAGCTTCCAGATGAGAGGATATAGAGAGGGCAAAACTATGGAAGGTTTGAGGAGGGATGAAGTCGCTATCTGATTTGGGGTTAAAAAGTCCTTGTAAAAATTATTTTTTTTCTTTTCAATTGGGAGGGGGTAAGAAAGAGAGGAAGGGTAGAGCGTAGTCCTCCTCCCCCGCAAATTGAATGGAACAGAAGGGCCAGAAGAAATTACAGACAAGCAAAACAATTTTGAATTACTTTTTGAATTTATAATGTACTCAAAGATAAAATCAAGCAATTTGTAACTCACAGTTTCACGTACAATCCTCTCTTATTGTACAATGTATTTGGAAATATTTTAGGTGTTTGTTAATTTTAGAATAAAAAATAAAAAGGAAAGTTCTTGTGATGTCTATCTTTTTCTTTTATTGTGCCCCTGTGCCATCAAAACTACTTAAGGGTGGGGTCAAAGACTCTTCCAAAGACACCTTATTTCCTTTAGTCCAAAATCTTTAGTAAAAATTAATTGGGGAATCAGAGGCAAGTAACACCAAAAGCTAGGTGGAGCCTTTGTTAGCCATCATCTCCTATCCCCATTTCAATCCTTTGTTGCAAAGTCCTTATTCCCTTATGTATATGTGGTCAGCAATAAACCTCCCAGGCTTTTAGCTGTACACACTTGAATACTTTAAAAGTTCCAGGATTGCATCAATATTAATGCTCCCACAACTGATGAAAATGGAAATCCCTCATGAGATTCTTTGAACAATAGCTTAATCTGAAAGAAGCTGAAATGTGATATGTGTGTGCTAGTAAAGATTAAGAATCAATTTCCTATATCATCATATTCTATGTCAAACAATTAAGTTTCTAAAAAAGCATTGCAAAGATAATTTCAATGTGAAAATTTTAATTCATATTTACAGCTAGTATCTGCTTACTAGTTTGCAAGTTATTTCTCAAATGGAAGAAAAACTAACAGATATTAGAATTGCGACCAATGATTATAAGGGGTCAGAGGCAGAGGGACATCCATGAGTCAGTAGGTCCTATTCCTACTTAACAGTTCAGGTAAATTCCCTCTCCCCAACAGAGCAGAAAGTTTCCTAAAGTTGACTTTTAGGGCATAAGGTGACAGTTTTGGATACTGTCAAAAATATTACTGTGATATTTCAATGGCTTTGAGATTTATCCAGTCTTGGCACTCTTGGTATTCCCTTCATAGATTCAAATCATATCTCCTCTCCACCATCTCATATTGTGTAATTCTTATCTGTGGGTTTCTGCTTCCCCCTCCCCCATCTTCTTGACCCTACCCCCCTTCTCCATAGATCAAGTTCCAAAGGCTGGAGTCCTTACAACGGTGCTTTTGGTATCTCAGGATTATTACTAAAGCACTTGACATATTCATTGGACATCTAGGTGCCTCAGTGGATAGAGTTCTGGGCCTGCAGTCAGGAAGATTCATCTTCCTGAGTCCAAATCTGATCTCAAACACTTGCTAGTTATGTGACCCTGGGCAAGTCACTCAAGCCTATTTGCCTCAGTTTCCTCATCTGTAAAATTAACTGGAGAAGGAAATGCAAATCACTCTAGTATCTGCCAAATGAGGACAAATTCATTGGAGAAAGCCTGTTCTTTTAATTGCTTATTTGTGTTTCAGTGCTTTTGAAATGGCTTTTAACTTATATGGACATTACAATGATTTTAGTGTAAACCTATAAATGCCCAATTGGGGATTGGGAAAGGAAAGTTAAATCAACAGGGAGAAGAGATTTTCTCAGTTCATCTAAGGGGGGGGGTATGTGTGGTAAACTAAAAGGAGAATTTTTGTAATGACATGAATCTCTGAGATAGTCATACCCAAGACTACCTGGAGAAATAGCAAAGAAATGATATAGTAACAGTGCCTAGTAGATTTTGGTGCTTGTTCCAATAACCATCCTGCATATAGCACTCAGGCAACCCTACCACATACATATGCTAATACACTTAATACATTCTGATTTTAAGTAGTCTAGTAAATTGTCAATGCCAAAACAGAGAAGTGAAAAAGAATATATGAATAAGTTCAAATTCTGCTTCAGCCATTGGCAAACTGTGTGACCTTGGGAAAGTCATTTCAGTGATCTAGCCTCATTGATAAAATAGGATAATAATAGCATCTACTTCAAAAGTCTATTCTCAGGATTCAGTGAGATAATATATGTAAAGTGATTTGGAAAAATTAAAACACTATATAAATTCAAGATGTTATCATCATCATCACTTCCTATGGACATTTGGCTAATGTAATCGCCGCAATGAAAGCAAAAGTGTTCAGAAACTATCTCAGTAAACATTGGATCTCTGCCAAGCAGAACGTTTAGAATGGAAACTTTTGTTTGTTTGTTGTTTATTTTATTTTTAAAATATATTTATTTAATATTTTATTTGCTCTCAATAACATGTAAAAATGATTTTTAACATTTGGGTTTTTTTTTTTTTGAGCTCCAAATTCTCTCTTTCCCTCCCTTTCCTTCTCCCTCACTGAGAAGACAAGTGATTAGATATAGGTTATACATGTGCAATCATGCAAAACATTTTCACATTAGGTATGTTGTGAAAGAAAAGAGACCCCCTCCCCCAAAAAAGAAGAAAGAAAGTTATAAAAGAAAGTGTGCTTTGATACGCATTCAGACTTCATCAGTTCTTTCTCTGTAAATGGATAGCATTTTTTATCATGAGTCCTTCAGGACTGTCTTGGATCATTGTATTGCAGAGAATAGCTAAGTCATTCACAGTTGATCACTGTACAATATTGCTATTACTGTGTATAATGCTCAAATGGTTCTGTTCACTTCACTTTGCATCAGTACACATATGTCCAGGTTTTTCTGAAGTCATCCTGCTCATCATTTCTTATAATACAATAGTATTCCATCATAATCATATGCCACAACTTGTTCAGTCATTACCCAATTGATAGGTATCCTCTCAATTTCCAATTCTTTGGTGCCGCAAAAAGAGCTGCTATAATATTTATGTGTATATAGGTTTTTTTCCCCTTTTTTTTAAATCTCTTTGGGATATAGAGTATGGTATTGCTGGGTCAAAGGGTATGCACAATTTAATAGCCCTTTGGGCATAGTTCCAAATTGCTGTCCAGAATGGTTGAATCAATTTAAAACTCCACCAACAGTGCTTAAGTGTCCCAACTTTCCCACCTCCCCTTCAACATTTGTTATTTTCCTTTTTTGTCATATTAGTCAATTTCATAGGTGTGGGGTGGTACCTCAGAGCTGTTTTAATTTGCATTTCTTTAATCAATAATGATTCAGAGCATTTTTTCATATGATAATAGATAGCTTTGATTTCTTCATCTGAAAGTTGCTTGTTCATATCCTTTGACTATTTATCATTTGGGGGATGGCTGTTATTTTTGTAAAATGATTCAATTTTCAATTAGACCTTTATCAGAGAAACTTGCTATACATTTTTTCCAGTTATGATTACTGTGTATTTCCTTCCATTCTATTTCCCGTTGTTTACTCTCCTTTCACCCTGTCCCTCCTCAAAAGTGGTTTGCTTCTGACAACTGCCTCTGCCAATCTATCCTCCCTTTTATCATCTCCCTCTTACTTTCTTGTATGGTAATATAGATACTGACACCCAATTGAGTGAGGTTCAAGTGCTTTCCCTATCATCAACCTCCCCCACATTCACCTCCACTGTAGATGTTCTTTTGCACCTTTTTTATGTGAGATAACTTACCCCATTCTGCCTTTCTCTTTCTCCTTCTTGCAGTGCATTCCTCTTTCTCAAGAGGAAGTTTATTTTAAGTTTATAAAGTTTATTTTTTAGATATCATTCCATCATATTCAACTCATACCCACTCTCTCTGCCTACACACACTCATTCTAACCACACTAATAATGAAAAAAAGTTCTTAGACATTACAAGTATTGGAAGTAAAACCTTAATGAATCCCTTATGATTTCTATTTCATATTTACCTTTTTATGCTTCTCTTGAGTCTCATATTTGAAAATCAAGTTTCCTATTTAGCTATGGTCTTTTCATCAGGAATGCTTGAATTTCCTCTATTTCCTTGAATGTGTATTTTTCCCCTGAAGAATTATGCTTGATTTTGTTAGATAGGTCAGTCTTGGTTATAATCCTAGCTCCTTTGCCTCCTGGAATATTATATTCCAAGCCCTCCTCTTCTTTATTGTGGAAGACTCTAAATCTTGTGTGATCCTGACTGTGGCTCCATGATATTTGGATTGTTTCTTTCTGGCTATTTGCAATATTTTCTTGACCTGGAAACTCTGGAATTTGGCTATAGAATTCCTGGGAGTTTTCATTTTGTGATCTCTTTCAGGAGGTGATTAGTGGATTCTTTCAATTTCTATTTTACCCTCTGGTTCTAGAGCAGTTTTCCTTGATAATTTCTTGAAAGATGATGTCTAGGCTCTTTTTTTGATCATGGCTTTCAAGAATTCCAACAATTCATAAATTATCTCTCCTGAATCTATTTCTCCCGAGGTCAGTTGTTTTTCCAAGGAAACATTTCATATTTTCTTTTATTTTTTAATTCATTTGATTTTGTTTTACTTTTTTTTTCCCTGATGTCTCATGGAGTCACTAGTTTTCAATTGTCCAATTCTAATTTTTTAAAATTAATTAATTTATTTTTATTTTTCAACATTCACTTCCCCAAGATTTTGAGTTCCAAATTTTCTCCTCATCTCTCCTCTCTCCCACCCCAAGATGGTGTGCATTCTAAATACCCCTTCTCCTGATCTGTCCTTCCTTCTATCACTCCCCCTCCTCTTATCCCCTTCCCCTTCTATTTTCCTGTAGGGTAGGATAGATTTCTATACCCCATTCATTGCCTGTATATCTTATTTCCCAGTTGCATGTAAAAACAATTTTTAACATTTGTTTTTAAAACTTTGGGTTCTAAATTCTCTCCCTTCCTCATTGCCCACCCACCCTCATTGAGAGGGCAAGCAACTTGATACAGGTTATATATATGTATACTCATGTAAAACACTTCCATAATAGCCATGTTGTGAAAAACTAGCTATATTTCCATTCATCCTATCCCACACCCCATCTATCCTATTCTTTCCCTTGTCACTGTCCCTCCTCAAAAGTGTTTGCTTCTGATTGCCTCCTCCCCCAATCTGCCCTCCCTTCTACTCCCCTCTCTTATCCCCTTCCCCCCTATTTTCCTGTAGGGCAAGATAGATTTCCATACCCAATTGAGTGTGTATATTATTCCTTCCTTAAGCCAAATCCAATGAGAGTAAGATTCATTCATTCCCTCTCACCTCCCTCCCTCCCCCCCCACTTCCCTTCCATGGTTAGAGCTTTTTCTTCCCTCTTTTATGTGAGATAATTTACCCCATTCTACCTCTCCTTTTCTCCTTCCCCCTGTACAATCCTCTCTCACCCCTTAACTTTATTTTTTAGGTATCATCCCTTCATATTCAACTTACCCTGTGTCCTCTGTCTATATATATTCCCTTCAGCTATCCTAACACTGAGAAAGGTCTCACGAGTTACAAATATCATCGTTCCATGTAGGAATGTAAACAGTTCAACCTTAATAAGTCCCTTATGATTTCTCTTTCCTATTTATCTTTTCATACTTCTTTTGAGTCTTGTATTTGAAAGTTGAATTTTCTATTCAGCTCTGATCTTTTCATCAAGAATGCTTGAAAGTCCTCTATTTCACTGAATGTCCATTTTCCGCCCTGAAGGATTATACTCAGTTTTGCTGGATAGGTGATTCTTGGTTTTAATCCTAGCTCCTTTTACTTCTGGAATATCATATCCCAAGCCCTCCAGTCCCTTAATGTAGAAGCTGCTAAATCTTGTGTTATCTTGATCATGTTTCCATGATACTTGAATTGTTTCTTTCTGGCTGCTTGCAATATTTTCTCTTTGACCTGGGAATTCTGGAATTTGGCTATAATATTCCTAGGCATTTTCCTTTGGGAATCTCTTTCAGGAGGTGATCTGTGGATTCTTTCAATTTCTATTTGACCCTCTGGTGTGAGAATATCAGGACAGTTTTCCTTGATAATTTCTTGAAAGATGATGTCTAAGCTCTTTTTTTGATCATGGCTTTCAGATAGTCCAATAATTTTTAAATTCTCTCTCCTGGATCTATTTTCCAGGTCAGTTGTTTTTCCAATGACATATTTCACATTGTCTTCTATTTTTTCATTCTTTTGGTTTTGTTTTATAGTTTCTTGGTTTCTCATAAAGTCATTAGCTTCCATTTGCTCCATTCTAATTTTTAAGGAAGTATTTTTTTCAGTGAGCTTTTGGACTTCCTTTTCTATTTGGTCAATTCTGCTTCTTAAGGTATTCTCCTCATCGGCTTTTTGGACCTCTTTTGCCATTTGGGTTAGTCCATTTTTAAGGTGTTATTTTCTTCAGTACTTTTTTGGGTCTCCTTTAGCAAGCTGTTCACTTGTTTTTCATGATTTTCTTACATGCCTCTCATTTCTCTTCCCAGTTTTTCCTCTACTTCTCTTACTTGTTTCTCAAAATCCTTTTTGAGCTGTTCCATGGCCTGGGACTGATTTATATTTTTCTTGGAGGCTTTAGATGTAGGAGCTTTGAATTTGTTGTCTTTTTCTGATGGTATGTTTTGATCTTCTTTGTCACCAAAGTAAGTTCTTGACTTTTTTTGTGCTGTTTGCTCATGTTCCCAGTCAATTACTTGACTATTAAGCTCTTTGTTAAGGTAGGGATCTGTTTCCAGTGTGGAGAATGTATTATCCCAAACTTCAGGGGTTTTGTGCAGCTGTTTTCAGAGATATTTCTAGGGACCTGTAAATTTTCAGTTCTTCCAAGGTGGCATGATGAAAAGAGAGGTGTTTACTCCTTTCCTGGCCTGTGCTCTTGTCTATGAGTGACCACAATTACTCTTTTCTGCCTTGGAAATGTGAGGAGGATTCCCTCTCCACTGCCACCACAAGTTCCACTACTCTAGCGCTCCTCCTCACCCCAGGACTCCCACCCAGGACTGTGACTCAGATCAAAGTACAGGCAAGCAAGGGAATCCTATCTCAGCACAAGCAAAGAGATCCTTGCAATCCCCTCTGATAAGTCACTCAATTCTCCCTCTATCTGTGTGCCAAGAGCTCCGTAAGCAGCCACCACCCCAGGGCTGTGCCCAGACTGGGGCTGTAGCAGACTCCTCTCTCACCCAGGTCCAATAGACCTTTCATACTGACCTTTTAAGTTGTCTTTGTCATTTGTGGGATGAGAAGTCTGGAAACCACCAAAGTCTCCTTAAGTCAGTCTCCAGATGCCTGCTCCAGGTTCGCAGAGGCCCCGTCTTTGCCTGTGGGGCCCAAGCTAAACTGGCTCCTCTCCCAGCCCAGTACAACAGACCTTTCCAATTAACCAGACAGGTTGTCTTGGGCTGGAAATTTGTTTCACTCTGTCGTTTTGTGGGTTCTGCTGCTCTAGAATTTGTTTAGAGCAGTTTTTTACAGGTTATTTGGATGGGTTTGGGAGAGAGCTCAAGCAAGTCACTGCTTTTACTTCACCATCTTTCCAATTAAAATTTTTAAGAAATTATTTTCTTCAGTGAATTTTGAGACTTCTTTTTCCATTTGGCCATTTTTCTCTTTAGGAAATTTTTATGCCTCTTTTATCATTTGGTCTATTCTGTTTTTTAAGGTATTTTTCTTCAGTATTTTTTGTGTCCTTTACTAAGCTGTTCTCTCTTTTTTCATGTTTTTTTTTAATCACACTCATTTCTTTTCCCAATTTTTTCTCTACCTTTTGTATTTTATTTTAAAAATCCTTTTGAGATCTTTCAGGGATTCTTTTTGTGCCTAAGACCAATTCACACTTTTCTTTGAGGCTTTGGATGTAGCTATTTTAACTTTGTTGTCTTCTGAGTTTGTGTTTTGATCTTCTCTGTCACCATAGTAACTTTTTGTAGTCAGGTTCTTTTTTGTTGTTTGCTCATTATTCTCAACTATTTCTTGACTTTTAACTCTATGTTAAAGTGTGGTCTGCCCCCAGGGTGGAGGAGGCACTGACTCAAGATTCAGATCTTTTTTGCTGCTGCTCTTGGAGATAGTTCTGGGGCTTGTAAGTTTTTAGTTCTTCTAAGATGGTATGATCTAAGGAGAGGTGGTTACTGTCCACCAGTCTGTGTTTTTGTCTGTGAGTAACCATAATAAATCTTTCCTACACTAGAACTGTAAGCAGGGTCCCCCATTCCCTGAGGCAGCAAGCTCTGGTGTGCTAGTGCTCCTCCTTGCCCTGGGACTACGACCCAGGACTACAACCTAGATCTGTGTATGGTCAATTGCCAATCCATACACTTACTTCTAATCTGCATAAATTCTAAATAAGAATCATTTAAAATTTATTAAGGATACTTTGGTTCAAAGTACAAAAAGGGATCAAGCAGTCTTTTGCAGATGACTTCCAATAATAAACTGCATCTTCACAATCACATAATTGTTTAAATAACAGGGAGGATAAAATTTCCTATTATGTTTATTATTGATTTAAAAAATATTAGGTAGAACAAAGCAAAGCCTCAAAGACTGTCCTCCAACATAAAATCTCCAGTATCTCTTTGTCAAGGAAGTATAAGATTCCTTGATAGATGCAACCACAGGGATAATTTTGTTCAGTGATGGTCTGATCAATTTTATCATGCAAGGCATGAGACAAAAAGATGTATTTTAGACAAAGATGTTTGCTTCTGTTGTGGAGCGTGTCCTGTACAGAATTCAAATGGCAGAAGGATATAGATGATCACTTGCCTCAGATGATCTTGTATACAGAAGACTGGATGATCAATCAGCTGGGTACAGAACTGGATAGTTGGAAAGAACAAGATGAATTTTAGTTGGGACATTTTAGCACTTTCAATAACACCAAGGTGCTCTCTAACACACAAATCTATTATTTTTTGGTGAATATTTTCATGGCAATGCTATGGCTGCAACTTATTAATACCTCAATATGTAAAGAAACAAATTTGCCAGTGACTCAAAAGAGTAATGGAGAGACATTGGTTGGAGATAAGGCTATGCATAATATGTCAAGTAAAAGCTACCCAGAAAAATATATGATCAGAAAAAGAAGGCATGTTGGTCATTTAGTGAGAATGAAGAATAATAATGCTACATTGATAGCTACAGAATGTTGAGACCTAAAGGGAAGCCTCTAGGACATTAGGTGGCTTCTCTGCATAGGAGTTGGGGAAGGACACAGAAAAAAGTTCGCACAAGATGAAACTGCATGGATGGGTTATCATTACCATCTGCTTTGCTGATATAGCTTACTGATCACTGGGTATTTCCATCTGACTTCCAGCTGAAACTTCTTTTATGTGTTGTTGTCCTCTTAGAATGTGAGCTCCTTCAGAGCAAGGAACTCCTGGATGAGGAAACTCTCTCAACCAAAGCAGACTGGTACTTACTTAGAACTTATAGTCTTAGAGAGTTACCTAAGGTTAAGTGACTTATTCAGGATCACACAGCCAGCATATGTCAAAGATAGCACAGTTCTTTCTATTTGGATCTTTTTGTGAACCAATATAACTCTACATGCTCCCCTTCTCTTGAGTTGCTCTTATTATATAACCAATCTTGCCCTACAAAGCCTCAGCCTTGTATTCCTCCCACCATCCACTGCCTTTGTTCCTACACACATGCTGCTAAATAAAGTAGCATGATTGAAATTGTTCCATAATCTCAACTGGGCCCTCACTGTTGCAAGGCAGTCCTTTTACACCTCCTTAATTAATTCACTATCCCATTCACCACAGCAGCTCTTCCAAACCTCTTCATTTGTCATCAAACTTCTCATGCCCCAATCTTCATCTTCCGTGCTGAGAAATTTGACTCATTTTACCAAAAAAAAAAAAATTAAGACCATTCTCTGAGAGACCTACCTCTTCTTTCCCCTCCCCCACCTCCTCATTTCACAAAAACTAAATGCCTTCTGCCACTGTCTTCCTTTACCTCTGCCTCACATAATGAGGTAACCCTTCTTTTTGCCATGGGAAACCCCTTTACAAGTACAAGTGATAGCACTACATCCCATCTTCTCTATCAGTTTGTCCCATCTATCTTGAGAATAGGGACTATTTTACTTCTCTTTCTTTGTAACCTCAGTGCTTACCACAGCACCTAACACATAGATAGAATAAATGTTTATTAATTGACCAAGCTAGAGGGCAATCAGAGAAGGATGGTAAAGGGTCTTTAGTTCATGCTATATAAGGATTACCTGAATAGTCTGGCAATGTATAGTCTGGATAATAAAAGGCTGGTCAGAGTTGCAATATAGATAGCCATGTTCAAGTATTTGAAAGCTGTTATGTGGAAGAGGAATTTGATTTTCTCTATTGGTCTTCAGAGAACAAAACCAGGAGAAAAGAGTTCAAAGGAGATACAAAAAGGCCAGTTTCAGTTGCTGTCTAACATCGTCTTTGTTACCAATTGCCTGAGTGATCTTGGGGAAGTCACTTCATCTCTCCGGGCCTCAGTTTCCTCATTTATACAATCTTGAGGTTTGACTAGATGGTCTCTGAGGTTCTTTCCAGTCCTAGACCTCTGAATCTAGGATATGATGAATGATAGCTATGCAAAAATGTATTGTCTAACCTTTTGGAGGCAGTGGACTCTTCCAAGCAAAGACTGAATGACCACTTATTGAGAGTGGTAGAGTGGAGGTATTTGGAGTGGTGGGAGGGAATGGATTGGACTAGATCTCCACTGAAGTCTGTTCCAAGGCTGAAATCATGGGATTCTAGGATTTTCTCATGGTCATTCAGCGAGGAGTCTCCTGAATCCTGGTCAAGTACTCTTTCTATTATCCCATGTTGAATAAACATAGTACCCTTTCTCAGGCATGATAATATTTAGCTCTTCATTTTTTCTCATTTTCAAAAGGATGATGGGACTTCCAGGTCACATGAGCAACAAGGTGGCAGACTAAATATTTTCTCTAATCCCTAGAAAATTTGCATAAAAATTCTTATGCAAAAGTAAACAGAAGTAAACAGATTCTAAAGTAAACAAAAGAAGAGATATAATAAAAAAAGTGAGAGAAATCCTTTTTGGAAAGGGGCATAAACATGAAGCAACTTTAGCTGTCTCCATGGTCTAGGATACCTACAATCCAAAAGAAGGTTAAAAAGACCCTAAAAATCCATGAACTTAGGCTCACTGAGCCCAAGTTCATTCAGCATATTCCTCATCTTGCCTTCTCCATGCTACTAGCAACAAGGGTGCACTTGCAGATCCAAGCAGGCAACACAAGCTTACATCAAAACCCATTCCTACAGCCTGATTCCCACTTCTTTCAAGTGCTAAGGTCACTGGTGACACCCTGCTAACACGTAAATGCTTCTTTGGGGGAACTACACTAAAATATGTGAAGACAGATGAAAGTGGGGGAGGGGAGTAGAGGAATAGAGAAGAGTGAGCAATGCACCAGGGTCAAATTGAGGACTAGAATGAGAAAAAGGTGACCTCTGTGGTTTCAGAAAGGGAAGAGATGACAAGGGGGTGGGTGAGAAGTAGGGCAGTAGACAGATTGAAAAGAAGAGGAAGAAAAGAAGGAGTCTTTATTTTAGAGATGGGAAGGGGGTTCTACTGATGAATGCTCCTATAGGTGAAGAGAAATGGTCAATGAAGGGAGATGAGGACTTTATACTGGATGAAGCCTGGGAGACTGGGTGTTTGAAAAGTCTACTTCTCCTAAGGGGAGGGGAGAGTTGCCTTAGGAGTAAATGGCACCTGGGGGAGTGGGAGAACATAAGCATACGGAGAGTTCCAGATAAATATAGGAAAAAAAAGTCCATAAGAGACGGTATAGATCAGTAATGGATGCAAAATCAGGGGTATGTGGGGAGAGGTCCTACCATGGGACAGTGTCCTTTCTGACACTTGCAATAATTGATGTTATTCTAGAAATGAGGCATGATGGACAAAGGGAATGCATGGGGCAAACCTTACAAGGCAGTGGAAGAAAGTGTCTAGAGAGAAAGCCTAGAATGGATTCTTTGGAAGTTTTGATTGCATGAGGAATATGGAGAAAAGAGAAAGACCAGGCAATTATAGGGGTCATGAATTAGAGAATGAGATTCTAAAGTAAACATAAGAAGAGATATAATAAAGAAAAGTGAGAGAAATCCTTTTTGGAAAGGGGCACAAACATGAAATTTAAAAACTAATGAACTGGACTAATTAAATAGGAGAAGATGAGAGGAAGATAACAAATGAGAAGAGGGTAACAGGGGTAAGGGAAAGAGAGCCAGTGGGAACAGCACCATCTTAAAAAAAAATTAAAGTAACTGAAAGAACATAATATTGTGTTTGTAGCAGGAGGGAACTTGAAACTGAAAAACTTTTGTGCAAACAAAATTAATGCATCTTGAACAAGAAGGGAATTGGTTGAATCAGGAAAAATTGCATCAAATTTCTCTGATGAGGGGTTGGTATTCAAAACATGTAAACAATCAACAACATATATATATATGTATACACACACACATATATACACATATGTGTATTACACATGCACACATATATGAATCCACACATATAAGCATATATGTGCACATATGTGTATGTGTACGACATAGTCATTCACAATAGATAAATAGTCAAAGGATATGAGCAAGCTGTTCTCAAAAGAATTGCAAAGTATTCACAACCACATTCAAAAAAAGCTTCAAATCACTAATAATAGGAGAAATGCAAATGAAAACAATTCTAAGATTTTACCTCATACCTTGCAAACTGACATAAATGACCAAAAAATGACAATAGTCAATGTTGGAGGGGTTGTGGAATGATAGACACATAGTAAAAGAATAATAAACTAATGATAATTAACACCTGCACATTTTACTTTGACTCTTTCCCACCTTCTATGATGTGAAAATAAATAACACCGTTCAGAAACTTCCTTGAGAAACTAAACTATAATATGCTCTGTTGGCATCACCACTATTACAAAATAGTTGAGTGCTGGGAGGATTTGGTCCATTTACAAGAAGGCTAAGAACACCTTTATTGTGAAGGTTCTTTATGGGGTAGGAAAGAGTGAGAGAGGAGGTTACATTATTTGGTTACTCCAAGCTCATCATTTAGGTAGCCATCTCTAGTCCATGATGTCACTTCCCACCTGGAGGGCTGGTATGTCTCCACACCCATACAATCTTTTTTTTTTTTCTCTGCTGACACTGCCAATTTAGGGGGTGGTTTTTGTGATGCAGACTGATGTCTGTCAGGAGTTGTATGTCATCCATCCATATATCACACAGAGAAGTTTTTGCATGCATAAGTAGTCATTAGGAATTCTGACTCCTAATGTTGACTCTGTCACAGTCATATTGAGTAAGTTAACACTTTTTACAAGACTCAAATCACAGGTAGTTGGGTTGTTAGGAAGGAGAACTCAGTAGCTAACTTTACTAAGCTAGAATTCAATTGTTTGAGTTACATTACGTGTCCTTTAAATGTAGTTTCACTAACTAGTGATTATGAAGCAAGTTGTAAATGCCATATATCATTACTTAAATGATCTAGATATTTAATAGTCAATAATTTAATGTTGCTGATTTCCTTTGAGATAAATTTGGCCAGAACTGATTGATTCCCCAATAATTCAATGGGATTTGTTCCAGGGCAGATGGAAGATAATTTGAAGGTGCTAGATGGATACATTGTGATAGTGATGTGGGGGAAGGTGAGTTGAGTCCATTAGTATCACCATATTTAGACTTTCTGTTGGAATTAGTCTACAGGTATTAGTGTGACAAGTAAGCCCAAAAATATTTAATAAAAAACAATGATAATAATAATTATCATAGCAAATATTTATATTATGCTTCAACCTATTTGAAGTATATTATATGTTATCTAATTTGATCTTCACAATAATTCTGGGAGGTAGGTGCTATTATTACAACAATTTCACAAATGAGAAAACCGAGACAGGAGAGGTTAAGCAACTTGCCCCAGGTCACACAACTATTAAATATCTGAGCCTGGATTTGAACTCAAGTCTTCCTGACTCCAAGTCCAGTGTTCTACCTACTATTTCACTTATTTATCAAAACCACATCCTTTCAAGCTACAAGAATAAAGACCTAAAAACTGTCTCAATGTAATTTAGACAAATTCTGAAGACCAAGGACAGAAGCATCTGTATAATCCTTGCTTGTGAATGGATTGAGAGGGGGAAGCAGTATTGGAACTGATGGACAGAATTATGTAATTAGGGTAAAATAAATGACAACTTGAACTTTAATTAAAAGCTAACTTTGAAAATTAGATGAATTTTTGCATTGCTCAATTGTGACTTCCTTAGAATAGAAGGAGACCACCAGAAGACCACCAGGATCACACAAGTGAGTCTGTTGGAGTAACTTTACACATTCTTGTCAATATATCAAGTAAAGGACCAGCAGCAAAAATTCTCAATCTTTGATGACACATCTATCAAAATTATTCTAGTCTCCTTTTGTCGCAAGTCTTTAAGTTCATCTCTTCTCCCAATTGTGGCCAGAAATTCAGGTCTGCAGCAGCTTGGGTGTGATAGGGTTGCTTCTCTGAAAGAAAACACCTCTCTCCTCCCTCAGGGAGGAGTTAAGGCTCCAAACCCCCAAGTTTTGGTTTTCCCATGTCCTCTTCTGGCACCTCAAATAGTACCCAAATGTAACACATTACTGACTGGATGAAACAATGTTGTCACACTTGTGGTTTTAGAGAGAGCAGAAAGAATGACCGTTTAATCACCAGTTGTTAAACAGTAGTTTCTACCTGCTAAGCTTAGTTGCGTTTGCAAAGTTTAAGAACAATTTATGAAATAAATCAAGTCTGCATAAGCAGTATTTCAAAGAATCCGTTGTGTTCCAATGGCTACAAAAGTGCTTCATATTCAGTAGTTGTTTAATAAAACGCATGTTGTAGGTTTTTTTAAAGGACAATTTGTATGAGAAAAAGAAAAAAAAAGCTTCTTAATTTGTAATCATTCAAGATCATGTTTTGTCTTAGTGCCACAGCATTTAGATTTTCAAGGAACCTTAGAAATCACCAAATTAACTCTTCTTTCCCCCCATCCCCATTTTACAAATGAAGAAACTGAGTGAAGATGAGAAAACTGAAATTACCCAGGTCCTCTGAAATCAAAACCAGTGTACTTTTCACTCTACCACTATGATTTTAGGGATTGTTTTCAGTACACGGCAATAACCACACCATTTGCTTTGAGTTGGATTTCCTTTAAAGTAAAATAAAAATAAAATGTCATTCTAGGTGTTTTTCTGCCTTATTTCCTTAACAACTACCATCAAAATATTTAGAAAATAAATAGGGTCACTATGAAGTGTCAAGTGTCTGATCTGAGACCATACTTGAACTCAGGCCCTCCTGCAGCCTATTTCTTTCCCAACCTTGTTCTTACCTGTGTTTTCTTTTTTTTTTTTTTTTTTTTAATAATTTTTCTGCTGACCTTAAAAACTTGACATCCTTAGGAAAATATTCCCCTGGTCTTATTGACAGCAAGATTAAGATGGGAGTGTTCTAAATCTTGGCATGTAACACTGCCATTGTTTTTGACAAACTTAAATGAATCAGAATTTTCTTTTCTAGTGAAGAAAACAACACTAATAGAGGAAATAAATCATATGTGAACCATGCATAAAATTCAAAATAGTAATATGGTGACTTTTTTTTAACCATTTCTTTGAAGATCTATTTAGGCATGGTTGCTAAGAAAATGCTTCTCTTTTATAATTCTTTAAATAATATTGTAATGCAAGCCATTTTAAGTTTATGATGCTTCTAGTTCTCTTTCCCTTAGGAATAACTTTTGGAAATGCATGGTTTATACCATTCTACATTTGAATTATCCCTTAGATCAAGACAGAGGACATGGGTTCAAATCCTTTCCTTCTATTTACTATGTTGAAGGAACTAGTCATTTAAAACCTCTGGATCTTAGTTGCCTCATCTGTAAAATGAGGAAATTGGACAATATGACTGCTATCTTCTCCATTCTCTAAATCCACGATTCTCTGAGAGTTCCCATAAAGTCCCAAGCATCTGCCTATGTGAAGTAACAACTGTTGCATTTTTTTCACATTGGCATTCTTGCTTATGGCCTTCACCAGGGCAGTCACAATATTAATTGAGTGATTAGTACTTAGCTCAAAACTCTAATAGAGTCCTGGACTTCAGCTTTCCTGTTAACACACACACACACACACACACACACACACACACACACACACACACA